>NC_142582.1:103834652-104168322 GCF_965207765.1 Zootoca vivipara | reverse complement strand
AACTTGAATTAGGCCAATTTCTTTGGCCTTCCTGTTGAATTTTTCCTCCATCTCCTCCAACTGTTTGGTGTAATGTTCTACCTGTAAAGTAGAAACTATTAGTAAGATAAAAACAACTAATGGTGCAATCCTACCCTAGGTATCTACTGGCCGAATGGCCTTTGGAAGCGGAAGAACTCCTTTTCCACTGGTAAAATTGAACCTACAGAGGCAGAACAAGCTATCCACTGCCTGAACCCTGTTGTTACACTGATGGAATACCCCACCAGCTGAATAATTACACCAGCAAAATCCCAGAGGCAGAGTGGCAGAGAAAAGGGTTTGGCGTGGAGGAGAAACAGACTATCAGTGTTTGTAATTGCACACTCATATCCATGAACATGGAGGAAATCTATGTGAGGACACAAACTGGCTTAAGTTCTGATTGTCCCACTGATTACCATGGGACGAAACAGAGAAAAATGCCCATTGCTCACCCCACCTGCAACATGCTTTTCCTGAGTTCTCCCCCTCCCCTCCCTAGTTGGTGATAGTTTAGATGCTGCTCCAATTCTGCAAATTCCTGGACAAAGGCTGCTTGGTAAGAGACACAGGTATGCCAAAAATCATTTAAAATTCTGAAAAATGAGCATATTGCATTAGGATCAGCTTGATGTGTAGAATGTTTAAAAACAATTCACATTAAAGAGCATCACTAGGGAAGAGCTACCAATAAAGAACTAAAATAAGTTAACAAAATGAAGCTTTAAATGACGACTTTTTAGAACCAAATAATAGTATAACAATTCCAAGACAGTTCTACCTTCAGTTGCATAAGCCAAATGTTGATGAGAACTCCATCTCTGACTCTAGGCATGCTTATTTAGAAATAAGTCATTGAGTTGAATGGAACTTAATCCCAGGTAAGGGTGTATTGCCGTGAGCTGAGTATTAACATACTTTGGACTTAGTGTTCCCATTTTTTTCTGCAAATCCTGCCCCCAAAAAACAGTTAAGGTAGGATTGCCATATTCCCAAAAGTGAAAATTTGAACGAAGTTTTTGAGCTTTTTTCTTCTTGGGGGAAGGGGAGGAGAGGGGGGGCAAAATTGTTGGGAATACACATACACACTATGTTTTTAGGCTTTTAAAATGATTTTAAAGCATTTCTTTTTTAAAAAGAAAGCTCTACTTGCCATACATCTGGGTTTTCCCAGACATTTTGACGATTCAGCAAAAATCCACCTGGACGCCATTTTCAGAGCCCAAACGTTAAGGACTTAGTCATGACTTAAAGAGTAGAACCACTAGAGGTTAGAAGATTAAATATATTTACTGTAAAACAGTCTTGTGCAACTTATCTATCTGTCAGGTACAACCCAAAATGTGTTTAGTCTGGTTTTCAGTGTCCCATTGTACCAACAGAATCAGAAGACATGTCCATTCACCAATTCACTGTTCTCTTCTTTGGCTTTTTGCTTCACCTCATTCAACTGCAGCTTCAGCTTCTCAATCTATTAAAGAAAGAAAATGAGAAAAAATCAATCATTTTATGGATTGGAAAAACGCAGTGACTGCATCCCAGACTCTGTTCAGGTCAACCCACTAAATGCTCAGGGAAGGAAATTTTACATAAGCTTAGTGGTCTCAGAAGTCAGGACTGACTGAAATACCTTGTGACTTGAAAACACTTTCTCTTAATTCTAGGAACTGGAAGAGGAGTTTCTGGTGTTACTAGTATTGGGAAGGATGTACTCTACATACACTCAGGTGTCCTAAGTTTACAAATGGCACTATTTTCCCCCATTAGGCCCCACCACAAGGGTGTTGTTGTGGCACTTTTAGTTGGTGTTTGGTTGGTTAAAAGAAAAATATAGTTATATAGAAGGAGAATTCCTGGATGCCTGGATCCAGTTTTGAGGCGACTGCTCTTTGGTGAGAGAATCCCAGCAGTGATTTAAAATTACAAAATATGCAGCCAAGTAAAGTGTAGAAATATAGGTTTAAACACTTCCTTCTAAGATGTTTCCAAAGTTCCCCCCTTCCTTTAGCATAGAAAAGATACCATATGTTTGGTAAGTTAAAATGGTTTACTTGCAAACTCTTCAAAGGTCAGGTTCATATGTTTTTCCATACAACAGTCAGAAAACACAGGCAGTAAAACTTAGGTTCCAAAATAGTAAGTGATTTCTAAATTATTTGTATAGAAACACAAAGATGGCTTGTTTAAGTCACATGGTCTAAGGCTGGAGCAACCAGTCCAGACCTCCTTACTGGTAAGGGCTCACATGGTGGAATGGAAGAACAAAGAGCTTTCCCAAGGTGAGGGTGTGTGACCTAGCTAAGCCTGGCAGGACAGCTTAATCTATAGTTTTGGTCCCTCCACACATTAATTAGATTTAAGCATGTTAGTTATATGAGGGTGATTATTTGATACTTTTGTTCTCCGTATCTTTATTTGCAAAAGTGCTACAGTAGAAAGGGTATTTGCTGTGAAAGTCTTACAGCCAGTGGGCTGAATGAGTAGACTGTTAAATTGTAAAGGAAAGCCAAACTATACATACTGAATATTAGTACTTTTGTACTATTGATTCTGAATACCAATGGAAAATGAAAGGATAATAATTTTGGCAAACACTATCTGTTGCAAAGAAAGAGAAGCTAAACAGTATTGAGGAGAAACACTTTCCTCCTCATCTAGGTTATTTTTCCCCTTAAAAAGCGTAGCAGTGGTGATTGCTCTGAAATTCTAAGTCACCTCTCCATTCTGAAGGTACAAGCCATGAGACAGGTGTGGGGAACCTTTGGCACTCCAGATGTTCCTGAACTACAGCTCCCAGTCTTTGGCCACTCTTGTGTTAGCCTTTGGCTAAAAAGACAACATCTGGAGGGCTAAAAGTGTCCCACACCAGTTTTAAGAATGCCTTCATTATTATTTTTGTGGGTTTTTATGTGTACACGCACACACACCTATACAGTGTTTTTTTCGGGGGGACGACGCATAACCCTAAACATTTTGTGCATCTAAGTTTGGCCTCATTGAGGCGCAGTATTTCAATATGAGTAGGAAAATGAGAGTACCCCTAAACATGTTTTTGAAAAAGAGAGCACTGCATATATATCTGTGTATTAAAACCGTGGTGGAACTAGACAGATTATTCTGAATTAGCTCGATGGGCTGGAAAGATCGTAGCCTTCAACGTTAAGGGGTAGCAACTCTGCAAAAGGAGGAAGAAGTTCGCCTGCTGTTCCGCACCTACCAGATCTTCCTTTTCCACGTCCTGCCTTTTGAGGTAGCCGATCACGTCCACCGTGTCCCTCTCCAGCCGCCGCTGCTGCCGCTCCAGCTCCTCGTTGTTCAGCGCGAGGCGGCGGGCGGCGGCGCGGTACTCCTTGCGGGAGACCTCGGTCACCTCCAGCCTGGCCTCCCATAGCGACGCCGCAGCTTTAGCCCTTTCGGCCTCGGACTCCTCCTTCAGGGCCTTCACGTCAACCTTCTTGCCGCTGCCGCCGGGGCCGCCCTTCTTCCCCCTGAAGGAAGGGAGCGACACCGTGCCATAGTAGGGTCAAGGGGGTCCGGGCGACTCTCGCTCCCACCCCTGCTCCCACCCCCACTCTCTACAGCCCGCCAGATTTGCCCGAAGAGGTGGGTCCCAGCGCCCGCATCCCCCCCGCCCGCCCCCGTTTCCCTAGCTACCTACTTCCCTCCTTTCGCCGCTTTCCCCTTCCCTTTCCCCTTCATGTTCCCCCTATAAGCCACGCCGGTGTTTTCCCTCGCGGCGGCCCGTTGCTACGGCAACCGAGCGTCGCGGAAAGATGAGAGCTAAGGCGCGCGCGCGCGCACGAGAGGGAGAGACGTCACGCGCGGTGTGTTGACGTGACACGCGGCACCGGCGAGATGTGGAAGGTTGAGGGCTCTGACAAGGCGGTGAGTGGAGAGGTCTGGACGGGGCAGTGCGTGGAAGTTCTTTCTCGCGCGCGGGCCGAGCCCTGGCGAGTTCCCCCTGCCCTGACCTTCCCGACGTGCAGCCTTGGCTCTAGTCTCTCCTGCTTCGGCAGCATTTGCCCTGTCGATACTCCGGCGGAGTTTCGAGCAGTGCACTCGAATGCGTGCACACCCGACACGCGTCTTTCGGTAGGAATCCGGAGCTTCTCGACTCGGAGAGACCATGCCTCCCGTTTCAATGTGTTGCATACAAACAAGCGAAAGCCACTTTGCCCGTTTAGAGCAACCACGAGGAAATACGTAGTTGTTTGCAGCATCAGTTGAACGTGTAATTTCACTACTTACAAAATTGGTTTGCTCAATGGGTTACGTCTTGGAAAGAGTGTTGCTTTTATTCTCCAGTTCTAGTTATGCCAGTGCCTCCTGAAATCGAGGTGTAGTATTCTAGGGGTGCTGTGATAAAGCGCATTTCAAGCAGTCGCATCATCTACTGCTGCACTGTGGCAGTGCCCGCTCCGATCAGCACAGTGTGACATAAGATGATGAGTCAAAAATAGCTCTTTGTTTTCCCCTGTTCATGAATTGACTTTGTGCCTCCTCCCCACCCTCCACCCCATCTTTCTTTTGCAATGAACATTCATCTTGGTAAATTATTTTCTAATTCAGCAATGATTTTTATTGAAGCTTTTGCCCTACTGAAATATGCCCCTTGAACTTTACTGGGGCAAGGGGGGGGGGAACCAACCAAGGCATATTTTCTTGTTTGCCTTAGATAAATGATAGATAGAAGGTGGCTGGCTTGAACTTTAACATGTAACTCCTGCTTGCTTAATAGCTGAGCATTTTTAGTTGCACTTGCAAATAAAGCCGAGAAATAGGTGAGTGAAGATGTATTGGAGCTGCTTTGCTAGTTATATTGCTTTGTGGGATTGGAAGAAACTGCCTAAATTTCAGGTCTTGGGTTGAATATATAGTTGTCATGATTGCCATCAAATAAAAACTAAGAGATGCAATATTATGTTTCTTTGCATATACTGTACTGTAATGTAATTGATGTGCATGGTGCTTTACAGATACAAGATAACTGGTCCTATCCATTCCTGAGGGGGCTTACATTCTAAGCAATTGACCACAGGTGACCACAGATAAGATGGAGGGAAATACAGGCAGGAGTAAGCAGGGGAAGACTATGTATCTATTTCAGTTACACATTCTTTGGGTTTGTGGTAACTGGGAATGGGGATTAAACAATTGTGCTAAAGGCTTTATGGAAAAGATGGGTTTTGAGGAGGGCTTTGAAAGAAGTAAGAAAGGTAGTATAACAAAGGTACACTGTTTAAGTGCAGCTGGATTCATTGTTCCCAGATTTCTAAGGAATCCAACTCAGCCTAATTGCTTTCTAACCATTGTTGCTCAGCCCTGAACCATTTGTACGGATTATACTAAGATTTCAACATCACATGTTCCAAATTTATTATGAAATCCACTGTGGCTTGACAGCTAAGAACATAAAGTACATGAAACTTATATGTGATTTGCTCATCAATTGGACTATTGTTTATCAGTGAAGGGGTACTAGCCTAGTATGATGGCAAGTAATGAATGAGCTACAATTTCATATCATTCAATATTGCTTCATATATTACATACCGTATTTTTGCATGTATAAGACGTCCCCTACTTTTAGGGACCCCAAATTTAGAAAATTGGCATATGCACTATCCTTGTATAAGATGCCCCCAGATTTTTAACCTTATTTTAAAGTAAAAAAACCTAGTCATACACAGAAAAGTATGGTAATTATCGTGCCTTCCTTCGAAGTGCACAGAGTGGCACTTCACAGGGTAGTTGCAAGAATAAATTAGGTGTTTGGTGGATAGGTGGAACCATAATCAATTATGTCACAGTGGCTTGTGAAATCAGTTCAGCAAAGAGTGTTGAGCCCAAGTTCAACTATTGATCATTATAATGGCTATGCAGATATTTTAATCTAGGCCTTCCTAGTCTTAGTTCAGCATTGTGTTGACTACACCATACTTGCTCTGTGGTATCATATAGTACAGGAGCTTCTCCCTTAGATTTTTGCAGTGAGAGATTTTTACAGACATTCTTCTTCTTCTTTGGTGATCATTCGTAGCCAATCCATCCTAAATATCTTTGCAAAAGCTTACGAAAAACTTGGCCTATCACTCAGCATCCCAAAAACCAAAGTGCTGCACCAACAAGTACAAAATAACCCCTCTGCAGCGCCACAAATCCAACTCAGTGGTGTAACATTTTACAGACAGTCCTGTACATGTCTATTGAGAAGTAAGCTGTATTGAGTTCAATGGGACTTACTCCCAGGTAAGTGAATACAGGATAGGATTGCAGGCTTAGATATTCACTGGAGGGAAGTAAACATCTCAGTAAATGTGCTTAGGATTCCTCTGTATGCCAAAGTCTATGCTTATTAGCAGGCTCAGTGGTTGGTAACTTGGTAAGAAAACTTGAACTGTGAGTTCTAAATCCAGTCTTGGTTACAACATGAATGAGACCTAAGCTTCTATCAAGACTTGCTTAACATAATAGCTGAATCTGACTACTTTAGTTATTATGCCTTTAACAAGGAAGAAAATGCAATTAGAGCAGGTGGGTATTTATTAGAAAATACCTGTATCCAAGTTTCTAATAAATACTGGCCAGCACGATTTTGCATTTTTATTTCCTTTTTGGGCTTGTTCTGCTGGTGCAGAACAAGTTTATTCACTATTATGCCTCCAGTTCTATGATAACAATCTATGTCTTTATTTCAATCAAACTGGAGTGTGACAACATCCCAAGCTTTATATTTGAATAGGGAAACTACTCGTGGTGCAAAATAACAGTTCACTCAATGGATGTTAATGGATATTCTCTCAAAAATGGTGTTGGTTATTGGTAAAGTTGAATAAAGGATTTCACTTGTTTGCTACTGCATTTAAAACTTTGTTGTAATTTGATTTGGACAATCAATCTGCTCCTTTGTTGTTGAAGTTGCTGAAGCTGTCTTTTTAATATAAATTCTGGGTTCATGTGGCTTGGGATGTTCATTGTAAAATGAAAGTTTAGGTTTCAGATTGTTAGACCAATTTTTTTGCCATTTTGTTATGGCAAAGTATAACCTAGAATGATATTCTTATGCTGTATGTGGAGAAGAGTTTTCAACAAACTTGTCCCTAGCCCTAATCTTATGTTAAGAGGGCAACTTTATTATGGGATTTCTCTCCAGGAATACTTTCTCCTGCTCTTGGAACAAAACATACTGATCTGAATCTAGATGGACAAAGGTACTGAGGGAGAGAAGTTTAAAGATAATAATAATAATAATTTATTTATACCCCGCCCATCTGGCCGGGTTCCCCCAGCCACTCTGGGCGGCTTCCAACAAAACATTAAAATACAGAAATCCATCAAACATTAAAAGCTTCCCTAAACAGGGCTGCCTTAAGATGCCTTCTAAAGGTCTGGTAATTGTTGTTCTTTTTGACCTCTGGTGGGAGGGCATTCCACAGGCTGGGCGCCACTACCGAGAAGGCCCTCTGCCTGGTTCCCTGTAACTTAGCTTCTCGTAGCGAGGGAACTGCCAGAAGGCCCTCTGCACTGGACCTCAGTGTCCGGGCAGAACGATGGGGGAGGAGACGCTCCTTCAGGTATAATGGACCGAGGCCGTTTAGGGCTTTAAAGGTCAGCACCAACACTTTGAATTGTGTTCGGAAACGTACTGGGAGCCAATGTAGGTCTTTCAGGACTGGTGTTATGTGGTCTCGGCAGCCGCTCCCAGTCACCAGTCTAGCTGCCGCATTCTGGGTTAGCTGTAGTTTCCGGGTCACCTTCAAAGGTAGCCCCACGTAGAGCGCATTGCAGTAGTCCAAGCGAGAGATAACTAGAGCATGCACCACTCTGGCGAGACAGTCCACGGGCAGATAGGGTCTCAGCCTGCGTACCAGATGGAGCTGATAAACAGCTGCCCTGGACACAGAATTGACCTGCGCCTCCATGGACAGCTGTGAGTCCAAAATGACTCCCAGGCTGCGCACCTAGTCCTTCAGGGGCACAGTTACCCCATTCAGGACCAGGGAGTCCTCCACACCTGCCCGCCTCCTGTCCCCCACAAACAGTACTTCTGTCTTGTCGGGATTCAGTCTCAATCTGTTAGTCGCCATCCATCCTCCAACCGTCTCCAAGCACTCACACAGGACCTTCACCGCCTTCACTGGTTCTGATTTGAAAGAGAGGTAGAGCTGGGTATCATCCGCATACTGATGGACACCCAGCCCAAACCCCCTGATGATCTCTCCCAGCGGCTGCATGTAGATGTTAAAAAGCATGGGGGAGGGGACAGAACCCTGAGGCACCCCACAAGTGAGAGCCCAGGGGTCTGAACACTCATCCCCCACCACCACTCTCTGAACACGGCCCAGGAGGAAGGAGCGGAACCACTGTATGACAGTGCCCCCAGCTCCCAAACCCTCTAGACGGTCCAGAAGGATGTTATGGTCGATGGTGTCAAAAGCTGCTGAGAGATCCAGCAGGACTAGGAAACAGCTCTCACCTTTGTCCCTAGCCCGCCGGAGATCATCGACCAGTGCGACCAAGGTAGTTTCAGTCCCATGATGAGGCCTGAACACTGACTGGAAGGGATCCAAATGGTCCGCTTCTTCCAGGCGTAAAGATTCATTTTAGGTTTTGTAACTAGTCATAAAGTTGAGGGATCAAACTGTGAGAGTGGAGCTATGGAATGATAAGGAAATAAAACAAAAGGCAGAGGGCAAATGAGGTTTATGAGCGGGAGGGGTAGCACATTGAAACGGGCATAAGGGTAGAAGCAGGAGAAGGTAACAAGTCCAGTGATAATGGATTCAGATGCCAAGTTCGAACCACATGTCGGTGGACAGATATAATTAGTAGACTAGGTGTGCAAATAGTGAGGTGATGTATTATGCTGAAAAGCTGATGCATAAAGTAGTTTGAAACTTTTTAGAAATAAGAGTGTGTCACAGCTAAGTATTGACAAAATCAACCAAGAGTCTTGTGGCACCTTAACAACTAACACATTTACTTTGACATAATTTTCTGTGGACCAGAGTCCACGTCATCAGATGCTCTGTAAGGACTTGCATTTTCCCTGAACTTCTTTTTGGCAAGTTTTGCATAGGCTCTAAAACTCAACACTCTGCTCAAATAGGTAAAAGGCAATTGGCTACATTAGGTTGACTTTTTAAATTTTTAGTTTGAAAGTCTCTGTGTGATGCATTGCATTCCTCTTCTTCTTCTTCTTCCTCCCCCCTTTCCCAAATAAACTTTATTTCTGTTCTTTGACATTTTGTTTCATGAGCTGAAAATAGTATTCCTCTGGAATTTCTCATTAAATACTTCCATATGTTAGACTGCACGGTTATTAAGCCAACTCATGTATTTCAAAATTACCTCATAGAGTTCTGTGGTGTCCTCTAAGCTTTGGAAAAGTAAAACTAAAGATCATTTCCCCTAGAATATGGCTGGATCACTCTCTCTAGGATTTACCCCCTCTTCTCCCCATTGCTGGATAATCTGGGAGATTTAGTATGACTGGTAGCACCTATCAGAATTCATTTTTGGGGAAAGCCTTATATGTTATCTACTTTCTGGGTTCTTGTGAGGTTGTTTTGTGCTACCGGTATAATCAGACACAGCATTGGTTGGGAACATTAGTCTAAAAACAATTTGCATCTGATTTGAAAGTAAATGTTAATACACAAAACAAAATATATATACTGAAAGATAAATTTGAGTACAAGAAAACTGCAACTAATTCTAATCCCCCCCCCATTCTGCCTCTCTAATAATAGTACATAACTGTAGTGGAATGGTGTATTTTACCCTCCCTGATCTTTAAGCCACTCCCATCAGGAGAAGATGAGATTCCCATTGTCTGTCTTTTTGAATGACATTTGTGTTCTTTGTCTGCCCAAGCCTGCTAGTGTTTTAGTGAGGACACAGAAGTCTTGGCCTGAAAACAGCTTAGCTGAATTGAATAGATTCATGTCAATGGCTTAATTTGGCATTTGGCAGAGTTTCAACATTATCTTGAAGCTGTTCAACCAGATACTCTTGTGAGGGGGGAGGAGCATAGCTTGCATTTTTATGAAATTGTCTGGAATATTAGAATGCATCTTGAACTGTTCCGTAGACTCAAAAGATGCAGCCCCTAATGGTGAGAATCAGATTCTTGAAGTGCATTTATAGCACGAGGTGTGGCTGGGGTGGTTTATTAGGATGTTGAAAGTCTCCTGTGTGTAAGAGGTTTGGTGTAACTAATTATGCTATTGGTTAATAACTCTGCTGCAGGAACTTCTACAACTCTGCAAATCCTGATTTGTACAGCAGCTGTCCAAGGCTCCCAAACACAATGGTACTTTCCTGGGCTGCAGTCATTGCTATGTTTGCGCTTTCCTCCATTTACTGCCTAGTTTCTCACCACAGCCCAGAGCTGTGGTTTCAAGACCTCTTCCCTTCTAAAGTGTGCCCTGCAAACACCAGCATGGACACGTTATATGGCATCATGTTTGATGCAGGAAGCACAGGGACACGGATTCACATTTACACCTTTGTTCAGAGAAGCCCAGGTAAGATAACATGAGAAGGTTCTAAGCCTGTGCCGTGGGGACCTTAGATTGTGAATATATTGTATGCTTTTGCTAATTCTGATACCAATTATCTTATTCATCCTCTAAAAGTTGGAGAACTAGCTTGAGCACTTCTGTGACCAGCCATTGAAACTTAATTCTGAGCTCTGGAGTTTCTTAATGTTTCATAATCCTTTATTCTCAGAGCTTCTGTCTTGTTTTCTTTAACCTTTGATCAGTTTGTACATGTTTGCTTCTCTTCCTAGATAAAGTTCATTGTGGTTCAGTTGTACTGCCTAGTCATGCTTCTTTTGAGAGGGTATTCAATTTAAAGTGGCTTTATCACAGAAAACAGCAGGGGATTTTGGTCTGAAATGTTGTGTGTAACAGAGTGAGTTTCAGAAAGGTGGGAACTTGATAGTGGTATGAGACTTATATTAACTTCTACAGTGAATTGTTAAGAGATTATCAGAAAACTGTCAAACAGAACAAATATGTTTTCTAAAAGTTACTCTAGGCAGGGAGGGGAAGATGTTTTGTAACTTAGAAGGTGGCCTCGTTTCAATAAATGGATGAGTGGGGGGAGGGAATTGGGAAGAATCACCTTAGGACATGGGTAGGCAAATTAAAGCCCGGAGGCCAGACCCTGCCCAATCGCCTTCTAAATTCAGCCCGCAGATGGTCCGGGAATCAGCATGTTTTTACATGAGTAGAATGTGTGCTTTTATTTAAAATGCATCTCTGGGTTATTTGTGGGGCATGGGAATTCATTCATTTCCCCCCCAAAAAAATATAGTTGGGCCCCCCACAAGGTCTGAGGAACAGTGGACCGGCCCCCTGCTGAAAAAGTTTGCTGACCCCCCTGCCTTAGGACATGCTAGATAAATTTTTCAGCTCCTTATTTTGATTGCTTGGCCTTATCCAGATCAGCTTTCTTTGTCACGTTTCATCTAATTTTGTGCTCACTTGTTGCCCCAGTAATTCTTTTTACATCTGGATTTGCAGGGCTCAGAATTTCCTTTCCCAAAAGTATAATGAATTTGTCATTTTGGCTGCATTTTGAAAACCAAAGTCACAGTGGCCCATACTAGAATATTTTCTGTGTGAAAGAAATAATGATGTGTTAGACTGATGTCCTGTGAAATCAGTAAATTCCTTTTGAGAGATATGCACATGTTTGAGAAGATCAACTATTATAAAAGTTGTTTGGCTTGATTTTTGCAGAAAAACCTGCAGAGTTAGAAGGCGAAATCTTTGAATCAGTCAAGCCAGGACTCTCCGCCTATGCTGATCAGCCTGGAAAAGTAAGAAATTCTAATGGCTTTTTGTGACTATTTGGCTCTCTTCCTCCCCACTCATTCTAAATTCAGTTTTTATAACATGAAGAATAAAAAGAAAGCTTAATGGGAAGATGAGGAGGACGAAGAGGCAGGTGAGAAGTAGATGTTTTACTGTACATCAGTAGACATGGCACTTGATACAGTTTAAGAATAGGGAGGACAGGAGCTTACAATCTAGGATAACAGAAGAGGATAACAGAAGCAGGGCCAGCTCTAGGGGTAGTCTGGGTGGCGCAGGGCGCCAGGGCGCCGGCCCGGTAGGGGGGCGTCGCACGGTGCGCTGCGCCCGCCCAGCAGCCACGGCAAGAAATGGAGCGGGGCGGGGGCACCGGAGCAATCTCCGCATCACGGCCCTCAACAGAAGGAGCAAGAGGAACTTGGGGGGTGGAAGGGACAAATGTGAGTAAATGCAGTTGCATGTACTTGCAATTTAGTTATAATTGAGAGTGAACTTACCAACATTTGTGTCTTGATTTATCTCCAACTTTAGGGAGCAGAAACAGTCAGACAATTGTTGGACATGGCTAAAGAAGCTGTACCGCCCAGTCACTGGAGTAAGACCCCGGTTGTCCTGAAAGCCACAGCTGGTCTGAGGCTGTTAGCAGAGCACAAAGCCCAAGCTTTACTCTCTGAGGTAACTAGGTTGTGTTTCAAGGGGTTGGCTCATTGTGCAAAAGTTGGGGGCATACGTAACAAGCACTTTTCGGTGCTTGCCTATGTGCGTTTTTGCCTTGTTTTTTTAAAAAATACTATACCAGTCTTGTGAGAGGCACTTGTATATTCAACATCTGCTGTCACTATGTTTCTTTTTTTCCCCTTCTAAATATATATCTTTATTATTTAAAAATTATAAAACAAACAAATTACATACAAACACATATTATACTTACAAACATAAATTATATATTCCTATAACAAATGATACACAACAAACAATGAACATAAAACCTATTATTCTGTCACTTTCAAACTTACATTCTATTATCTAAATTTTAAAATGACTTCCAATTAAACTTGCTGTATTTTGTCTATTATTTAGATGTTTTCACACAGTTTTATATACATATTACTTTTTTCCTCTCTTATTCATATATATTTAAACATTTGTAATATAGATTTGTAATATACAAGGCTGGGTGAAAGCGTTCGACTTGTGCTCACCTTGATTTACCTTCCACTGCTTTTTGTACGGGGGGAATGTTATGACATCCATTCACCCACACATAACCTAGGTTTTTTTTTTTCATTTCCACAGGTCAGGGTGGTCTTTGAGGAGTCACCATTTCTAGTTCCTGATAACAGTGTTAGCATCATGGATGGATCTTATGAAGGTGGGTCCCGGGAGGCAGAAAATGGGAAGGAATTGAGGTGAGTTCAGGGACAAAGAAAAGGGAGGGGACCAAGTGAGGGAGAATAACCATGGAAGCAAGAGGGAAGGAGAGGAATCTTCCCAACGCTGAATGAAAGGTAAAATATTGCTGGAGGGCTGCATTGGCTCTTGAGCCTGAGGCTTCCTACCCCTAATCTGACCAACAATGACAGCTGGAGTGGAGGTTTCTTGTTTCATCACAAGCATGGTTTGTCAGTCAGCCTACATTTACCAAATGATCTTCAACTCACTTTCCATATCTTTGTGATGAACATTGAATTATTGTTTGTTACTTATTGGGAAGTACAGGCAAAACAGCACAGTCCCTGCCTGCACATTTGCAAGCCAAAATATTTTCTGAGATGGGAAACAGTGATCAGTGCAAAGCTATCCTACCATACTTATTGCGTGCTAAACTCAGCCTGGATCCCCCTCAGTCCACATGTTCAACATGCCAAACTGGTCAAGTGAATTGTCCCCTAAGCAGACAAGCCAGTTAAGCATGTCCACTAAGAGTAAAGATTTTTTGTGGGTTAGAGGTGAAGTCAAATATATTTTAAGAGAGGAATTGTGGAAGGTCTCAAATGGAAAACAGTGAAGGTTGATGGGGGTGGAGACTAGAACATACTCTAAACCTAGGGAAGGTTTGGAAGAGATTCTGCTTGAACAGTGGTAGAGGTGGAAACCTAGCAGCCGTGGATATCTTTCTGGATTGAATTTGGGTCTCAAGATAGATTTCAGTTACTTTTCCTTCCTTTTTGCAGGTATACTAGCCTGGATCACCGTGAACTTTTTGACAGGTAATTACTGCTATGTGATTTCAGTTTTGAGGCTTGGATAGAGTCTGTTCTGTAAAAACTGAGTAGGCAGTTGGATATTTATAGTGCACATTTTCAGTACTGAAATCCATTCAGGGCTGCTATAATAGATAACATGGTAACTCTCTGGGCATGTGGGTAGTCTTTGAACTTCTTAAATGTTCCCTGCAGGGCAGTTGTATGGCCGGAACCAGCAGACGGTGGGGACCCTGGATCTGGGAGGAGCCTCAACCCAGATCACATTCCTGCCACAGCGGGAGGTGAGGAATCTCTTGAGGTTGCCAAAATGTTGGATAATTTGGTGCAGGTGTCCCATTTATTTCATGTTTTATTTCATATAGATCTAGGCTGCTTTAATCTGGCAGGGGCAACCCAGTCAGATGGGTGGGGTACAAATAATAAATTATTATTATTATTAAATTATTATAATAATATTCATTAGGTTGTTAGGCTTCTTTGTAAAAGTGTTTTAAATACCAGAAATAATGTGAAATGGTATGTATTTGATAATGTTGCTTTTCAAGCTGTGACTGCCAAAATGTTGCAGCTTGTTCTTTAAAGTAGTGCCTGTATCTTATTATCATACATATATTCTGACCAGGGAACCTGGGTGGCGCTGTGGTCTGAACCACTGAGCCTCTTGGGATTGCCAATCGGAAGGTTGGCAGTTTGAATCCTCACGACGGGGTGAGCTCCCATTGCTCTGTCCCAGCTTCTAACCTAGCAGTTCGAAAGCACACCATTGCAAGTAGATAAATAGATACCACTGCAGCGGGAAGGTAGACAGTATTTCCATGTGCTCTGGCACTCATCAGTGTGTCCCATTGCACCAGTAGTGGTTTAGTTATGCTGGCCACATGACCTGGAAAAGCTGTCTGTGGACAAATGCTGACTCCCTCGGTCTGAAGCAAGATGAACACCACACCCCATAGTCGCCTTTGACTGGACTTAACCGTCCAGGGGTCCTTTACCTTTTTTCCTTATTGTGACCTTTCCAGCATCATCAGTTTATGACTGTGACTACATTCATTATCAACCTTCATGGAAGATTTTCTTCCTTACTACAATAGAGCAGTTGTTTCCTGAACATTAATAGCTTAAGTTTATCAAAATTCCCTTGTCTCTTCAAGACTTATGTGAATGTTATATGCTGTACAAATGTTCCACAAATGTATCTTGAAATTTATCTTGAAATTTAAAAGTCACTGAACAATCCTTTTTCATTATCCTAATTTTAGGAAACCCTAGAGCAAACACCAATAGATTTCCTTACCTCATTCGAAATGTTCAACAGCACTTTCAAGCTCTACACACACAGGTGAGTGAGGCGGTTCTGTGCAAATGACTATTTTTTAAGGACACTGTTAGATATTTGTCAGATGTGATATTGCCTTAATAATTTGTATTGCTTATTCCGGTCAGTATCTCTTGCTAGTTATCACAACCCCACATGTGTGTCTTTATTCTCATTATAATAAACAGGTAGTTTGTGGATTACTGTAAAGAACCACATGCTAACATTTCATACCTGGGCTTAGCAAGGAGGAGGCTGTTTTAGCAGAGTATTGATCTTATATCCTAGTTCATAAAATTGCCTAGTCTTGTAAGTGGGATAGGGTGAACTCCGGCTTTAACCAAGTGCTGTTTGGCCTTCTTCATTTTACAGCTATTTAGGGTTTGGTCTGAAGGCTGCACGGCTTGCTACATTGGGAGCCCTGGAAATGGAAGGTACAGTCAGACAGAATAGTTTTGTGTTTGTGTGTGTGAACAGACTTGTGTGTGTGTGGGGGGGGTGTTCATCCAACTGAGTGGGTTCATCCAGTCCCAGGAATTTGTCCTATTCAGAATTCTAATGGGAAATAGTTCTAGATCAGCTTCTGACAAGGCTGACTGTCTCTTTATCCCCTTCCTGGTGTGCATTTTCCTTTTAATGAGATTCTGCTGTCACTGAGACAGGTAACATGGCACTCTGTAGGGTTATACAAGCCAGCTCAAACAGAACCTAGGCTGTGAAGCAACAACATGAAAGATAAACTCAAAGAGGAGCCAAATTGTGGAAAGCAATTGTAGCTGCCCTTTGTGGTAGATAACTGCTTATTGAAACCAAGCCTTTGGGTAGAGGTGAGTTTGGGTTGTGATTATAAATAAATAAATAAATAAATAAGCACCACGATTACGAGCTACATTCTAAACAGTCGATATATTACTTCAGCTCTTTTAAACGGTTCAGCAACTCAGCTTCCTGTTTTCCTGGAATGTGAAAAAATTCGGGTTCAGGGGATGCTCTTCCTACTTGAGAACCTTCTAAGTATCGTCTCCTCCTTTTGATTAGCCTAGGACAGGCTTCCTCAAACTCGGCCCTCCAGATGTTTTGAGACTACAGTTCCCATCATCCCTGACCACTGGTCCTTCTAGCTAAAGACCATGGGAATCTGGAGGGCCGAGTTTGAGGAAGCCTGGCCTAGGAGTCCACTAACATTTTAATATCAAGACCCTTTGGGTAGTACATACAGCTATTATCATTTTCACATCCCATTATCATGTATGCAGTGCATTTTGCCAACTCACCCAGAATATACTTAGGTTTCATGGCCTCCATCCCAGTGTTGTACATTGCTGCCCATCTATACATTTTCAGTCAAGTTTGGCCGGGAGCAGAAGCATTCCCCAACCTGTATCTGTCTTTTCCATTTTTCACCTACCTGTTTATAGAGGACCCACCTGCCTACATAGAGTTTAGTGCAGGGGTGGGGAATATGTGGCCCTCCAGCTGTTGAATTCCAACACCCATCTGCTCCAACAACCCAGCATGACCAGTGGTCAAGATTGATAAGAACATCTGGAAGGCCAAAGATTAGCTACTCTAGTGGACTGAGCTTCCTATTTGGGGAAACAAGAAAAAGCTTGATTTTCTTCTATAAATGGACTTTAGCATTTGAACTTTTCCCAACTTCCTTTTCCTGCAAGTACCAAGGGTACTGAAAAACATAAGCATTACTGATTTCACCCGATCTATATTCTCTTTAGCATCAGATGGACGGACATTCCGAAGTTCATGTTTGCCAAAACAGCTGGAGGCAGAATGGCACTTTGGGGGAGTGAAATACCAGTATGGTGGCAACAAAGAAGGTAAGTTAGAAAGATAAAGTTTCCCAAGACTGCTGCTGCTCTGACTTTTATCTTTTATATATATAGTAGTTGGCCCTGCCACGCGTTGCTGTGGCTAATCCCTGTGACTGTCCCCACCCTGTGCCGATCCATAATGTATCCCACCCCCTCCTCCCCCCACCCCCGGCTTATGCCTGTGATTCCCCCCACCCTGTCCCGACCCATGAGTATCACGCCCCCTCTTCCCCCCACCCCCAGCTCATCCCTGTGTTTGGTCCTGACCTATCCCGTCCCCTCCTCCCCCCAACCCCCACCCAGGCGAGTCAGTACCTCCATTTGTCCTAGTCTGTAAAGGCTTCAGCCTAGTATGTAAACGGGAGCTGAGGTGCTGTTGAGAGGAAAGGTTTTATAGGTGCAGTACCAGTGTAGCCACCGCTAGACGGCGCTGGTTTGCAACCTGGTTCTTTTCCCAGCATGCATTTTTGTCTGAGTGGTGTGTTTTGAAATACGGGGTTTTATGTTGCACAGCTGTGACATCTGTCTTTGCAAACGGTATGGGCTTGCTCTCTTATTTGCATGGGGCATTGTGTCAAAATTTGAACGCAACCGGTCAAGCGGTTTTGGTGAAACGTGGATACTAACGGACATGGCCAGTTTACATTTAGATAGATAGATAGATAGATAGATAGATAGATAGATAGATAGATAATAAGATAGATAATAAGATATAGATATTCTGGTCCCAGGGAGCTTATTGCTGGGGTAATGGCTTGAAATGGTTTAGACCCAGGAAACAGATCTTCAGCTGAAAAGCTGTGCTCATTGGAGTATATTGTCCCTCTGAAGTAACATGGCCGGTCTCTTGTATTCTTATTTCATCTGGGAATCCTTGATCTGAATCTCAGTGAAGCTATCCATTGCCATAATTTATTTGCTTGATGTGAATTTTATTTTGTATGCTCCCCACTTCTAAATGTTTTGCTACTTACACTTGGAGGGTTTTCTTTTTTAAGTAAAAATCATAGGGCACAGGTGGGGAACCTGTAGCCTGGAGGCCAGTGTAACTTCCTAGGACATCAGGTGTAGTACAGTTGTAGCTTCAAAGAAACAACGAGGAGTGTTAAAGTGCACTCATTTGCCTGCAAGTGGGGCTTGCATTCAATATCTTTAAACTTGGCGCTGAATAGCAGATCTTCTGGGATTGGCTCCACTCAAGAGACTCCGGAACAGAAGTCTTGAACGAAGCCATCCCTGTCACAAGCAGGGCTTGCTCGTGGCAGAGAAAGCACTGCATGATACTTCTTTTGCAAGTGCACCCTGCAACTGCATGGGAACATTTTCCCTTTGCTGTCGCTCGCTTGGAGTGTGATAAACTTTCAAAACTGACCCATAGAGGATAGGCCAGTTCTAGATTTGATTTATTGAAAACAGGAAGTTCTTAAATCGTGGATTAAAGGAATACCTATTTTTTTATTTAAGGACAGAGATTGGGAGAAATAGAGCTGGGAGATGAGTCAGAGAGTCATGAAGATACAGAGGCTCTAGTCAGGAAGAGGTGGTGTCAAGATAAGACCTCAGCTATTTTGCACAGGCAATAGCAGTCAGGAAGCTTGTTTTGTTCGCATTGATCTTTCTGTGCTACTTCTGCCGTGTGGGGACTTTCTTTTTTTCTAATATTTATTGAGTTTCCATTTCAGATTGCAGCAGGGACAGAACATAAATTTTAGGTCCAGGAAGACAGCATTCCTTTCTCCTCTGGCTACTGTGGCCCTGTTTGCACATCATGCTAAGCCAAAAGGAGGCTTAGCACAAAAACCCGAGTGAGTGGGCTCCCAGAGATCACAGCCATTTCACTCTTCCCAGTCATTTTGCTTCCATGCCCTGCTTGAGTTAAACCAGTTTAGCTTAGCAGGGGTCAGCAAACTTTTTCAGCAGGGGGCCGGTCCACTGTCTCTCAGACCTTGTGGGGGGCCGGACTATATATATTTTTGGGGGGGGATGAGCGAATTCCTGTGCCCCACAAATAACCCAGAGATGCATTTTAAATAAAAGGACACATTCTACTCATGTAAAAACATGCTGATTCCTGGGCCGGATTTAGAAGGTGATTGGGCCGCATCTGGTCCCCGGGCCTTAGTTTGCCTACCCATGGCTTAGGATGTGATCTCAACCCAGGCTTGTGGTTTAGTGTTGTCCAGACTAAGCGCAAATTCTAACAAAGTTTTGTCCAGGAGAGCTGAATCACAATCCCAGTTTTGGATATGGTAAGCCATGGGTTAGCTCGGCATGGAACAGATGCAAAACGATCAGGGAACGAGCAAAGCAGCCACCATCTCCTCTCCAAGCCAACACGTTTGTGCTAAGCCATGGTTTGGCTCAGTGTGGTGTGCGAACCAGGCAAATGAGTCACTTCTGCTCCATTAGAAGGCCAGTTATTTGGATCACAAGGCTGTGCCAATACTGCAAAGCTGTCAAGAAAGACCATTTACAACTGTTGCACTTTCCTTAATTTCATTGTTAGCAATTCTGCACTTATCTGCAATGGGATTCATGACATGTCGAACTTACCTTTGTGTGTTTACCCTGCCAGGAGAAACGGGATTTGAACCTTGCTATTCTGAAGTGTTGAAGGTGGTAAAGGGAAAATTGCATCAACCAGATGAGATTCGGCACAGCTCCTTCTATGCCTTTTCCTATTATTACGATCGGGCTGTGGACACCGCCCTGATAGGTGAATAGCAAACATCTGAAATCTTGCTTGAGCTCAATGACCCTTGGGGAATGAATGCCCCTCTTTCAGTCAGTCACCTACACGATGGGACTCGATGAGCCATTCCGGACGCTCCTCTATTCATGCAATGAATGCACACTCGCCGTTCATTTGTTGCAGGAATATCTTATTATCCCGGCACTGGAAGTATATATTGTATCTGGAGAAATATGATCCCCCCCAGCCCAGATAGTGTATCCATTGTGAATGCTGTGTAGAATGTGGTTGCACCAGATGTCACTGGCACCTATTGAATATCACGCGCATGAGCAATGCAGCCAGCACCACTTTATGAACCTTTTAAAAAGTGCTTTCCCCTTTTCAGTATAAAGTGTGGATGCAGATGGTTGAGGATAGTGCAAACGTACCGGTAGCGCTTACAAAAGAATTCCTTTAACCTCTGGAGGAGCCTTAACAATAAAGGAGTGTTTTTGCATGCTTCCTTCTATATAAATGATTGGTGTTCCTTCATTCATTCCTATGGAGAAAGAATTCAGCAGCACAGTTGGTTGGGCAGGTGCCACTTAGGCTTCAGTTCTGCCAGGCTATCATGGCTCAGAGGGTCACCAACCTTTTTGAGTTGATGGGCACATTTGGAGCTTTTGAGGGGGGGGCTATCACCTCCTCTAGTTGCATCTCTCCCAACAAAATGTGTGTTTGTACAAGCTTTTTGTTTTTGGGTCTTGGTAGGGCCGAAGGAGGAGGTACTCCTCCTCGCTTCATGACAAAGGGGGCAGTAAGTAGGGGGACAGCGGCACCAGAAGTCCTTAAGTTTGCTGCTTTGCCCATAACTGCTATACTGGTGCCCATGATCCGAGTTGAAGCTAGTGCACAACTTAAATGTTTGTCATTAATGTTTGCTGTACAGTATCTTGCTTTCCTAATCAGTCCACCTTCCCCTACCAAGGGTGTGTTCCACAGGCCAGTGACAGGACTCTGTGTCAACAGACTATTTCCATTAGCTACTCTACAGTGTATTGGGTTTCTTTGGCAGACACACACAGCTTCCTTCATAGACCAATTGACATGGAAAGGAAATCTAAGAGAAGAAAATGTGAAAACCATTGCTCTATGGACCATATCTGAATCTCCCAAGCACCACACTGTAACTCATTTAAATGTTTAGGAGTGTTTTTTTTGGCAGCATCCCGTGCCATCTTAAATTGATCAGGAAATCCTGCTATAGCTTGTATTGGGCAGACTACTATGCTTGCCAAGAGAGATAAGTGCTTTATCAGACTTTCACAGTATCTCGTAGCCAGAGGATGACCCTTATCTTTTGACATTTCAGATTATGAGAAAGGCGGTGTTCTCAAAGTGGGAGACTTTAGAAGAAAAGCCAAAGAAGGTAAAATGTACTCTGAGAGTTGAATTAGGGTACTTCCAGTTAATGGAGCAGTAGTGGTGTCACTTTGAAATAGTGCCATGTGAGGGTGTATTTTAGTCACTAACTGACATTTGAAATGTCAAACCATTGGTGTTTAGAGACAAAGTAGGGCTAATGGTTTGATCAGAATAAAGGTTTTCGAGTAACTGCTTAAGAAATTAGGAATTCGCTCTGCACTTTTGAATTCAGAAAACAACTATGGAATAGCCCTGAAATATTTCAGGGCTAATCCATAGATGGCTATTTACCAGAAGGTTGGTGGTTTGAGCCCACCAAAGGATGGCTGTGGGTAGAATTCCTGCATTGCATGACCCTCGGGATCCCTTCTAGCTCTATAATTCTACGAGTCTATGATTTTATAAGGGCAAGTAAGCCAGTCTACAATCATTTCAACTACTTGCATAGATTATGTATTCCAATAACGTGTATTCAGATATATATATATATATATATATATATATATTACACACACACACACACACTGTATATATATATATATATATATAGAGAGAGAGAGAGAGAGAGAGAGAGAGAGAGAGAGAGAGAGAGAGGAACCATTTAAAGTGCAGTCTTAATATGGCCAGCAAGTTCCTCCCTCTTCCAGGTAGAAAATATTCTACTTTGGAGTAGCTAAAAACATACTAAACAATTAAGGGATTGGGAACAAGTAGAGCAGTGTTTCTCAACCTTTTTTGGGCCACGGCACACTTGTTCTATGAAAAAAAATCCCGCGGCACACCAACTCTGTGCCGCCCTATATTTAGTTTAGTTTGGAGGGGAGACGTAAAGCATGCCACTGAAGAACTGCTGCGCGGTAGCCAGGCGGACCCACCAGGCACAGAGCCTGCGGAGTGAGCGGGGACACGTTAGACGGCACGCACAGACCCCAGGCGGGCAGACACGGGCGCGCAGCTGCCGCCGCCTCCCTCCCAGCCGCCCCAGGCAGCCGCCGCCGCTCTGGCCCGGCGAAGGGAAGCCCTGCGCAGCCTTCCCCGCCTGCCTCCTCCTCCCCAGGTGGCGGCGGCGGCGCCCTCTCTGGCCTCCGGCTGGATGCCGACTCTAAATTTTGCCGCGCCGTGCAGCGACGAGAAGGGCGATTTGCATTATCACGTGCCTCGCTTCCTTTCCGGCGGGTCAGTGACGTGACAATGCAAATCACCCTTTTCTTCGCGGCACACCAGCCAGCGTCTCACGGCACACTACAGTAGTGTGCCGCGGAACACCGGTTGAGAAACGCTGAAGTAGAGGAGTGATGGCTCTAAACTCAGTTTATTATTGCACTTGCACCATTTGCCATAGTTCTTGTTCTCGAATGCTCCTAAAGCAGCATTTGAAACCAATTCATGCACAAGAGTAGCACAGATGGGGATGAACAAATGTGGAATGACCTATGGGACCATAGATGTCCAAGTCGTTGTGGTTCGCATTCAGCTAGAATTACATTTAATAGTTTTTGTGATAATATTGTGATAATATTGTTTATTTTTGAGTCACTTGCTCCAATACTGGTGAATATTCTTCTCATTTTTTTCTTTGAAGTGTGTGACAATCTGGACAGCTACCGCTCTGCCAGTCCTTTCCTTTGTATGGATCTCAGTTACATTACAGCTTTATTAAAAGAAGGATTTGGATTTGTAGACAATACAGTTTTACAGGCAAGTAAAAATGGTTGAAAGAAGCCTTGGTTGAAGATTTTATTTTATTGACTAGTTGTTGGTACTGGTACTTCGTTCTATATGCTTTGGTAAAATGGGTGGGTGAATCTACATTTTACTTATTTTAGCACGGTAAAGAATACTGCTACTGCTAAAAGTCCTTGCAGCTCCTTTTTTTTTTCCTAGTCAAATGCAGCTCAAACTTAACAGTATGGGATTTTAATGAAGACTTTTATTATTTAAACTCATAACAGTAGGAAGTCACTGTTCATTAATAAGTAGTTGCAGTGTAGTAGTTAACTCCCTGTTTAAATCGACTTGAATGCTGCTTGTGTCCAGTACTGTAGTCAGATATCCTTGCTTGAGATCTGACTTGCAGTTATTTTTACTGCAACTGTACTTTCTACAGTATCATATCCATCTGGAGTTATACTGGAAAATATACTCAGCCTATACACTAAAAATGTACTCTGCCTATTTGGGCACAATATTGAGTATGATGCGTGGTTGAAACTGTGGAATCAAACATTGAAGTTTACAGCATGTACTGCCTTGAAAGAAAATGTTTTGAAGATGATGTATAGATGGTATTTAACACCAGTAAAATTGGCTAAGATGTATAGAATGAGTAGTAAAGCTTGCTGGAAATGTAAAGAAAAAGACGACGAATTTTACCATATGTGGTGGACATGCGATAGAGTTAAAAGATTTTGGGAAATGATATATAATGAATTGAAAAAGATTTTTAAATATACCTTTCCCAAAAAACCAGAGGCATTTCTGTTAGGAATCATGGGAGGGGAGATTGTGAAAGAAGATCAAATATTGTTTATGTATGCGACAACCGCGGCCAGGACTTTGTTGGCCCAAAAATGGAAAACCCAGGAAATACCAACGATCGACGAGTGGCAGATGAAACTGATAGACTATGCAGATCAGCAAAACTGACTTGCAAGATCCGAAACCAGGGAGAGACAAACTTCCGAAAAGACTGGAGTAAATTTGTGGACTATATGGAGAAGAACTGTAGAAGTTTAAAAACACTTGCAGGACTGAAATAAATCCTATGAATTGACTAAAGTGAGGGTAATAATAAACTGCGAGACAGGAGTAAACAAGAAAACCGTGGGAAGGGAGGGAGGGAAGTCAAAGCTCGGCAGAGCAAAATGAGATGGGTGAATTTAAGATAAATTGTATAAAAAGTGTTTAAAAAATGTACTCTGCCTAAAATGTCCTTATTGCAACAAGGGTAATTGTTCTCTTACTTTTCTTCTTTTGCAGCTGGCAAAGAAAGTGAACAACATAGAGACAAGCTGGGCTCTAGGTGCTACCTTTCACCTCCTGCAATCTCTTGGACTCTCCCATTGAGAAAACATCATCTAAAGAATATTTTATTTTCTTGAAACAAGAAAAGGCAATTCTGATGAGCATACAGCCAAACACAGACCAAAGTAGAACTGGTTACCTTTAAGACTGAGTGGTTCAAGCTGTAATAAGATGGGTCCTTCTAGGGTAGTAAGATGTGCTTCGTTGTACAATTGCTGCCTTAACTGATGCCAAAGGGCCCGAATTCTAGGTTTATAGCTTTGGAGCTGATCTTGTGCAGAGGTGAAGCACATCTTTAGCCAAGGCATTTATTCACATTTGGTACCAATGCACCCCAATATTGATCTTCCTCCATAATAATATTTTGCAGGCCTTCTTGTGCATGAAACTTAAGATTCAAATCTCAAATAGATGCTTACTTAATGGAGTTGTTTTTAAACAAAGCTGGAGTGTGTACCAACCTTTTGACATTTAACAAGTTAAGATTTTTAGGATTAGCCGATTCCTGAAGAGGGCTGCTGAAACTGGTCGAGCTTTAGGAGTGACAGTCAGTGGAAAAACTTGTTTGTCAACCCTCACATATAAATAGCTGGCTAAACATAGCAGTAAAGACTTTAGGAACACCCCAAAAACGTCTCTCCTCTTTACATCTCTAAAGCTGAGAGCAAGCAAAAGCCAGCATTTTCTGGCTACTTTAGAGGACCATGAGGAGTGCCGGGGATGGACTGACATAAATAATTTGATTCTCAGTCTAGCCTTAAAGAAACTTTTAATGCAAGGCATCCTGGTGCCTCCTTCCTGTTGCAAATGAAGGCCTCCCAAATCAACTTCCTTGGAAAATGGTATGGTTAACAGGACCCCAGCGTGGGACTACCACTAAAGCTGATGCACTACATGCTGTCACATCTTAAACATTGTGTTTGAGCAGGACATTTCAGGCTGCATAAATATGAGACTTAACATGGTAGCCACTGCACAAAGTGTTTCATCTCTGTGTTGTCCAGATATACCAGTACAGTGTAAGCACTTGCTAAAGAAACCTTGACCAAATTAGGTTAAGACATGCCAACCCAATGCCTCATTTGATAACACTTTTGGCGCACTGCCCTCTTACTGGATGTGAAAAGGTATTCTGGCATTATCTGCAGAATACAAAGTTGGGACACTTAACAGTGCATCTTACGCATGTTTGCTCTGAAGTAATTCCTATTAGCTCACTGTGACTTACTCACAAATAAGTGCATAAGATTAGCCTTTTTACTGTGTATCCTATTGCCCTGCATAAGCCTTTATTTCTACCTATTTCATTCATTATACATTAGAAAATTAATTATGATGGAAGCCTTAGTTTGGCAGGAACTATTCTGCACTATCCTCTCTTTAAGTGTCTGAACTCATTAATGCTTCTCAACTTATCTCTATAACCCTAAATTAAAGCCCAGCTTCTCTGCACCTTGCTTTCTTGTCCCATGAGGCAAGTAGTAAAGAAGATGGCAAACTACAGTGGTACCTCTGGATGCAAACGGGATCCGTTCCGGAGTCCTGTTCACAACCTGAACAGTGCGCAACCTGAAGCGCCGAATCTGTGCATGCTCGCCGCGTGATTCGGCACTTCTGCGCATGCGCGAATCGCCGAACCAGGAAGTAACCCGTTCTGGTACTTCCGGGTTCTGCACGTTCATATCCTGTGGTGTACGCAACCCACAGCAAACGTAACCAGAGGTACGACTGTAGAAGCAAGATGTTTGTTACTGGACCAGAGCAACACAGTTTGTTAAAACTCATTATGAACTTTTCCTCTGAAACCTCATTTGTAAACTCAGGCACAAGATTCTTTTTCCTTTGTATTGCTCTTCCTCTACCAAAGTTAACCTATGTTTGAAAAATTCAGGGTCTTTATTTCTTCAGGTACTACGTGTTTTGATTGATGAGTAACTTCTGCTGCTAATTAAGAGACCATTTCTATAGTCAACCAAAATTGGGCACCAGTTGAGTTTGTCGGGTAAGGCGCAAGACAGACAAGTAGTTTATTCCTCTTATGATCCCAGTGGTGGTGGTACAGAATTATATCTTGCTTCCACAAATGCCCATACCTTTCCTAGTGCAATGAGATTATTTGCAGTATAATAATCTGTACGGGGGCCTTGTTGAAAAGCACCTATGTAATTGGTGGAGGAGGAAAGAAGCACATATTTAACAGTGTACTAAATTAAGAATTTTTAAGAAGTCAGAAGTGAAAGCAGATTAAGTTTTACATAATCTTGTAGGTTGAAAGGACACTTATTTTGGTTTAGCTTAAACCTATTTTAAAAAGTTAAGCTAAACTGTTAAGCAGACTGAGCCCCTCTTAAATAAATTTCCACAGATGTAGCATTGCAAGTACAGGTTGAGTGCTGATAAGCCTTAGAATATCTTTTCAGACAAGTTCTGAAAGCAGTTAATTGTAAGACGTTAGCATAAATATCCTTGCTTATTAGTTGTGTTCACATTACTTGGTGCTGTGATGCCATTAAACTGATAATGTCTGGCCTGGTTGTTTGGCACATGACTGTGACAGAGCTCTTTGAATGTCTATTTTAGTAATTAAACAATATTTTTAACAGAATGTTCTCAGACTCCATCCTGTAACTTGAGTCTCAATCTTGCAATCCTTGGAGGTAGAAGAGAATCATTGCAGTCTTGAAAAGGGAGCTGGTAAGCAACATTCCACTTCTGTATTTCGCAGCCGCCAAGGCTGAAAGAGATGCTGACTAAGCTTGCAGCTCAGAATCTTTTGTCCGAAGCAGTAAAAAAAATCATGCATGTGATCTTCAAACTGGATACAAGTAAATTCATTCCAACAATACTGTTTTCAAGGCCAATATTTAGAGCTCCAGATCCAATACAGTGTCAGATTAGAGGTAGATCTTGACGTTCTAGAAGAAAACAATCTGCTGGTACTGCTGGAGGAAAGAAGAACTTCAGCCACAATCGGCAAACGTAAGGAAATACTGTGCTCCCCGTTTTGTTTTAATGCCATTTCAAACACAGTCTTTGTAACTGGCAAATACAGCAACCACTCAGGAACTATCATCCTAAAGTCACAAGGGTGTCACTTGTTAGCAAAAGCCATGATCTGCTCCTAAAGAAAGAAGAAAGTACATTATTCCTATTTCTGATGAAGCTCTGCCACCCTTTGCTGCTGGACAGGGCACAGAGGGGATCTAAAGCAAGATACTCTACTAAGATATAAGACAGCTCTACTCCAATGTCATCAGCTATGACATGCACAAGCTAGCTTTTGTTTGCTTTCCACCTCTTAAGTACTAATAAACTAACAGTGCAAACCTATAAATATCTACTCAGCTCTGCAGATACCTTCCCAGCTGAAAATGAGATGCTACACCAAATATCACTGTACCATAAATGCTTCCCATAGGTCAGTGCCATTTTGGATACATCCCATTGCACTTGGAAATTACAGCGTGTTCATACAAACACCTGGTGGGGCTCAAGGTAAGAGCTGGGGAATTGGTTCCCTATAAAGAAGGAACCATTCCTCCATCTTGAACCATAAGAAGAGTAAATTGTTTAATTCCAGAAATTCATTTGAATTGGTACCAGGGCAGTCTTAAGCAGGTCGGGCGCCCGGGCGCCGTGGTGCAGATCGCTCCGGCGCTCCCGCCCCGTTTCTTCCCGCGACTGGTGCGCAGCGCCCCCCTGCTGACCCGGCGCCCCGCGCCACCCAGCCTACCCCTAGAGCCAGCCCTGATTGGTACCCACCTTGGGACTACCAAACGGAGAAAGGCAAGATATAAATAAAAATCAAATATATAGGCGCTAGATGTAGTGTGCTAGTCTAAATGCTGGTGACTGAGCAACCTTGCTATAAGGAGACACATACTTAGGGAAGCTACACCCTAGCTGCAACACTCTTATTTGGGATTAAGCAAATTTCTTAATCTAAATTTCTTAATAAGAAACTTCAAAAAAAAACTTACTTTAATTGGAGGAACAGCATTAGTTGCTTGCAATCCCCAGGTCCTTAGCAGTACAAAAGGAGCTATATCTGTAGAGTACAGCCTCTTTAATAAGTCCGTTGTAGCCAAGAGAGATAGGTTGTGCTTTTGCCGCTCTCTTTCATACTGTAGTAGATGCTTTAAAGAGCCTAGAACAGAAAGATTATTCCAGAGTAAATTAACTGGTGATTCAGCTGCACCACAGGTACCCTGTTTCCCCTATTTTAAGACGTAGTCATAAAATAAGCCATAGCAGGATTTTTAAGCATTCAAGGAATATAAGCCATACCCCGAAAATAAGACATAGTGATAGGCGCAGCAGCAATGCCGGCCGCGGCAGGAGGAGGAGGAAAAAAATAAGACATCCCTTGAAAATAAGCCATAGTGTTGTTGTTTTTAAGGAAAAATAAATATAAGACGGTGTCTTGTTTTCGGAGAAACACTGTACCTATGGGCTAAATTCCATCTACAGAGTTATTCAATCAGGGCTGACTCATAATATGTTAAGAAGTTCATCCTGGGCAAGGATTATTTTTTATTTTTTGCCATATTCTGTCATATATTGGATGGGCAGCTGCACAACAGTGGTACTATTGCATCCCAGATGGTGAATTATGTTGCCTCTATAGTCAGGCATTCTGAAATTCCATGTAAATCACAGCAGGAAAACAGTAATATATTCATGACCCAAATAACACATAAGAGCCTGTTAACACCCTGGATTCCTACTAACACATCTTGAATTAGCATTTTCTAAAACAACTTTTTGTAAATGAGAATAGGTGGCATGTTGCAGCGTTGTCCTTTCCTTATTAACTCCAATCTGGTGGCATCAATTTCTTATTTTCAGAGAAATGCTTCTCCTAGTCTATAGGAGAACAAAATGGGGGGGGGGCACAAAATGTTCCTGCCACAAATACCCCAAAATGGGCAGTATCATTCCTAAAGCTAGTAGCCAGCACTTTAAACAGATTGTACATCAAGAAGTTGAATGGCAGAGACCCTAGAAGTGACATTTCGTATTTCAGGTAACTCGCAACTTATGCACATTTAACCTGTATGCCTTCAGCTTTACATGCATGGCAAAAAAATTAAAAGGGGGAGCAGGCATCCGGCAAAATAAACTTTGGCAATCCCACCCACCACTGCACCCAGTGTGCTTTGACTATCCTTGGAACGTAACCCCCGCTTAAGCTGACAGTCGCCTGTGCTATCAATTCCTTCAGTTTTAAATTCTTACCCAGGTCCTTCCCATTAAATGCTGCAGCGCTGAGAAGTTGCCTCAAGCAGGCTATGTCACCAAAGCCCATATTTACACCCTGACCTGCAAGAGGATGTACTCTGTGAGCTGCATCCCTAAAAGGAAAGGATAATGTCAGCTTATGCCAGTTACAAAGTATGGTACTCCACAAGAACCCTGCCAAGTAGTTTCTTTTTTGTCCCTCACTAGAACCTTAAACAAACACCCCACTTGATACCTGCTGACTTCTCCCACAATTTGTATTCATCCCTGTTAACATTCTAGTGTCTAGGGGCATGGGTTAAACTAACTAGACTTGTGTTTTCTCCAGACACAATCCACCAATCCCTCCAAAATTAATGTTATACCCTCAAGAATCTCAGTCTCTGGCACTAAAAACAGCATACTCCCATCAGTTAAGAACTCTTCCCAGACCAAATCTCCTCAATGTGAAATTACCCAATAAGGGCCACGCGGTGTTGGACATATTCTGTTGCATGCCCCAGTCCAAGAGGGAACACAGCTCGGCTCTTTGGATCCACTTTTGCAACACTTGGGGGCAGCTGACGGGCTGCAGTCCCCGATGGCATCAGGAGAGAGACAGCAGATCGGAACATGGATCCAGCAGTATCAATGAAGTCAGAGTGATTTGCGTTGCTCCACTGAATAACGATAGATTTATTTATACAACACCCTAATATTACCAATAGATTACAAGAGTATGAGACTCTACTAAGTTTTAGGAAATCCTTATCTTAGAATAAAACAGTTTCTTTCTTAATAACCTGCCTGCAAAATATCTTGCATATAGGACTCACAAGAAACCTATGGTGGGGTCCACAACCACCAGGGCCTCGGTTTTTGCAAATCAACTCCATGTGTTTCATGCACAAAATAAAAGCAAGACAACACAGAATTTGCATTTCAGGTGGGAGGAATGTTCCACTATCTATCTAACCTTCAAAGAGGGAGGTAGTGGCATGAGGAGGTATTCCAGCAAAGGGTACCCTCATGTACGCCATAGCTTCTCATATTACCACTCTGCTATGGTAGCTTCTATGTTGCCAATGTAATACAGTACAAGATTACCAATGACCACGCATGATATTTCAAAGATGAAGTATAGAATATGTAAACAATCACCACATATGATGCAATATAAAGTGGAAAGATTGACATCTGTATTACTGAAGACTATGACAGAACTTCAAAAACCTGTTCAGCACTTCACTTTCAATTTCAGTAACAAAAACCACGCACCTGTATGGGATATCTAAGGGTGAACAAATTTAGTTACTATTTTCAGTGTCCCCTCACACTGCATAAATGACTACATTTGGCAGTGTGCCAAAAGATGTGAGCTGAACTGTTACACAAAATGAAAATTGTTTTCACAAGGACTGGTTGTTAAGGGGGGGGAAACCAACTATTTGTTCACAAAGAAAGAAAGAAAGAAAGAAAGAAAGAAAGAAAGAAAGAAAGAAAGAAAGAAAGAAAGAAAGAAAGAAAGAAAGAAGGATCTATTCCATCTCCAACTGATGCTAGAAATATATTCCCTCTGCACAGGAATTACCATAAACACACAACTTATTAGAAATAAAGGGTGACATTCAAATTTTACACAGGACACACCCACTGAAATTAATGAACTTAGCTAAATTAAGTCCATTTCCATGGGTCTATCCTAACCAAAACATAATTGAATACCACCCCAACTTATTTTTCAATTGATTCTCATGACTCTTGTTAGAACATAAATAAAAAGGGGAAGATACTCACAAAAGCAGAATTGATAGAATCCACAAAACTTTCCTCATCCATTCTCTGAAGTTGGGATGCATGCTCATGTGATGTGGACCAAACCAAAGAGCTGACAGTGTCGGAGAGCTGACCCAGCATTAAAAACACAACATATCCAATCATTATGTCTTATTATTACTATTATTATTATTTTATACCCTGCCCATCTGGCTGGGTTTCCCCAGCCACTCTGGGCAGCTTCCAACAGAAGTATTAAAATACAATAATCTATTAAACATTAAAAGCTTCCCTGAACAGAGTTGCCTTCAGATGTCCTCTAAAGGTGTGGTAGTTGTTTTTCTCTTTGACATCTGGTGGGAGGGCGTTCCACAGGGCGGGTGCTACTACCGAGAAGGCCCTCTGCCTGGTTCCCTGTAACTTGGCTTCTTGCAGTGAAGGAACCCCCAGAAGGCCTTCGGCACTGGATATAATAACCACCAACATGGTTTGCTATTATATAACCTTTTGATCACCTAAAGGAGGTGTGGGAAACCTTTGTCCTTGTTCACATGACCCGCTAAGCCAAACCTTGACTTACTGAGACTGCACACAGAGGAGCTCATATCCACGTTGCTCCTCCCTGGTCATCTTTGCTGCTGTGCCAAGCCAGGTTTGGCTTAGCGGGTCATCAGAATCGACTTTCTCCTCCCTATCTCCTCCCTTAGCTGTAACATAGCCGACATTTGGCCCTTGTAAACAGCGTCCGGGTGGAAATCGCTGAAGTGTCCGGGAAAATCCAGACATAAAAAATAACTCCCCCCCACCCTAAACAAGTGCAAGGAGTTCATAACTTTAAGAGGAGGATAAACACATTAATGAAGATAAAACAACATACAGTAAAAAAATAAAAATAAAACTAGCGCTTAAACAAAGAAAGGCAAAAGGAAGACAAATATAAAAAATGGCCAAGTCAAGTGTTACTAAGTTATTTACCGGGAGGAGAGCAATTGGTCCTGATGGAAGGAATCTCTGCCATGCTACGTTGTTATCTGTTGCCTGCGGCAAATGAAAACCAGAAGACAGATTCATATTATCAAGTTTCCATCACCTGTTTTGACTGTTCAGAAGATACAGCCCAAATGACCAATTTTCTAGGATCTGACCTCAGATAAGTGAAGGGTAGCAACTACAGCTGACTGTCCATATTGATACTGAATATTTTGAATACCAGCTGCCTTCCGGACTATAGAGTTCTGCCCATCTGCACCAATCTGTGGACAAGAGAGATTAAAAGAACCAATTAACAGTTTTAACAAAAATGAATTCCTTCAAGTCTCATTGTGAATAATCAGCCACTAACTAGTTATAGCAACCCATATATTTCCTCTGCACTTCAATATATAGCTTATTTATGTATAAAAATTGCTTTTTCCTATACGCAGAATGTCATCATATTTAATTACTTCCTAGTAAGCATGTTTAGAACCTCAATGTTAATCCAAGTACAGTGGTACCTCGGTTTAAGTACACAATTGGTTCCGGAAGTCTGTACTTAACCTGAAGCGTACTTAACCTGAAGCAAACTTTCCCATTGAAAGTAATGGAAAGTGGATTAATCCGTTCCAGACGGTCCGCGGAGTACTTAAACTGAAGCGTACTTAACCTGAAGTGAACTTTCCCATTGAAAGTAATGGAAAGTGGATTAATCCATTCCAGATAGGTCCGCAGAGCACTCAACCTGAAGCATACTTAAACCGATGTATGAGTGTAATTGGTTCTGGAAGTCCGTACTTAACCTGAAGCAAACTTTCCCATTGAAAGTAATGGGAAGTGGATTAATCCATTCCAAACGGGTCCGCAGAGTACTTAAACTGAAAGTACTCAAACCGAGGCGTACTTAAACCGAGGTATGACTGTATAACCACACTGAACATGTTTTACTACTAACCATTATAACCCTTCCTGCTGATTGAGTATCACCACAAGAGATTACAACCATATCTAATGGAAGAACCTAGGAAGAGATCGTGCCTGACTAAACAGAAGATGAAGGCTTACTTACCAACAGTTTGGTCTGTAGCCTGCGTCCATTTGCTAAATCAATTTGGATCCAAGGGCTTGAGTCAGAGGTTTCATAAGGAAGGGGCAAGGAGTAGCCAACTGCTCGGCTCTTGTAAAGAACTTCAACGTGGTCTGATGGGGGCACAATATATTGATGTCACCAAATGAGTGAAGCAAAGAAGCAAAAAACCAAAACTACTCAGGCAGAACAGCTCACTAATTTGTCGAATTCCTATTTTTAAGTATTTCTTTGGCTGTTGGGTTAGGTATCCCACAGTTTCTAAGCTACTGGCAGAGACACTGTACCATACTGAAAAGGACTAAATTTCAAGAAAGCATAATCATTATTTATTTAATATCTATACTTCTAAAGTTGATTGCTATAACCCCAAGTTCTATGGTGGGCATAAATGTATCCAATTCTCACATGCCTCCACTCAACCCAAATCACTGAGCGTTTCATGTAAACCAAGATTGGAGAAAGTAGCTACTACCTGACCTGAAACTGCATCCAGTTGTTTGGTTACAGCAGACATGATAACATCATTCTCCACAATATAACCCATATCTTCCAAGTTATCTTTATCAAAGATTATCATGGCCTCAGAACAAGCATCCCACACCTGTAGAGAAGAGGAACAGTATTAATCACAGCAAACAGGATACAAGACCCAAACACAGACATTTTCTCCTTTATCATGATGTACAAAATGCAGTGGTAACTTCTGATAAATGGGGAATCAAGACATACAATGGCATTAATATGAAAAAGAAAGGAAATACAAAAATGATAAACTTCTTCTCCAAATGGTCCACTACTTATTATTTATATGCCAGTCTTAAGAACTCAAAGCTCTTCACTTATATTATTTTTATTTAACAATATTTTTATACCGCTTGTGAAACCTCTTAGAAGCTTACGTGAAACATTAAAATTATCAACAAATACAGTTAAACACCAAAACATTCAAAAATAATAAAAATCAACAGAAAAAAAGATTAAAAGATGTCAACATCTACATGTCTGGATAGGCTTGTGTAAACAAAAATGTTTTAAGCAGGCACCAAAAACAGCAAAGGCACCTGCCTGGTGTCAATAAGCAGAGAATTCCAAACGTAGATGCCCCAAAACATGAGTTCAGTTATATGTACACCTCCCACCTAATGGTTTCTGAGGACACTGAGCAAGTGGCAAGGATATGGTACACTTCCTGGAGGCTAAGTTCAGGTAATTAACATATAACTAGTTAACCTTAATCGACTTAACATGCACATGGAAGGAGCAGCAGAGGGTGCATGACTGAGTTATCCTCTTTTCACACTTTTGCAGCCTGTGCAAAGGGGGAACCCACCAGGAAATACTAATGTTCCTGTTGAGAGTATAGTTTACGCATCTCCATGCAAAGAATATATATACCCTTTACACAAGACTCTAGAAACAAAATAATTGTCCTTGCTTGCATGGACTTCAGAATTACATTACCACCCACAGACACAGTATATATGTTGCAGTACCTGCATCCGCCGAAATGGCTTGATTCTCATACTGCAAATATGATCCCAAGCACCAAAGCCTAGAAAAGAAAGAGAACGTTATAGAAATAATTCTGACACTCTGCAAACTTTTAATGGGGAACCCTCAGGACCAATTCAAATTCCCTCACTATTTCCATCTGGTTTCTTTCTACTCTCCCTCATTTGCTTGTGGTTTGACTGTGGCCCAGTTGTTGAGTTGGGAGGTGGTGTGTTGCAAGAAACAAAAGCAGTGAATTCCCCAAGGATGTTGAAAGCAAGGAGACTGTTATAGAAGCTGCAGGGCAAACCTTAGAGTAGCAATGAGTAACCTGTGTTCCTCCAAATACTGGGACTGCAGCTCTCCTCAACCAGCATGGCCAGGGATTAGGGGAGTTGCAATCCAGGAGCATCTCAAGGGCCAAAGGTTCCCCATCCCTGCCACAGATCTACTGCATTTTTTCTGTACCAAAGTTAAAGCCAAACAAAGCCCAAAGCAGGCATGGGCGTGAGCACCTTATGAAGCTTTAGAACTCCTTGCCACAGATATTTGGTTGGCACCTCCCTCCAGCAAACAACCGTTTCAGCAGAAACTTGATTCTGTTTTGGTCTGTTTTGGTCTTCTCAAGCTTTATTATATTTGCCATTTTATTGTTGTATTATATATTGCAATTTTTAGTTTTGTGATGTTTTACTTACTGGAACTTGTTTTGTTGTGGCTTGTTGTTGTTGTTTAGTCGTTTAGTCGTGTCCGACTCTTCGTGACCCCATGGACCATAGCACGCCAGGCACTCCTGTCTTGCACTGCCTCCCGCAGTTTGGTCAAACTCATGTTCGTAGCTTCGAGAACACTGTCCAACCATCTTGTCCTCTGTCGTCCCCTTCTCCTAGTGCCCTCAATCTTTCCCAACATCAGGGTCTTTTCCAAGGATTCTTCTCTTCTCATGAGGTGGCCAAAGTATTGGAGCCTCAGCTTCACGATGTGTCCTTCCAGGGAGCACTCAGGGCTGATTTCCTTAAGAATGGATAGGTTTGATCTTCTAGCAGTCCATGGGACTCTCAAGAGTCTCCTCCAGCACCATAATTCAAAAGCATCAATTCTTCGGCGATCAGCCTTCTTTATGGTCCAGCTCTCACTTCCATACATCACTACTGGGAAAACCATAGCTTTAACTATACGGACCTTTGTCGGCAAGGTGATGTCTCTGCTTTTTAAGATGCTGTCTAGGTTTGTCATTGCTTTTCTCCCAAGAAGCAGGCGTCTTTTAATTTCGTGACTGCTGTCACCATCTGCAGTGATCAAGGAGCCCAAGAAAGTAAAATCTCTCACTGCCTCCATTTCTTCCCCTTCTATTTGCCAGGAGTTGATGGGACCAGTGGCCATGATCTTGGTTTTTTTGATGTTGAGCTTCAGACCATATTTTGCGCTCTCCTCTTTCACCCTCATTAAAATGTTCTTTAATTCCTCCTCGCTTTCTGCCATCAAGGTTGTGTCATCTGCATATCTGAGGTTGTTGATATTTCTTCCGGCAATCTTAATTCCGGCTTGGGATTCATCTAGTCCAGCCTTTCGCATGATGAATTCTGCATATAAGTTAAATAAGCAGGGAGACAATATACCAGTGTTTCTCAACCAGTGTGCCTCCAGATGTTTTGGGACTACAACTCCCATCATTCCTGACCACTGGTCTTGCTAGCTAGGGATGATGGGAGTTGTAGTCCCAAAACATCTGGAGGCACACTGGTTGAGAAACACTGCAATATACAACCTTGTCGTACTCCTTTCCCAATTTTGAACCAATCAGTTGTTCCATATCCAGTTCTAACTGTAGCTTCTTGTCCCACATAGAGATTTCTCAGGAGACAGATGAGGTGATCAGGCACTCCCATTTCTTTAAGAACTTGCCATAGTTTGCTGTGGTTGACACAGTCAAAGGCTTTTGCATAGTCAATGAAGCAGAAGTAGACTTTTTCTGGAACTCTCTAGCTTTCTCCATAATCCAGGACATGTTTGCTATTTGGTCTCTGGTTCCTCTGCCCTTTCGAAATCCAGCTTGCACTTCTGGGAGTTCTCGGTCCACATACTGCCTAAGCCTGCCTTGTAGAATTTTAAGCATAACCTTGCTAGCATGTGAAATGAGCGCAATTGTGCGGTAGCTGGAGCATTCTTTGGCACTGCCCTTCTTTGGAATTGGGATGTAGACTGATCTTCTCCAATCCTCTGGCCATTGCTGAGTTTTCCAAACTTGCTGGCATATTGGGTGTAGCACCTTAACAGCATCATCTTTTAAAATTTTAAATAGTTCAGCTGGAATATCATCACTTCCACTGGCCTTGTTATTAGCAATGCTTTCTAAGGCCCATTTGACTTCACTCTCCAAGATGTCTGGCTCAAGGTCAGCAACCACACTACCTGGGGTGTACGAGACCTCCATATCTTTCTGGTATAATTCCTCTGTGTATTCTTGCCACCTCTTCTTGATGTCTTCTGCTTCTGTTAGGTCCTTACCACTTTTGTCCTTGATTATGGTAATCTTTGTACGAAATGTTCCTTTCATATCTCCAATTTTCTTGACCAGATCTCTGGTTTTCCCCATTCTATTGTTTTCCTCTATTTCTTTGCATTGCTCATTTAAGAAGACCCTCTTGTCTCTCCTTGCTGTTTTTTGGAAATCTGCATTCAGTTTCCTGTATCTTTCCCTATCTCCCTTGCATTTTGCTTGCCTCCTCTCCTCCGCTATTTGTAAGGCCTCGTTGGACAGCCATTTTGCTTTCTTGCATTTCCTTTTCCTTGGGATGGTTTTCATTGCTGCCTCCTGTTGTGGCTTATTAACTGCTTTAGGAGAGGGTCTCATATTTGGGACAAAATGTATAATGTATATAATTTAAAAATAAATATATCATCAATTTTCTTTGGCTTAGTTGTCTGTATAAACTATTTTAGGGAGATAAATAAGAAAAAGCACCTGTCGTTTCACAGATGAGCAGATTTGCAGTTACGAAGAGGAAAGTTCTAAGACGTTTGCCAGAAACCAACCAAAAGAATGGTGCACCGCTTAATTATACTCAACAATTTCTAAGAAAATCCCCCCAATGCACAGAGCCAAGCAATCTCAAACAGAAACAGTGACATAATTTGGATATGTTCCAATAAGCAACTACCTAGGGAATCATAACACAAAGAAAATCCTGCTAGATCAGACCAAACACTCAGTTTGTTCACAATTCTGTTCACACAGTGGCCACAAGGACATGTGCGCATAATAGTATTCTCTTGTTTATGTTTTTTCAGCAACTGGTATTCAGACTCATATAGCCTGATATTGATGGTAATACATGACTAAGGTAAAGGTAAAGGACCCCTGGACAGTTAGGTCCAATCAAATAGATATTGATAGCCTTAACGTCCATGAATTTGTCTAATTCCCTTTTACAGTTGCCCAGCTTTCAAGCTGCCCTTTTAAAGCAGCCATCACTACATCATGTAGTAAGAAACTCCAGAATTTCACATCAACAGTCTATTTTATTAGATGCTAGCAACAACACGTGTGAACCTGAAAGTTAATTTCAACAAGTGACCATTACAGGTACATTCTACTCTAGGTGATCCAAGCCAGTTCTACAATGTATGGGGTTTATTCTCCCCATCTATCCTAAGCCAGTATCCTATGTGGCACACAAGGTTTTATAGACTCACATCTGTAATTTCATATTTCAACATCAAAACACCATGCACGCATAGTTGGCAACCAGATAACAGGTGAATGCTATACTTACTACTGAGAAGTGTGGCTGAACCAGGGGTGATAGCACTGACTCTATTACTGTAACTCTTGGGCAACTGGTTAGACACTTTCTTTGGACGGGCTTCAAGTAGCAGAATTTTCTTATCAGACAGATGAACATCATGCCCTTATTAAAAGAAAAAGGCAGATGTTTAATAACATTTTAACAAAGATTAATCAATAATTTAACATTCTGCAACAGGAGTTTACAAGAGATCTATTTTACATCTTCCCCTGAACATGCAGAATTGTTTAGCATTCTTTAACTCCAAAAAGTGAAAGCTAACAGTTCAAGCTTTCTCTTTTAGAGCCTAAATAAACTGTTGATTTAAAAAATAGCTGCTAAAAGTTTTTGAGATGATTTGAATCTTGTGGCAGTTTAAAAACAAAAAAATATACATTATAGTATAGATTTTTGTGGACTACAGTCCACTTCATCCAATACATGATGTGTTATCCCGAGTTTCTGATATCTAAACACATGGTTGCAACGGAGGGGGGGGGAGAGTTGCAAGCAGTGAAGTCAAAGGAAAATTAAATGCACAAACATGTCAGTGTACATGTGAGTAAATATTCACAAAAACAACTCAGGGCAGCACTTGAAATGGACTGTGATGAAATGGACGCTAGTTCTTTCAAGCTTAAGCCACAATCAAAGTGTCAGCTTTCAGGGTGCCACAAAACTCCTTGTTGTTTTTACTGAATAAGCTAACAACTCCACGTGATCAGGAGAATACAAGTTAATGCATTCTTCAATATTTGGACCCAGCCAGAGTATTCCATACACCAATAACCTTGGAATATTGTTACAGTGAAGCACTTTAAAGAGCTGTTCCTCCAGTCTTTTCAGATGCTGCCACTGGCACGCACTGAATGTTGGCGAAATACGTGATTGGTATGAAACTCCTCAACACGACCGACATGAGATTTCAGTCCATATCGCGAAGATTCACCGCTAAAATGCTGCATTTGAAGAAAACAATAACAATGTACATACATCAGCACAGCTGTAAATACTGTAGCCCACAACGCATTTATTGCCTAAATTGAGTCGACGAAGACAGGAATTTGCAGGGATTAAAATTACGAATATGACCTGTGCAAGGAAGGTCTCTAGCCTGGTGATATCCCTCCTACCCAGTGCAGCAGCCATGGCGGTCCCGACCATGCCGCCACCCGATACCACCACGTCGTACACCGCCGTCGAGTCACTGGGTCTCACCGAGCCTCGCCGCACGAGGGAACGGGCAAGGCCGCTCCGGAGACACAGACCCTTCCCGAAAAGGGGCCCAACGCCCCGGCACGGTGACAGACCCACTACGGCCGCCATCTTTGGGGGAAGTGACGCTCACGTCACTCTCGCGCACCTTGCATTAACCTCAGCAGCACCTTGGCAACCGACAGCCGCCAACAGAAATAGAACCAATGAGAGCTGAGAATTCTACCGGGTTGGGCGGGAGCTACAGAAAACAGACCGCGGCCATTGGCCAATGTGCGAGGAGCGACACAAAAAAGGAGGGTGCCTATTGGCTAGAGCTACAAGCGGGCACGGCGAGCTGCTAGCGGCGGAGCGCTGCGGGCGGCGCAGCAGGTGCGAGCGGGACGATGACAGTGTCGGAACCTCAGGGGGCCGCGGGCGGGGCCGAAGCGGTGCTCCCGAAGGAAGAGATTCGACGGGTATGCGGGGCGTTTGTAAGCCGTCTGTAACCATGGCAACAGGCGGCGGTTGCTTGTTGCCATGGCTGCTCCTCGGCAGCTTCACCTGAGCGGGAACTGGAGTTAGGGCAGGCATCCCCAAACTTCGGCCCTCCAGATGTTTTAGACTACAATTCCCATCATCCCTGACTACTGGTCCTCTTAGCTAGGGATCATGGGAGTTGTAGGCCAAAACATCTGGAGGGCCGCAGATTGGGGATGCCTGGGTTAGGGTATGATGGGGATGGAAGTGCGAGGGCATCCCTGGAGGAAACCGATGGGCGGCAGAGGGGAGCAGGCCAGACCTGTAACAGCAACAGTCACCACAAATAGCAAATAACAAATTCAAAAATAATAATAATTTTTTTTTACAAGGAATAACATGTGAACCCAAAGTTCAAGGGGTCTTCTTTAGTCCCAAGTTAACTGAGCACAGGCTTTTTTTTGGGGGGGGGAAGATGCTGGTTAAATGCAAAGTGGTATACAGTATTTTGAATGGAAATGCATTTTCAAAATAGTTTCTTCTTCTGTATTTGAAACCTTTGTTTTGTTGTTCTGATTTGCCTAGGTGTTTCCAATTAAAGCACAGTCTCCAGACTGTAGTAGTAATGTTTCTCTGCCTGATGGCGGTGAGCTGCTAGATTTCCTCCAGTCAGAGGAACAAATAGTAGGTGCCTCAAATTCAGGAGAGGCTTTTTACGACTCGCTTCAGACCCTCAAAAGGAAAAACAGACAATGTTTGTTAGAACTAGGTCTGATGTACCAAGTACAGTTGGAAAACCACCAGGAACCACCAGAGGAGAACAAGGAGCTGGAAGACTTTTTCCAGGAAAATGGAAGATTGACATTGCCATCAAAGTTCCAGGAAGCTTTGAGGTGAGATGCAAGAGAGTCTAATGAAATCCATACCATGATTCTCCTACACAGGCATAAAGTTTTTACAATAGTCTTGAGTGTTCCTATTGGACAACAGAACTAATAAAATAATGAAACAGATCTTAGTGTATCATTCCTCCTAAACTATCTCCTTTCATTTATTCAAAGTTCTCCAATATATTTCTCCTGATTTATTTGCCATTGATAACATTATTTTTTACCATATGATATCCTCAGATCTGGCAACATAAGAAGGTTCAATTCATTGACTAACATCACTGCTGATAACCCAAAAGATGAGCAAAATAATCATTCGTTTCTTCAGTCCTTTTCAAGATCAAAGAGTGCTTCAGCTACATGGATCTCCTCTATCACTGTCCCTCAACCCTTCAATATGACACTTCGAGAAGCTCGCAGAAAGTTGAAGTCCCATGCATTGTTTGAAATTGAATCAGCTGAGTACAAAAGACAAAGCCTAGAAGAAGCTGAATGCCAGAAACAGTTCAGAGCACAACCTGTGCCTGCTCACATCTATCTGCCACTCTACCAAGAAATAATGGAAAAGAATGAAATTCGCAGGCAAGTGGAAACACAAAAGAGAAGAGAACTGCTCCTTTCAATGCAAAAACCCTTCAGTTTTCAGGAAAAAGAAGAAAAACGAAAGGAGGTCATCAGACAGAAGATGCTAGAAGTTTTGACTCCAGTTGAGAAATCAGTGCCAAAAGTCAGGAAGAAGATCCCCAAGTCCACCTATGAACCAATGTTTGGGGATAAACTCAAAGGTAAAACAGCATTTAATGCACTGTCTTAACAATACCCAATGGTAGTATGAAGGTATCTCCTTCATCTGCTATAGGAGACATTTCAGTTAGTAGATTCATTGTCTGTCATACCAGTACAAAAGAAATAAAAGAAAATAGGCCTTTTATCCTGCCATATCACAAAGCACATTTCTTATCTCAGAGTGAGTAGGACCAATCAGTGGAATTGGTAAAAGCAGGACTCAGGGAAGGTGATCAACAATCACATAAAAATTAGGAAACTTCTCTGATGTTCCAGAATCGCACTGGTTGATGAATTGGGCATCTTCAGGACCTTGGCCTCTGCCCCACCTCACTAACCTCTGGAGCTGATTAGCCTGGGAAATGGTGATGGCTAGGAACTTTATCCTTCTCTTTAAGGATGCCAACCTGTACCATGCCTTTGGGAAATTTTTCTTCTTAATAGTAGAATGCATCCAGAAATGAATTGCCCCTCTTGGCTTGTTTCTGAAGCAGGGCTATGCAAATTTCGTTTTATTATTATTTATTAAATTTCTATACCCCCCTTCATCTGAGGATCACCGGGCAGTTTACAATATAAAAACACAAAAACACATAACACAGTAACATACAAAAACTATACCCCCCCACTGTTTAAAGGCCATGGATTGTTTAATTAGCCAAAGGTCTGGGAGACTTCATGTTGGTCATTTTCCTTTCTAGAATACACATGTTTTTGGAAAAGAATAGAAAAAGAAATAGAAATAGAAAAAGAATTAGCATTATTAAGTTGTGCTGCATGATATATCCCGTAACTAGTTTTTTATTTGGAAAAGATACCTGTTAAGCGGTTTCAAATGTTCTGGATTTTCAGTTCTTGCTTTTGCTTTAACGGTTGGCTCAACCATTAGCCTCTCCTGTTATTAGTGTCATTAACACTTTTCGTCTGTTGCATTAGCCAGATTTACATATCTTCTCCCAGCCTGTTCATTACTGTTCATCACTGTTGCCTTTACTCCCCAGAAGCTGAACTGTTTCGAAAAATCCGTATTCAGATGAGAGCCAAGGATTTATTGGAAAGTTCCTGGGCTCCTATTGAGCTTGGCAAGAGAAAAAAAGGATCCCAAATTACCTCTATGAACAGGGAGAAAAAACTGAGCTTTCTGCAGGATAACTTCAGTTTTAAACCAAGAATCAATACATCTGTGCCTGACTTTGAAGGACTTTACTGGGCATTCCAGAGAGAAGCTTTAAGCAAACGAGAAATCAAAGAAACAACTCATAATAAACCATTCAGATTGAGAACATCTAATCTCTCTTGCAAACATCAAGTGCCTAATCAGGGGATGATGGTAAAAGGGATTGCTATTATCTTTGTACTGCTTTGTGTTATTTTACATACAAATTACTCATCAGTGCAAAACGCCAAATATGCTATACCATCCATTTAACTCAGTGTTGAGATAGTTTTAGACCAAGTTAGGCTTTCTTTGGAACAAATGTTACGGAATAAAACAAAGAGTCTCAATGGCACCATCTTATGCTTGAAGTCTTAACTGTAGTAGTACTTCTATTGAATTGTATTTCAAATAGTAAATCACTTAACAACTTTAATAATATTAATATTAAATAGCAAATCACAGTATCTGAACTAAATTTTGGGGGAAGGTAGTCTGAAAAACTGAGAGAGATGGACGTTTTAGGCCCAGTAGACAAAATCAAAACTGACAAATCACCAAGCCCAGACAACATCTGCTCAAGAGTTCTTAAAGCACGTAAATGTAAAATTGCTGAACTTTTAACAAACATATGTAAATTGTCTCTCAGATCAGCCTCCATACCCGAGGACTGCAAAGTGGCCAGTGTAACCCTAATTGTTTTTAAAGGAATCCTGGAAATTAAATGCTGTTTGGTTTAACAGCTGATCTGTCCCAGGAAAACTGGTGGAAAGTATTGTTAAAGATTAGATCAGCAAGACTTGTTCTTCTGTATTCTTGCTTAAGCAGATCCAGCATTACTTCTGCAAAGTCAAGTCCTGTCTCATTAACCAATTATAATTCTTTGAGAGTGTCAGCAACCATATAGATAGAGGTTGACACAGTGTATTTGGACTTTCAAAAAGCTTTCAGCAAAGTACCTCACCCAAGATCTTGTGTAATCTTAGCAGTCATGGAGTAAAAAGAAATTTTCTTGTAGATCAGGAAATGGTTATGTATGTAGCAGAATAAGATCCTGTTGTGTACAGGATGTGTCACTTTCCACATCAATAGCTCTTCGCCCCACTTACCTGTCAGCATAATGTAGTCCAAATGTAAAAATGTGAACCTCATAAAGAGACAAGCATTTGCAGTTTGATAGTAACAAATAGCAAACACTTTATATATGTGCATGCATGCATACTTATGAAGAGAGCACAGCTGCAACTAAGCACTGTACAAAAAGGTGTGTTTTTTAAAAAACCACCAATATTAAATATTCTTACTTTCAGGATTTTCAACAACCTTCCAGGGCACCAATACAAAGGAGTCGGTCTTTGAATTACCTTTCATCCCTCTCCTCCAACACACTTCCGATATATATCACAGATGCAGTGAGAAAGAGACAGTCTGCTATTAAGTGAGTAAATTACTCGGTTCGAATCCCCGTGATGGGGTGAGCTCCCGTTGTTTGGTCCCTGCTCCTGCCAACCTAGCAGTTTGAAAGCATGTCAAAGTGCAAGTAGATAAATAGGTACCGCTACAGCGGGAAGGTAAACGGCGTTTCCGTGTGCTGCTCTGGTTCACCAGAAGCGGCTAAGTCATGCTGGCCACATGACCTGGAAGCTGTATGCCGGCTCCCTCGGCCAGTAAAGTGAGATGAGCACCGCAACCCCAGAGTCGTTTGCGACTCGGCCTAATGGTCAGGGGTCCCTTTACCTTTACTCATTTAATTAAAGTATGAATAAGTGCGAAGGTGGAACATCCTGATCCAGACAATGCCTTCAAAACCATGTAACATACTCCTGCCTGTCCCACATGGAGGTGGAGGCCACCTATGCTTTTGGATACCCCCCTGAACAAAATTCCCAAAAGCCTGCTAAAATTCAGGGTTGAGAGTACCACGTATACTTTGATCAATATTGTTTTAACTTGGATATATGAACTGGCTTTGTATAAGTTTTGTTTTGGAAAGCTTAGTGATTTTATTTTGAAATAAGATCCTATCCCATTATCCACATATATATTTATAGACGCCTTCAAGAAGATAAAAAATACAAGGAAAATGAAGGAGCTCGTTGGGCAGAGTTGCAGAGAAAGAGAGGTCAAGCTATGCATAAGTCTCTAAACTGCCGAGCAAAAGCTTTGGATCCCCATAAAAGCTTGGAGGAAACGCACAGAGAAAAGCTGAAGCAAAACTGGTCAGTATGCTAATTGGCTTCGGTAGCATATTATTGAAGCAAAATCATTTCATATTGATAGCTCGGTATGAGAAATGGGTTTGGGCTTCAAGTGTTCATGACCAATAGGCAGCAGTCGTATTATTTATTTACACTTCATGCTTATCTCACCACTATCCTTAGATATAATTGGTAACAGAGCCCCAGAATTTGGAGGAAAAAATTGTAATAGAAAAGGGATTCAGATTTGGATCTAAAAGGCTTCCCCAAAAAAGCAACATCTCATTACTGTGCCCTTCTTCTCTGTCTGAGTTTTTAAAAATAAAAGTATTATTTATTTATTTATTTATTTATTTATTTATTTATTTAATTTCCTGGATGCTATCATGGACTGGATGAGCACTAATAAATTGTAACTGAATCCTAACAAGACAGAGATCCTATGGGTGGGAGTTTTTCAGTTTTGGGAATTTGAATTTGTACCCGTTCTGGAGGTAGAGCATCATTTGAGGGTGCTGCTAGATCAATCACTGATGCTAGAGCCCCAGTTGGCTCTGAGCACCCATTCCCAACTTTGGTTGGTGCACCAGTTGCATCCATTCCTGAACAGGGATTGCCTTGCAGCTAGGCCTGGGTGATTTATCACCCAAGATGTGTTTGCAGACTGCGATGACAGCTTCACTCAGCGGTATATCGCTGGTGAAACCTCCATGCTCTTGAGTTTCTCTGCCTTCAGTGCCCAGCGTGTTGAGGGAGAAACAAACTAGCTGGGAGCTGGAGGCAGAGGGACTCAAGCGGCGATTTCATCAGCGATATACCACTGGTCCTAGCTTCTGCTTGCACATGAATAGGAGTGAGATAGGGCTGTTCTCAGCTGTGAAACGGGAACCCTCTGCTTCCCAGCTGAGAGATCCCCCAACCCTGCTCCTGCTTGCACATTTGCTGCACCTTTCCTCCCAGAAAGACGGACCCCCACCCTTCCAGTGGAAGGCAACCAAGCGGTGTGGAGGCTCTTTGATGCTGCTGGCAGGCCCAGTGCTCACCAACAGCCTCCAGTAGCCCCTCATCGCAAGTATAGAGTGGCTTTGCACCCCGCGCCTTGCAGACTTCTCCGAGGAGGGTGGGTGGGCTGCATCATTCCTCCTGGAGTGAATGACCCCCCATCGGAGGAAAGAGACTGCACACCCCCACGGGCAAATGCACAGAGCCTGACAAGTTCTGTGTGCTTGGCCTTCAGGGAGTGGGGGGCAAGCAGACAAGCTGGCTTGTCTGCCCCCCCTCCCATGTTAGCAAAGGCAGAGGGAGCTTGGCCAAGCAGCCCCAAGGTCCTTTCTGCTCCAGCGTGAGCAGCAGGGGCCTTGGGGCTGTCTCCGCTGGGGGCAGGAGCTCTCCCGCCCCCAGCGGAGCCTGGCCAAGGGGTTTTGGGCTCACTCAGCTGGGGGCAGGAGCCTTTCCACCCCCCGACTAAGTCGCAGGCTGGGGCCAGCTGTATTGACCTTAGCCCATGAGGCACTGGGGTGAAAGCACTTCAGCTTCCATGGTGAGAGCTGCGGCAGTTTCACCTGGCATCTCTCTGGCTGGGCCCAATGCAGCTTTTTTCAACACCGCGCTATATTGCCAACTTGCGATGTTTGGCTGGTGATACACCACGATATTGAAAACCCAACATCGCCCAACCCTACTTGCAGCAATGGTCCATACATTGGTAAACTCTGTAAAGGGGTAAAGGGGACCAGTCGCAGATATTTCTGGGGTTGCAGCGCTCATCTCGCTTTATTGGCTGAGAGAGCCAACGTTTGTCCGCAGACAGCTTCCGGGTCATGTGGCCAGCATGACTAAGCCGCTTTTGGTGAACCAGAGCAGCACACGGAAACGCTGTTTACCTTCCCGCCGGAACGGTACCTATTTATCTACTTGCACTTTGACGTGCTTTCGAACTGCTAGGTTGGCAGGAGCAGGGACCGAGCAACAAGAGCTCACCCATCGCGGGGATTCAAACCACCGACCTTCTGATCGGCAAGCCCTAGGCTCTGTGGTTTAGACCAGTGGTCCTCAGCCTTGGGCCTCCAGATGTTTTTGGCCTACAACTCCCATGATCCCTAGCTAGCAGGACCAGTGGTCAGGGATGGGAACTGTAGTCTCAAAACATTTGGAGGCCCAAGGTTGAGGACCACTGGTTTAGACCACAGCACCACCCGTGCTATATTTGAGGCTATCCTTATGCAAAATGCAGCTACTGGTAAATTATGCCAGAGTTGGAAAAATCTGCATTGGCTTACTATTCACTACTGAATTAAATTTAAGTTTTTGCCTGTCTCTTGAAGTACAAGCCAAGCCAACTGTTAGAATCTTCCAAGGAGACCCTGCTGGTAATTCCATTACCAGCAGATTTGAAAACACAGGAGCAGGGTTGTTGTTTTTTTTGTTTTGTTTTTTGCAGTAGCAGCCACCCACTCGAATGCTCTCCTTCTGGTAATTTGTGATGTGGAGATAGTAATGGCTTTCAAATACCCCTTAAAAACTTATGGGTAAAAACTTTTACCCAACCTCTTAACATTTTTTGTCCATTGCTGAGTTTTATCAGTGATAAACAATTCTGTTTTCCTACCTTGTTTTTAAGAAATGTTATTGCTGTTTTTATGTAAATTCCTTATAAACATTTTGTTAAGCAGTATAAATATGTTATAAATGAGTTGCCAAGGAGCATAGGTGCCCAGATGGTCTTCTGCACCCACATAGCAGAAGATCTATATGCAGCCGATTTCTGTGGAGAGATTCCTATCCTTAAATGTGCCCTCCTACCTGTAATTAAAAGTGCAGCACAGAGTAACTGAAGATGATGCATAGTACAGAAACCTTTTGTTTCAGGCAAAATGTCCGAAAAAGAACACAAGAGTATAAAAAGGAACTAGAAGAGATGAAGTTGCGAGTGAAAAACAGACCATATATGTTTGAACAGATCACAAAGGTAACTATTTTGGTTTGGGGAAACTGTCAGGGTTTATAGACTCAAACAGTAAATACTAGCAGGCTGTAGCAGGAAGTCAATATTCAAGTAACCTCTTTGCCATTCTGGAAGTCTGCAGCATAAAAAAAAACTTCAAGGGAAAAAGAGTTTGGTAGGGAACAATATTTAGTTGTTGACCAGCTGTAATGATAGAGAAAATACTGTGCACTAAATAGGAAAATATTGTTTTAAACTGGGGTATATGTTTGAATGGGGACGCGAGTGGCACTGTGGTCTAAACCACTGAGGCTAGGGCTTGCCGATCGGAAGGTCAGCAGTTTGAATCCCCGTGACGGGGTGAGCTCCCATTGTTCGGTCCCAGCTCCTGCCCACCTAGCAGTTCGAAAGCACGTCAAGTGCAAGTAGATAAATAGGTACCGCTCCGGCGGGAAGGTAAACGGCGTTTCCGTGCACTGCTCTGTTTTGTCAGAAGCTGCTTAGTCATGCTGGCCACATGACCCGGAAGCTGTCTACGGACAAACGCCAGCTCCCTCAGCCTATAGAGCAAGATGAGCGCGCAACCAGAGTCGTCCGCAACTGGACCTAATGGTCAGGGGTACCTTTACCTACGGTATATGTTTGAATATAATGGTCTTCAAAGAATTCGCAAACATTTTAAAATATAATGGCTTCTTCCATATTGAGAGAAATATCCATTTACTTTTCTAGTTTAGAGCGATTGCCTGGAATAACTAAGTATTCATGAAGGGAAGAGGGCCTACTAAACTGCTTGTCTTCTCATTCCACAGCAAGGTGCCCGTCAGGGGGCAGAGAGGCTTTTTCGAGACACCTTGCAGCAGTTTGGGTTGAATGAAGAATTTGTGAAAAGCAAAGGAGGAGACTCCGCTGACCTAGTAGGGAAGGAGCAGTCTGAATCACAAAGGTATTAAAGAACAGAAAATCACCAGTAGCCACCAGACCCAATTCAAGATGAAATGGCTTGGGACCAAATTACATGAAAGAGAATCTTCCCAAATAGGAAACTACCTGTGCTTGGCAGGTGAGGCCTTGTTGGTGGTGCCGCTGGGGGCTCCCCAGCTCACATTTAAATGTGACAAGGCCTCTTCAATGGGAGTTCCCCATTCATAGGTCCTTCCTGGTGAGGGAGCATCACTGACTTGGGCCCCACACTGTCATGAAGTCAGGGTGGCGACGGGCCCACTGTACCCCAGAAGCACGTCCATGGCCGCAGTGCACCCCAACAGAGGCCTCGCAGTGGAGGCGGAGGTGCAGGCCCTGGCCCAGTCGCCGCCAGAGGGAAGGCACCAACCGGCAGAGGAGTTGGTGCACCTGTTGTGCGGTGTGGGTCTCCCCTCATTATTGATTTTCAGGATTTTTAAAACATTCCGGTTTACTCAGACATTTGATGGCTGGGGAAAAAACCTGTTCCTGGAAACCCTGAGATCACTGGTTGAAAAAATGTTTTTAGAATTTTAAAATTGTTTCATTATTGATGTGTTAAGCCACCCTGGACTCATTTGGGAGGAAGAGCAGAATATAAACTGAAATAATAATAAAAGTCCCTGCTCACAGATTGAATTTAGGCTAGTCACACTGTCTAAAGTATCTCACACAGTTCTTGTGAGGATGAAATAGAGAAAACAGAATATAGGATGTTCTGAACTGCTTAGTAGAGTAGGATTCAGATGTGAACTTTGCAACTATGACCACCACTTCCAATAATTTTATAGCGTGGAATTTAGAAATCACAATTTTTAATCAACAGGACCCATAAGTCGCAGAGGAATACCAAAGCTGGCATTATACAAGAACTAGCTGAAGAGGGGCAAAGAATACTACAAATGAAGTAGGAACCCAATGGAAGTCTTCAGGTGCCTAAAGCTCCCCCCCCCATTTAATCAAATGTCATTAGATTAGGGTTAGGCAACTTCTTCAGCCGAAGAACTGAAGCTAACATGCTTTTACATTATCATTTGTAATCATGGTGTATACTAGATTATAGATAACATATGTATTGCACTCCTTTAGATAATCACAAAAGATTTGGCACCATCCCTCTACTTGGGTGGGTGGAAGTGGCAAGCTATGTGCATTTGCAGCCTGCTGTGCTGACACAGATCCTGGAAGCATCATCCTGTTTGGACGTTTCATGCTAATGGTACCCATATGGATTCTGCACTAACTTAAAAGGTACCACACTACTGTTTTAAATGTTTGTGCTTCTCAGGTTCAGGAAGCTGTACAATGGAATTGCTACAGTAGATATTTTTAGCCAGTTTTGTTTCTACAAACAGGTTGGCAACAAGGAGTTTTTAGATTTCCCTTCAGTAACTCATTTGCACTATTTTTAAAAACAAAAGATGGCCAGAGGATGTATGCTAAATCCTCTTCTCCACCCCTTGCCCATGCAAGGCTAATAAAAATATATTTTCCCTTGCAACCTAGATTTATTATTTTTACAAGTTCACTGAGATTTATAGTCCAAGATACCATTATGATTCTATGCTGGCTTACTTGGAAGTAAGTACCATTGAGGATAAATGGACTTACTTACAGATAAATGTGCTTAGGGAGTAAACTGAAGTGTGTATGTTACAAAAGCAGCAGTATATTAGTCTAGTAGCAACTACAGTAGTACCTCGGGTTACGAACGCGATCCGTTCCGGGTCGCAGTTCGTAACCCGAAAAGGCCGCAAACCGAGCGCCGCTTCTGCGCATGCGCAAAGCGCGATTTTCGCATGCGCAAAGCCCGTGCGCCACTTCTGCGCATGCGCGGGACGCACACGCGCCGAAAACACTTCCGGGTTTGCGGAGTTCGTAACCCGAACTGTTCGCAACCCAAGCGGTTCGTAAACCGAGGTACGGCTGTACTGAAAAGCATGATGAGTTGTTATTCCATCTGAACATTTAGTAAAAATTAACTCTATTTTCAAAAACATGAATAAAATCATTAAAACCAAGATTCATAGAATTTAAAGTAACATTTAAAGTTACTTTATTCATTGAGGACAGGTGGGGGTGGTGGGGACCTTTTTAACTCCCTGGGCCAGATTCTTACCAAGATCTGCCTTGCAGGCTAAATTGACGTAAGTGGGACCACCCACATCTCAAAATCCCTTGAACACCGAACTCAGAGGCACAAAAAAGAAGTGGCATGAGATTTGCAAAGCCTTTTCCAATTCCCAGAGGGTGGGGAGACTTGCAAAAAGATGGAAGATAGCCTCTGCACTCCCTTTTGAGCAAATGGGAGCACAGGAGCTGCCTTTAAACCCTTTGCAAAAGCTACTTTGAAACAGCTTGCAAGTACACATGAGCTGCTTCAAAAAGTGCTTTTGCACAGGACTTTTAATCCCTGCTCAGTTAATATTTTTGTGCTGTGCTGTATTATTGTTCTAATGGTCTATACTGTAATTGTTTTCAAATATTTAAGCGGCTCAGAGAACTTTGTGAGTGGCACAAATACTGTATTTATTATGCTTTGTCTGGGCTATATCAAACCATGTTAATTCTGAGCTCAGAGGCTGATGAAAAGATTTATGCATTTTCCTATTTTACTAGTAGAACTGTCTGAGGTAAATGAAAGCTTATGCTATAATAAATGTGCTTGACCTTAAAGGCATTACAAGATTCATTGTTTTCACCTTTTTATATGTTCACAAAAATATATGGCCTTTAAACTATAATGTAGAAAGGTGACCCCCCCCCAAAAAAATTTAAAGTTGAAGGAAGCTATATGAGACGTTTCAGCAACAGTGCTGTCGGTACAGTGGCCAGTGAGAACATTCTTGCTCATTTTTGTTCTATTTTTTCTGTTTAATTGTTTTACATATATAGTAATAGGGTTTTGTATTACATATAACTGCTTGGTACTTGGCTTTAAGGTACTACCCATGAGCATCTTTGAATAGGCAAAGTTATGAATTAAGAAAAACACAAAATACATAAATATCAGGAGTTGGAAGTAGATAGTTTATTTACAACTGAAGAATACTGAATAGATTCTACCTCTGATTTTTTAAATTAAGCCCTAATAATTAGAAATTAAAATCACAGCAAGAAGCAAGGGTGTCTGAGGCAATCCTCTGAACAACATCACGTCTTCAGTTTGGAGCAGAAACCAGATTAGAGAGTGTATCCGCACCAAGCAAGGAGATCTGGAAGATCTAGCTCAAAGAGAAACCACAAACCACCTGATAATTCAGAAGCAAGAACAGAACTGCAGTGCCTTGTTGCAGAATTCACTACCATCTAAAGATACTCCTCCAAGAAGAACGAGTCAATATAATGCTGAGCTTATGGTCAGCTTCAGGAGAGAAAAAAGTGGCTAGAAACTAGTTCCAAGAGCATTACCTCCTCGCCTTTGGGGTGCCAGGTTCAACAGGAACAGTACCCTGTTCAGACATTAGTAAAAGCTCCTGAAGCCCTTCTTCAGAGGTTTCAGTGATTGAAGCGAACCATATTCCAGGCCTCTGGTCTGACAGGTCACAATAAGTACACTAGAGGCACAGCATAAGCTCTGGGGATTCAAGTACCACATGGTTTCTTGAGCCCATCTTCACACAAGCCTCTTCTTTAGCTTCATATCTTGTGTTGAATACTTCATTCATTTGCTCTTCCTTTTGTAACTGCAAATCAACACATTTTATTTTTATCAATACTAGGTTCAGACTTGTTCATAAAAAATGAACGAATAATAGAATAATTCAAGCAACACACTGCTCTATTATAGTTCACAGCATCTTTTTTTCTTTCTTTCTTTCAAGCCCTCTCTATATGACAAATTACCAACACAGATGTATGGGAGAAGTACTTTTACTTGTAACACCTTCTAACGTATTTGTTTTAAATGAAGGGCCTGGCTGATCAGTACTAAGGCAGTGGGAGGAACTGCCACTTCCTAAGCCCTGCTGGCTCACTCTGGTCAGGGTAGAAGTTGGGCAGGGGCAGGACCATGCTCGCACAAAAAGTTGAGCAGAACATCTTTAGATTGCTTCACTTTTCTCTCTCTAACACAAGTGTAAAATAGCCCCTTCTGGAGCAGAAGGCATCTTAGGATTCAACTCGTACTAAAGATTCTGTGCCAGCAAAACATCACAGGAGTACACACTTTGCCTGTGTCATATTATGAAAGATGGCCCTGTGGGCTGGGAACAGCAGGCTGACAGAGGGCAGTGTTATTTTGCAAGAATTGTGTGACATTGTGGTACCACACCCAATCATTGTTCAGTGAAGCAATGGATATAGTAAGGTGGTAACAAAAGGCCTTGCCTAGTCATCACAGTTAATAGACTGTAATAAGCTTTAACTGAAACCAACAGGCACCAGCAGAGGTTGTGATGTTTGTGTCAGACCAAGCTGTATACCACTATAGCTATATAGCTTCCAGATCAATATAATAATAATAATAATAATAATAATAATAATAATAATAATAATAATAATAATGGTAAAGGTAAACCAACCATTAGGTCCAGCGCAGACGACTCTGGGGTTGTGGCACTCATCTCGCTTTATTGGCAGCATGACTAAGCCGCTTTTGGTGAACCAGAGCAGTGCACGGAAACACTGTTTACCTTCCCGCCGGAGCGGTACCTATTCATCTACTTGCACTTTGACTTGCTTTTCGAACTGCTAGGTTGGCACTAATTATTATTAGTGGCCTTCAATTTAAGATTGAATGGGGATTATTATTATTACTATAATCTTCCATAAAAATTTCAAACAAATATTTTTAAGACTAAATAATAACCAAAAGCCTCACAGCTATCAAATTCTCAAATAGTAGAAAAGGTAAAGTTTTCCTGCACTTTCAAGAGACTAGAATTATGATGTTCAAAAAGAAATAGAAGTCTTTTAGGCTGACCTGTAGATTTACTGTAGTAAAGATGACACCCCATAGGAGTGTCTTGATGTTGACATGGGCATCAGGTGATGAGATGGCAAAACCACATCAGATGCAGCATGGAGAGAGTTTGTTGCTGCTTCAGCAAGAACCTCTGCAAATCAAACAGGAGACTAAGTTGTGCTTTGTAAAATGTTCATTGGGGATTATTTTCTCAAGCAACCCAATCTTCAGACAAAAAATGAAGTGTGCAATGTGGATGTATTAGACTAGAGCAAATATGAGAAACAGTGGCTAAATCAGCACTCAGGAAAACATATACAGTATTAGAAACCAATATAAACGTATTATTATTGCATTCCACCCTTCCTACTGAAACTATGTCTTGGAACTCCCATAAATTATCCCATTTAAGACTATGCTGATAGAAAGACATCCCCTTCCAACTCAGCTTCTGTAAACATTTCATTGCTAATAGGAAAAAAAATTCCCACCTTCCTTTACACCAATAATTGATTCCGTGTCTGGCAAGTGCAAGGATTCTACACCAAGGCTGGGAGGTGAGCTCATGGGCACCAGATTCTTACTGTGCACTTCAGATTCTTCCAACAAACTACTGCCCATCAATGACTCTGTTGCAAAAACAAAACAAAACACCAAGTTGAGGAGCAACAGCATCAGTGTCCACCATCACACAGAGAGGGATTTCTGCTTCACAAATCTGAAGAATGTGGACAATTGTTTTCTCACTAATCCTTATCCAAGATTTCGTCTTTATTACCTGTATTTGCAGGAGGAGAGTTTATATACAGGGTATATTTTGAGATGTGGGCATAGGCATACACATCTGAAAAGCACAACTTTACTTACACAGATCAATTTTATAACTGTTTTTCAAAGCTGGGAAATAGTTAATGCTTTGTAGTCAAACACTCTTAGCCTCTCTGTTCCTGCAGTCTCTTCATGTGATATATTTCACATCCTCAGAAAGCCACATTTATATCACCATCTCATGCTAACACTTCTATGGCAGAACAGGTTTCTCTTTCTCAACTTGACCCTTCTCATCACTATTTGAAAGATCCAGTCATACATTCCCATTCTACTTGATTCTTACCTGTTTGTTCATGTTGTCTGTTGCTATCTGTTCCAACTCTGGAATGATGTTTCTTCATGTGTACATTCCTACTACCACTCTGAGAAAATGTCTTCCCACAGATTTGACACTGGTGGGGCTTTACTCCTGAAAACAATATACAATAATTACTAGAGCATAGCATGAAATATCCATTTTCTATGCTTAAGTAGTTTTCATTTCTCTTGAATTCAGACACCAAAGGCTTAGCTTTAGAAAGGGGCTATCAAGTTCACAGTCAAATTTTGTCAGAAAATTTGAGCATTTTAGAGTCTCAGGCCTGTATGTACAAGAAGCCTTTGACCTAGAGACTGTAAGATCTCACTTTGTCATACCCACAATTGTATACACTAGGCCAGATGCAGTTTTTAGCCTACACCTTGGAAATTATGAGGCTCAAGCGGAGAAAAGGGCAAGACAGCATAAAAAGCAAAGGAGGAAGCACATTAGTAATTGTTCAGCAAGACCTAGGGAATAATGTTCTGCTGTCTTCAAGATAGATGCTGTCTGTTGTATGGGTATCTCAAGGAATGAAGTCCCCTTACCTGAATGGACAACTAGGTGTTTCCGAAGGCTGGAGTATTCAGCAAAGGAGCGACCACAGCCCTGAGCCTCACATAAGAAGGGCTTTTCCCCTGCATTGAAGCATTTGCTTCAGTTAATTCAAAAAGTCACTTGAATTGCATATGCCCTCAAATGCAAGGATCCACTTCTTTCTATTAAGTTTCTATTAAGTTGCAGTTTCTCAAATTCAGTCACACACCTTTCCTTGTTTACATGAGTTCTATACATATACATACAGTGGTACCTCAACTTACGAAGACGATCTGTTCCATGACCGTCTTCGTAAGTCTAAGTCTTAGGTTGCCGAAGCGCCCGTTCTGCGCATGCGCGAAGCACGATTTCGCGCTTATGCACATGCATCGACCGCGCACACCACTTCTGCACAGGGCAGAACGCACACACGGCAAAAAGACTTCCGGGGTTGTCGACTTCGGAAGTCAAAACCTTCGGAAGTCGAGTCGTTCAGATGTCGAGGTACCACTGTATACATATACATATACACATACACACATACTAGCTGGCCCGACCACTCGTTGCTGTGGGTTTTTGTGTTAAGTGGACCCTTTTCTGTTAAATGGACCTTCAGAGTCTCCGTGGAGAGTCCTCTCTGGTTCAGAGTCCCCCTTCATTTTGTACACACTCATTCCCCCCAATACGAGTATTCTGTGAAATTATTACCTGTTCCAACCCTGACTCTCCTACCCACGCGGGATTTGTTAAATCTCCCCACCCCATCCCAACACATTCATCCTACCCAAATGCAGGGGGTTGTAAAAGGTCCATACCCATTAGTGGTTTTGGGGGGGGGGTTGTCTGAAAACATGCGTTGTAATGTCATGTCTCCCAAGTGTAGATTGGGGAGGAAGTATTTGTTTTTTTATATCATCCCAAATTGGATTACACGCGGATGTAATGAATAAGCCATTGTGGTGGATTTTGGTTGGAATGCGGGTGTTTTGTGTGTGTGGTGGGGGGTTTTTTGAGGGGGGGTGTCGTTTGAATGTCGTGATTATTATTATTATTTTGTTTTATGTTGTGTTGTGTTTGGGTAGTCCTCTGTGTACTTTTGATCACCTAAAGGCGGTGTGGTTTACCTTTGGCCTTGTTCACATGACCTGCTAAGCCAAACCTTGACTTATTGAGACCGTACACAGAGGAGCTCATATCCACATTGCTCCCTCCTGGTCCTCTTTGCTGCTGTGCCAAGCCAGGTTTGGCTTAGGGGGTCATCTGAATCGGCTTTCTCCTCCCTATCTTCTCCCTTAGCTGTAACATAGCCGGCACTTGGCCCTCATAAACAGCGTCCGGGTGGAAATCGCTGAAGTGTCCGGGAAAATCCGGACATATGGCAACCCATGTCGGAAGTGTAGATTTTGCCTAATTTCATTAAAAATACCTCAAAGCTCAACAACTGTGGCAACCCTAAATAAATACTTCATAACAGGCAGAGGCAGCAGCTGCCCAGTCAGTGCCGTGCTCATAATCTGACTGATAGAAATGGAGAGAAACTTTTTTAACACTTCAATACTGGAATAAAAGAAGAATTCGAAAAAAGGGGAATTGTACACACCAGTATGAATCCGCAGGTGATTCTTCAGGTTCCCAGCTGTCGTGAACTGCTTCCCACAACCTAGCTCAGTGCAGATGAATGGTTTCTCACCATTGTGCGTTCTCATGTGCACCTTCAGCCTCTGCAGGACATAGAAGCTTTTCCCACAATCTTTTGCTGGACAAATGAAGGAACGGTCATTCCTGGAAAACAACATCACTTTCATGGTACTATTATACATGCTGTTGTAATCAAGTAGTCCTCTGCTGGTGTTCTGGATTTCCTTAATGTGGTGGTGTATACATTTTTGTTTTTATTTCAGTTCAAAATGAAGGGGCTGAAAAGTGGCATGGCCAGTTACTGGCCCCACCTAAAGTAAGAGTTAAAGTAAAATGAAGAGGTTGCCTTACACTGTATAAATAATTTTAATAAACCAGATATTCTCATTTAAAAGTTTAGGTCACATATAACGTACACAAAACAAAGCAGTTTTGTTTGGGGCCAGTTGCAAATCACAAGCCACTCCCAGGCAGTTAAAACACACAGTGTTTTCAAAACCACAATGGGTGTATTTGCAAAATAGAGATGGGCTTTTTCTGTTTCAAATTTATGTACTGTGGACCCTCCAGATATGAACTTAATTCGTTCCAGGGGTCCGTTCACACCCTGAAAATTACGTAAATAGAGGCGCGTTTCTGCGCACGCGTGCAGCACGATTGAGTGTTTTTGCACATGCACGCACAGCGAAACCTGGAAGTATACACTTCCGGGTTTGCCATGGCCGTAAACCGATGATTCCGTGATACGTAAGTAGAGATACGACTGTACTTTGGTTAACTGTCTGAATTTGATCGTTCCATAGCAGGACCACTCATATAGCTCCATACAGTCTGCAGTGCTCAGTAAAGTCATAGCTATAGCAGCTCTATGCACCTGTGAGTCTTTAAGTGGTATTTGAAGTGGGCCGGCCACACAAATGTCCTGTCACAGCCCTCAACTGTACATTTCAACTTTTTCTCCACCCGAGGCAAATGAGGGATAGGGCTGGATTCTTTCGGTTGAGGGTCTCCTGAGCAAACATGAACATTTTCACCTGGAAGGGGTAAAAAAAGAATAGAATGGTAAGATAACAGTGATGCAAAGGAGAAAAACCTCATTTAAATACATTTAAAAAGAGAATCATTTCTGCTCATTTTGTTTAGTCAGCCCCCTGAAGTGGAATGCTTTTCTTCATACTTCAAATCTGTTCTCTCCCAAATTTTCAGGAGGTTCCATTTTCTTGAGGGGCAGGAGCAGTGGGGGCAGTGAAACGCTAGCCCAGAAAGCTGCTTTATAACCAGTCACCACTGGTCCATCTGGCTTAGCACTGACCACTCTGACTAGTAAGTTTCCTAGGGTTTCAGACCGGAAGCGTTCCAAAGTCCTACCCAGAGAGATTGAGCCTTCTTCATCCAAAGCAAGTGCTCTGCCAACTGAGCTATAATCCTTTCCCAAAGGTAGGGGGAGGGTAGAGAAGGCATGTTAAAATAATAAAGCACTACCTTCCACATTTTTGCATACCTGTTCACATTCACTGTTTCCCTGACTTGCTGTTGCTGCTTGGTCACCTTCTTAAAAACAAAACACAAAACTTAAAAGGGCTTCTTCACTATGTGATCCCAGCCAACTTGCAGATCTCATAGTAAAACTGGCACCACGTGGCCAGCTGTAGTTGTGTGACAACAGCAAGGGCAAACAATGCCCTTCAATTGCTCTCACACTTATTGGGGGGGGGGGAGAGACAACTGAGAGGACTCATACCATGTTATGCTGGCAGTTTCACTATCTTACTATCATTATGCAGCATATTTTTCTCCTGACTGAGCTCCCATTGCACATAGTTAGGCATGCCTAATGGACAGAACAGGCATGGAGATGTGCTTCCCATTATAAACAGTGCCGTACAAACAGATGAAGTTGCAACAGAATGCAAATAATTTCTATTTGAATGTGTTACTTCCAATGGAATGTGCGTCCCAATCTCATCAGCAAGAAATCAACATTACAAAATTGGATTGAGGAAGGGAACATCAGGCTGGTTACCTCAGCAATGGAGCTGAATTTGTCAAGCATCAGCAACTCCCAGGTATACCTGCCCTTCAGCAGATTGCATGGCCCAGCAGCCATGCAGCAACAACTGGTGAAAACAGTTCAGAGCCAGGAGCTACTAAACCCAGAACTCCGTTTACCCTCACAGCCTTGCACAGGCATGGCCAGGTGCTATTGTGACTGTGCAACAGCACCCTAATCAACTAGTGCATAACTTATGGGAACCATTACCTCTGCTGGTGGGAGATCAGAGCAGCCTCTGGTCCTGCTCCAAAGACAATAGGAAATTATATGATAGGAACATAGGAAGTATGCCACACCATTGATCAATCTACAACATTACTGTCTACACTGAGCAGCAGCTCCTCTCCAGAATTTCAGAGGGGTTTTCTCCCAGCCCTCCCTGGAAATGCTGGGAGATGAATGAGAGTTAATTCAAATATATTCATCAAATTTATATTTTTTGTTGTTGTTCGATATTTTCCCAGATTATTCATTATTCACTATGACTCATCACTGTATTTTGGATTCTCCTGGACTTGAATACCACCGCTTGGTATCCAAGCCCCAAACCAAAGTCCTGTTTGAATGTATTTTGGCTGATGAAACGGCTGATGAAACTGCTGATGAAAGTAATGATTTCATCAGTGTGTGGTGTTTTAGACCCATAACTTAGTAGCAGTTGCCAGGACATTACCATGTTCGCTTCTACGTAGATGTGTCTTATTTCAGATATAATGATATAGCGGTATATTGCGATGTTTAGCTGGTGATATATTGTGATATTGAAAACCAGATATCGCCCAGCCCTATTAGGGACATTGAAAGTTTTTTACCTTAAAAGGCAGGAAGTAAATGACTGAAGACCTCAACAACATATAAGAGCTCTACAAGATTTCCTAAACTCATTTTATGGGTGAAAGTAACATTATACCTTGAAAATGGAAAAAAAAACAACAGAAATAAAAGCCTTCTTACCATTATTGCTTGCTTTGGCATTCTTTGCGAGCTGTGCTCGAGTGGCAGCAATCAAACTGTCATGAGCCAGTTCCTGCACTCGCAAAAACCATGGGGTACTGCTGTCGGTGCTATCATTCGAGAAGAAATCATTCCCAGAATCTTCTGCTTCATCTTGGACAAACACCAAGTGCTCTGAGGGAGAACCTAGGCCTAGAAGGGAGGCAGTTTTCATGAGACGATAAGAAGGGGAGCAAAATCTCTTGCTTCCCACAATATCACAACAGCAGGGGTGGCTAATCTGTAGCCCTCAATATGTCATTGCACAGCAAGTCCCTTCTGCCCCAGCCAGCATGGCAAATGGCCTGGGCAGATGAGAGTTTTAGTTCAACATCATCTGGAGATGCCACAGGTTAGCTTCCCTGCTCTCCAGCCACTTTACTGGAAGGTGATGACTCCTGTTAAATGCAGCAGTGCCCAAATCACTCTGTGTGCTTTGAAGTGCTTGCAGGAGTTACCTGTTCGTGTTAAATTGAGAAGGATAAAAGAAGTGCTATCAGTGGGTTGGAGGTCTTGCAATAAGCTAGAAGTATCAGGGCTTGGCAGAAGCTCAGGTGGTTTCTGTACTGTTTGTGCCCTTGTCTCCTCACCATCAGGGCCAACGTTCACCTGGAGGCTTCGCAAAACAGCAGAAGAGGAGACATCCTTTGAGGAGCTAGTATGACCTGGAGAGTCATCTAATGAAGAAAATGAAATTTTAGAAAGCATTTGTGAGATTATGCATTTCATTCAAGACAATCATACTTTCAGCACAAACATGACAGAAAACCATTATAAAACCAGTAACCTTAGTAGTACATCTAATGTTATTTTTTTTAAGAAAAGTTTTATTTATACACTTTTCAAGTTTATACATTTCATTAGTTTTACAATCAAATTAGCATTTCAAAGTTTGACTTCCTTCCCCCTCTTTCTGCGATTCCTTAAATTATTTATTTTCTAATATCTTCTGCATATCCAAATCCATTTAATTTGCTCATTTAATTCTCTACTTTAAATATATATTCTTATGAAACTGCAGGTTATTACAATAACCCTATCAATGTTCTAGTTACAGGTAGGTAGCCGTGTTGGTCTGAGTCGAAACAAAATTAAAAAATTCCTTCAGTAGCACCTTAAAGACCAACTAATTTTTTATTTTGGTATGAGCTTTCATGTGCATGCACACTTCTTCAGATACACTTTTAGATACACTTCAGATACAGATATCAATGTTTTTATCTGTTTGCAATTTATCTGTAAATATTCAATAGAATATTTATAAAGTCCCTTCTATATAAAAGAATATTCCATTCTTTTATAAAAAGTTATTAAGAAATCTTGATTTCTTATTCTTCTGGTAATTTTTGCCATTTCTTCATATTCCATAAGTAAGAGAGTGGATTCTGGCAAAACTGCTAGCAATGCTCTAATTAACATTAAACGACTTGTTGTTGTTGTTTAGTCGTTTAGTTGTGTCCGACTCTTCGTGACCCCATGAGCCAGAGCATGCCAGGCACTCCTGTCTTCCACTGCCTCCCACATTTTGGTCAGACTCATGTTGGTAACTTCGAGAACACTGTCTAACCATCTCGTCCTCTGTCTTCCCCTTCTCCTTGTGCCCTCAATCTTTCCCAACATCAGGCTTATTTAATGTTTATTAATTAGAGCATTGCTAGCAGCTTTGCCAGAATCCACTGTATTACATTTTTATCTCACCATTCCTTGAAAAAGAACTGAACTTTAATAACTGTGCATTACAGAAGTATCCCACATCTAAACACAGCATTCACTCCTATGCACACTTACCTGGAAGCAAGCCAAACTGAACTCAGTGGGACTGACTTCCATGTAGACATGCATAGAACTATGTTGTTAATACTGTATCTTAAAAATGCAAACAGCATTTTTTAGCATAATCAGGCTTCAGGTTTTACCTGGCAACATCAGTCTGTTGCATTCTTGGGGTTCAGTAACAGGAAGGAGAGACAAACAGGTTATATCTTTAGGTTCTGATTCCACAAGCTCCTGTCCTAGTGGAATAGATGTGTTCTGAACAAATTGAACCAGCAGCTGGGGGAAAAGCAAAGATATTAAAGCAGCAGCAAATGCTTAGATCTGAAGCTGAATGCTTTCTGTCAATTCCCCCCAGTTCCCATTCTACAACTTCAGCTGCAAAAGGCAGTAACACAGAGAAATGGTTCACAAACTACTGTAGCGAATATACTAAAAGTAAATATTCTGTCACTCTGAGCTCAACCAAGAAACAATAAGAAATCACCAATGTGAAATAATTACTCACCACTGACTCTGAACTCTTATTTCCCTGTGCAAATGTTAATTCTTATGGTAACAAGCATAAATGTTACAAGCCCTGTTCTTTGCCTAAATTCACAACTACTGTTGCCTTTGCACAGTAGTCAGTTCATTTGTCTGTATTTTCCACAATATTGACAGCACAATTCTTCAGGGTTTTTCACTGGGGCCTCTCTCAGGCCTACCTGGACATGCTGGGGCCAAGCCTGGGACTTTCTGCATGCAAAGCAGAAAATCTACCACTGAGCTATGGTCCTTCCCCAGCTTGATTTTGAGCTGAAAAGAAGCAATAGGCAACATAATCTACATGAATCACCCGAAAACACTTTTGCACTAGTCACAGAGTACAGGCCATATTACACATGCTGTTAAATATATAACTTAACGTCACATGTATTTTTTATATACTATATGTGGTATATTTTGTCACATGTATTTTTTATACAGTACACTATATGTAGTATATTTTGTGGAGAATCACAAAATATACTACATGTGTTTCTTATGCACATCTGGTTCCAATGGAAACAACTCCCCAAAGCTGATAATGGCAGCTTTCCTCTATACTAAATTACACCAATGGCAGCTTCTTTCCCATGCCAAATAGCAGTTGGGGAAGGGGGGGTCAGGACAGTGGAGAAGGAGTAAAAGATTAGTACACCCCTTCCTTTCATTTTGACTAGCCCCCCTGGCAGCTTTTTACCATGAAGGCCATAAGCATAACTGCTCTAAGCTGGAAGTCTTTATGTCAAGCAATTGGGTGCTATTGGTACCTCAGAGTTTTTGCATTAAGAGCCATGTAGACTGTTAAACATTTTTAAATTGTGACCTCTGTGCATTGCAATGCTACATGGGCTTACTCAGAAGTAAGTCACATTGTGAGGCTCACTCCCATGTAAGTTTGCACGGAATTCCTGCTTAAGTGTCACTTGTGATTATAGGTTTTCAAGTGAGACCTTGTGTGTGCAAATCAGATGAGCAATTTTGGAGCCATTAATGAAGCAAAAAAGATTGCACTGCTTCTATGCATGACAGCCATATGCCAACTACACAAATTACTAGGAAAATTATCATTTGCCATAATGATAATTCCAGAATACAGCCATTGAGCCACAAAACAAATCTAGCGGTTGCTGACCTCTGGTTTAGACTCTAACTCATCCGATAACATTGATTCAAGTTTCCGATTCCCAAAGTCAATCTGGATAAGGCACAAAGCTTAAGAGTTCAAAGTGAACAACGTTCTGTGTTTATAAATATATTCCAGCCTCACAGCTTTGTGAGGATCTTCTTAGGAGAAGCCGTAGTAGAGAGCTATTCAGTTTAACCTGAAAAAGAACCAAATATTAAATATATGACCAACATATTGCCAGTCATGCTGCCATATATTAAAACAATTCTTTCTCACACACAAAACAGCAGTAACATAGTGTGGATTCTCTTTGCTTTCTACTGCCACTCCATGCCTATTAAACTGCAGTTGTTAAATTCCTTTGCCAGAGATCAAATTCAAGAAACATTTACAGTGCTATGGTTCATTACAGGGATATAGCAATAACAATGAAAAGCTTTTGACCATTACAGAATATCATTAATTCCCTCCTACATAACTGCAACAAGCTTATTTGGAGATCAGGACCAAAATCTGGGTGCAAAAATAAACATTTTAATACATAAATACCAGTTCTTAAGCAGCTGTCCATTCTCTCCTGTTTTCACATATGCCTAGAATTCACTTCTTTCTCTCTTCCTTCAAACTCATTCCAGATACTTTCAAGGCCAGCTCCAAGCTTCAGCAAGTCCTCAGCACAGCAGCATAGTGCAGCCAAAAGGCTCCCCTGGCCTTCATGACGGTGCCACTGGTGTTACAACCACCATATACCTCCCATTTTAGCTGGTTGTACAATGATTATAACCCCCCATGACCTTACTCAGAGGAAGTGCAATTCCTATAGGAAGTGAGCGGCCAGAAACCTTAATGCTACAGAGCACCCAGCGGGGTTATCACTACATTATACGCTGCACAGCATTTGCACATACAGTAGAATGTTTAAAAAAATGGGAGCTACTACATCCATTGGGAAGCGCAACCTGGTTAAGGTCACAAGTCAAAAGCTGAATAGCAACACGGGGGGGGGGGGGGTTAGAGAATCCAACTACTGCTAACACTACTTGAGAAGGTCTACTAAATAGTGTCCAGTGTGGGAGGGAAAACACACTCAAAGACAGTAGGAGTTGCCGCCAGTCCGCCCCACTTGACTGCATGGGTCCTGGCAGCCGCCTGTGTGTGCCAGGTGCTGATGTCAGGGCTGGATGTGTTCAAGACCTCTTAATCCTTATTCCCAAGCAATATGTCTTTACAGTATGTCTGTCTTAAAACCAATTTGCTCACACGTGTCCTCGGTTTTCACTGCTTCTTCCATCTCTCCCTCATCATCTTTCTCTACTGCCTATCCTCGATTGCTGCCCAGGGCTGCTTATGGAGCGGTATAAATTCGACAAATAACAAAAATAATAAATATCCCAGCTATTATCATGCAAAGCTCTTCAGGGCAGGAGTCTGACTTTTTTTGTTGACATAACCCTATGAAACCCCACGTGCGCTGATGAAAAGGGGGGGAGTGGGACCCATTGGTATACATACCAAGGCTTAATCCTAAACTTTTCCTTACTTTGAACATTGAGGACAGCGGAGCCTTCCAACCACCCAAGGAGGCAGAGGTTCGTGAAGACCCGGGAGAGTCGGGGCTAAAGTGGTTCATCCAACAAAACGACCCCTCGTGAGACACCGGAAAACTTTCCGGGGCCTAAGCAACAACCAGGCCACCTTCTGGACTGGGTCACCCGGAGTCACCCACCAGCCCCTGGATCCGGATAAGCCCCCGCGGGCGGGCGCTGAGAGGGGAAGAAGCAAAGACCCGTCCCATATCGGCGACAAGGCCGAGGAAGACCCAGGCCGCTCCCACGGCACCAAGAGCGGAGAAGGAAGGGCTTTTCTCACGGACCGGGCTGGACCCAAGAACTGAGGGAAACGGGAGCAGGGAGGCGGCGGTGGCGACACCCCGGCGAGACCACTCGGAGTGAGGGAAGGGAACGCGTGGGCGGAGGGCGCGTAAAAGACGTAGTCTCGCGCCCCCTCCTCCCCCCCCCCGCTCCTTCCCCGAGACGAGCGTTTCTTACCGGCATCTCAGGACCGTCCGGATATGACGCGCACAGCCATCGAAAATGCCTCGCTCCCATCTAGAACAGACCATAGAGAGAGGGAGGGAGGGAGGGAGAGAGGGAGTGAGAGAGACGAGCGCGTCGCACCTTTGCTGCTCGGCCGGTCCTTAACAACAAAAAAACCCACAACTGCGTAGAGGTAGAGAATTCGCCTCTGAATGCGTTACCCACTTCCGGTTTCCGTTGGAATACCGCCATACACGGAGCTGGTGCAGAATAGAGAACTAGAGTCCGTCCATGGCACCTTAAAAAGCAGGGCGGTTTTTTTGTGTATGTGTGTTTGTGGCATGTGTGGGTTTTTGTTGTTTTTGTTGCAGCGGACTAACGCAGCTCCCCGGCCCCCAATGTGCAAAATGGGAGAGTGGGTTGTACAGTGCTCTCTTTAATTTTGTTGCATTGGTTATTCCCTCCCCCATGCTCGATTTAGAACCGGAAGTATAAAATCCCACTGAGCCTGTGACTCTATGCTGCACGAAGAAAGACGCCGGTCAGGACGCCAGAAACACGGGTAGCTTCCGGATTGCATAGCAAGCGACGCCCTCTCTTCTGACGTCATGTTCTAGTAGCGTGGGGTGCTTGCTGCGTGTACTTACGGATGTTCTCTGGAATCTATGTACTATGCAGCGGTTTGATCTAGTCCCAGTATATTTGACGGATATTTTTGGGTGCCTAGCCTGAAACCACCTGCTCGCTCTCTAAACCAGACTGTCACTGATCCAGATAATTAATGGCCACAAATCTAATATTAAAAATGGTAATGCTTAGAATCTGTGGGTTGAGTCGGGGTGTATTTCGGTCTCTCTGGATATTGAACATCCGACTTTGCCACATTTCAGCAAAAAAGGGACGTTGTTAAGCTGGGATCCATATGCAAATTTCACACTTAACAAGACATGAGCTAAATGCAAATTGGGAATTTATTTAAAGCAGAAAAGAATTTCACCGTATGTGCTTATGCGTGGTATTCAGCTTGCTTTGCAGATCTGTTATCGGTTGGGAGTCTGATCTTTTACCCTTTGCTTGTTTGCATTTTTGTTCCACTTACTAATGAAAGACACACATCTGTTTGTTTATGGGCTTTCTGACCTCGCATTCCTCACCCACCCTTCTTTTGTCACCACTACACATGTATATGCCATGTATATATTTGCAAGCCGAAGATACATTTTTTTGCATCTAATGATACATCTGGCTTAGCCTACAAAAGTTTGTGCTAAAGTGTGTTGTTTTTTGCTGCATAAAACTAATATGGCAGGCTGCCTCTCTAGAACACGGCAGTAGCCAGCAAAATAATACTACTACTACTAATAATAATAATAATCCCTCCCCAGTCAAAACCAGGCTCAGGGCGGCTCACACCAATAAAATTACAATAAAACATAAAAAGCAATTGATTGAAATACAGATTAAAATACAGTATTAAAATTTAAAATTTAAGTTTAAAATGCAGCCGGATTGTAAGTAGTCCATAAATCCAAGCCATGAGGGAGGAAAACACAGGGGTCAGACTAAGTCCAGCCCAAAGGCCAGGCGGAACAGCTCTGTCTTGCAGGCCCTGTGGAAAGATGACAAATCCCGCAGGGCCCTGGTCTCCTGTGAAAGAGCATTCCACCAAGTTGGGGCCAATACTGAAAAGGCCCTGGCCCTAGTAGAGGCCAATCTAGCCACCTTATGGCTCAGGATCTCCAGAATACTGTTGTTTGTGGACCTTAAGGTCCTCCGCGGGGCATACCAAGAGAGGCGGTCCCGTAGGTACGAGGGTCCCAAGGGCTTTAAAGGTCAAAACCAGCACCTTAAACTTGATCCTGTACTCCACCGGGAGCCAGTGCAGCTGGTAAAGCACTGGATGAATGTGATGAGAAAGCAAATGATGCCACTTGAAACTAGTGAGACCTAGCTACCGGTATATTGGATATGGCTCTTACAGAGCAGAGCTGCAAAAGAGGCAGACATACAAACTGAATCAATGAGAGACTAAGCATTCTGTTAGATTTACAATTCATGCAGAGTAATCCTTTACTCTTAACCCCCTAATACAGTGGTTTTCAACCAGTGTGCCGTGGCAACCTGGAGTGCCTTGAATGATGGTCAGGGGTGCTGCTGCCAACACTGGCCTCTGCAATTCTTTCCTTCCCTCCCTTCTCTGGTGCCCTCTCGTGTTTCTGCCTCCCAAAGGCTTGCATAGCTCTTTGTTATAGCAGCCCTGGCTACAAGCTCCCTGGGCGAATGGTGCCTCTAGGACTGGCCAGAGTGTGCATCCCAGGCTCCTGTAGGGCAGTGGGAGGAGGCACGTCTATTTGGGGCGGGCAGCTCAGAGACCAGGGGCTGCAGCTGTGGCTGCCCAGAGGACTCCCAATGAAAGGGGAGAGGAGAAGAGACTGAGGGAACACTCCACAAGGGAGGGTGTTTGAAAAAAGGGTGAGAGGCTGCCAGCTCTACAGGCAAGGAGTGACAGAACTGGGCTCCTGAGCCCAACAGGAGTGCCACATACAGAATGTAGTTGGTCAAGGGACCCAAAAAGATTGGAAACCTCTGCTCTAAGAAGTGGGTTTAGGAGTGCTGGTTAATGCTTCACAGTCTTGTTCTATGCACAGGCAGGCATGCTTAACAGGTTTAAAAGGCTGAGCTGTACTTCCACTGAATTCAGCTGAACTAAGCTTCAGATAATCATAAATAGTATTAATAATAATACTGTACTCAAAATGGGTCTTAAAGGGGAGAGTGCTACAAAAGACAGTTGAAGAATCACAGATTAAACTGGATAAATGTGTGTTTATCTAAACCTTTTCTGTGATTTATTACTGTAGACCCTGGCATGAATAAAAAGGTGGGCATATGGTAATATGACAGGAGACCCTCCATTATGAACATCTGACTTTGCTACCAGTCTGATCTCAAAAACATCCTGAAATGCATTCAGGAGACATCCTGATTTCCTCACACCTTGTATAAAGATTAGCATATGTAAATCTAACTACAGTACCATTAAAATTAACACATGGATGCCAAAAAGATAATAGTGGGATGAACTTTGAGACAGGAGGCAGACAAGGATGGCTGGTTCAGTCATCAGTTCACTAGGATCATGTTATTTCAACTGTTAATTAAGCAAGATGGGTGAAGTGGGAAATAGGCAGGAAACTAGGACACATACTTTGTAACAGCACAAAAGCCTGTATTAATTAAAGCATCATATCTATAAGCTGTGTTACCAGCAACCTTAGAAAAGTGCTTGTGCTCTTGCATATTGTGGAGACATTGCATCATGACATCAACTCAGCATATTTTCACTATGTGAACTCATGAATTATGAACTCACAGTTCAGTTGTGCCTGAGCAGTGACATCAGCACTGAGCAAATAACACCCTATATTTGGAAACAATATTGTATCTAAAGTGGCCAGGCATAAGCCTGATCCTGTACATGCTAGCTTAGAAGTAGGTCCTTATTAGTGAAATGGGGTTTACTTCTAAGCAGGTACGTTTAGGACTGCAGCCATTAAAGGTATATGGATGTTATGTGAATGGTTGTTTATGAAAGTGTGTTTAGGTAGTATGCCTTCATAATTGCAAGAGGAAATTAAAAAGCACCACCATAATCGATACTGTAATCATTACTGCCATCACAAAATTGCCTATCATTATGGCATGTGCTGCGAAGGGTAGGCTTCCATATCCAAGAAATATACTATGAACTCCTGCAAAACCCATGTCACTAAAAGCCATTCACCACATGTCACTTGTGGATGGCTGGTTTCGCCTTCAGTGCAGTATTCCTAAATTCAACAGTTCCTTTTTCTACACAGGGAATGAATGGCAACTATTCATTTATATGGGAGAAAGTTATGGAGTCACTTGGGTATACCACTGACCTGAAATTCCTTCCCTTCTTCCATGTTCCTGGTGCCCCCCTGCATTGCCCTATCCTTTCAATTGCATGTTGGCAGGATGGTTTATTTATTGGTCAAAAAAGTGACAGGATTTTGGGAACTGGCAGCTGACAAATGATACTGCTAGTGGTGTGCTAGGGTTTTCTGTCCAATATTATGGTGTAATGTAAGAGTAGGAGTGGAGGAACCAGACAGACGTTCCTGGGTTGCAACTCTCATCATCCCAGGCCATTTGTCAGGCTGGCTGGAGATGATGGGAGTTGAAAGTCCAATAACATTGGAGAGTCACAGATTGTGTGAGAGGATGTGTGATTTATATTCTGTGGGAAGATAGCCAGTAAATGGTCCTGCTCTTCAGCTAAGGGCTGTCAAAGTGGCCTTTGGTTCCTTCCATCTCTAGGAGCACTCTGTTCACGTTTCTAATCCGGTCCCAAATCAGTAGAATTGTATGCCGCCCATTTGACTGGGTTGCCCCAGCCACTGTGGGCAGCTCCCAACAAAATATAAAAAACACAGTAAGACATCAACATTAAAAACCTCCCTACATTAAAAACATCCCTTCAGATGTCTTCTAAAAGTCAAATAGTTCTTTATTTCCTTGACATCGGATGGGAGGGCACCACTACCGAAAAGGTCCCCTGCCTGATTCCCAGTAACTTCTCACAGTGAGGGAACCATCAGGCGGCCCTCGGAGCCGGACCTCAGTGTCCAGATGAAGACACACCTTTGCATATACAAGGCGAGGTCATTTAGGGCTTTTAAGGTCAGCAACAATACAGTGAACAAAATCGTTATTTTGCACACTAGTCGTGCTCATGCCTCTGATACAAATGAAAGAGGGCAGGGAGAATATTTTGCCCCTACTCTTATCTGCCAAGGAATAAAGAAGAAAATAAACACCACTTAGGTGGGAATATTCGTAGGTTCGTTCATCAGCCTTGCCTATTCCAGCCCTTAAAATCATCCTGGAATAAATTGCTTCCTTTTAACAATACGGCGACGTTCGTATTTTGGAAAGATGCAGAAACACCGAGCGTCTTCTTCGGCAGCAGCGCCTCCCGTTGTTCTTCTAAGCGTCCCCGCGGCCTTGCAAAGGAAAGATCCAGGTCGGCTATTGCGCCGCCTTCCTCCTCCTCTGCGAAACTTTCGTTAGGTGGCATCCATCAGCCACGCTAGCCCTTCTCCGCGCGCTGAGTCATAAAAGCAACAGTTCCCCGCCACCCCCGCCGCTGAGCACACTTTGGTACGCTCCGCCTCTCCCTCCCTCTGGGCGCGTTGGTGCGTTCCATCCCGCCCAGACAACCTAACCCCGGAGCCCAATGGTACATCTCGCCCTCCCCCTGCGGCTGGGAGCAGTGGTTGGTTCCAGCGGCAGCGGCGGCGGCAGCAGCAGCAGCAGTAGCAGAGTCCCGTCCGGTCCCGCCCCGCCTCCCTCCGCCTTGTCATTGATGTTGTTGTTTCTGTCGCAGGAGCCGGAGGGGAGGCCGAGGCCGGGCTCGGGGCTGCGGCCACCGGCGGCTGGGCCGGCCATGTCGTCGGTGTGTGGGGGGCCGGTGGGCGCCGGCTCCCTGCCCAGCGAGCTGGTGGTCCATATCTTCTCGTTCCTGGCCGCCCCGGACCGGCTCCGGGCCTCGGCCGCCTGCTCGCACTGGCGAGAGTGCCTCTTCTACCCGGCCCTGTGGCCCCGGCTGCGCCTCAGCCTGCGCGTCTGCCCGGCCGAGCGCCCGCGCCTCGACTTCCTCATGCGCAAGTGCGGCTGGTTCGTGCGCGAGCTCCGCGTCCAGTTCGCCGCCGACAACTACCCCAGCGGAGGAGCCGGAGGCGGCGGAGCAGGAGGCGCCAGCGGGGTGTGCGAGGAAGCGGCAGCCGCTGCGGCCGCGGCGGAGGGAGAAGCGCAGCTCTGTCCTCGCTGGCTGGAGCTGCTGAGGACCTACCTGGAGCTCGTACTCTGCGTGCTTAGCAGCGTCCGCAACAACAGGTAGGACGGCGTGGTGGGAGGCCAGCCATCGTTAACTAACATTCACAAACACACACACGTACTAACACCAATGCAAACACACACCGAGCGGGAGGGAGAGTTGCAAAGCCTCCTGCTTCCCAGCTACCTAGCTGGGAAGCAGGAGGTCTCTCTGTCTCTCTCTTTCAAAGGTTCATGTGCTTTCTAACATCTGCCTGAAATTCAGCCGATTGAGTTTATTACTGGGTGGGGGAAGCTGCACCTGTTGAATTCCCGATTGTCACGCATCACTTAAAGATGCCTTACTGCTGTGCGCGCGGGGGGGGGAGAGGGGGATGTGTGAGCGGCGAGGAAGGAGCCATTCTGGAGCAACTCTAAGGGAACATCACATGAAGGAACACACGTCTGCACGTCGCCACCCAAAAGTGCTGCGGTTGGGGGGGGAATCCTTGTGGAGAGGAGTGTTTCTGGACAGGTAGCCTCACTACATTCCACACGTCAAGTACCTTCCCTGGGATGTCACCAAAAACAGGGAGCTGTTGAGACAGTTGTTATTTTTTGCCTGTTTTGATGGGTTCATAATACTTTTTGTCATAAGCTGCTAGGAAAACCTGACAGTTGCTTTTGGTTTCTTGATTGATAGAAACACTAACCATTTGTCAGCTAACATGTCACTTCTTTAGTGCCTAAATCCTTCAAAATGGGAGACAGTGGCTTTGTGGTGTCCGTTCTAGAACACATACTATTAGTGTACTATTCTGAAGCCAGCAGCAGGGCACATTAATAATTTGCTCTGCTAAAGGCTGTTACATAATTGGGAAACCAGTTAAAGAACATTTTTTTCTTTTTTAAAGGGAGCAATACCAGCTCATCCAAAGAGATATCTTTTCCTTTCCAGTGACTCTAGTGTATGTTTTCATACAACAGAGGTGTCAGTTAGTCACATATTTTGCATTTGTAAGCCTTTAGCACTGCATTCTCCTTCAAGATTTCCAAAATTCCCATTCTGTCAAGGTCATATAATGAAGAAATCTAAATTGATCAGTAATGTTACAGAGCTGTTTGTTTCTTTTTGTTTCCTTCTGTGTTACTCTTGTTTCTTTCTGCTCCACTACAGAATGAAATGTCCTTTTCAAGAAAAGATTGTGCAGTTGTCCATACTGTGCTCATCACTCTTTCCTACAGCCATTTCTGCACAATAGAATAAACTATAGTTTGCACATCTTAAGTAATTTGCAGTAAGAAAATCCTGTTCAGATCACACACCTCAGAAAATTAAACTGCTGCAAACTGGTACAGCAACCATATGTCAATGAAAATATGTGATAAGATTTGAAGCAGCCAAGATCAGATTTGTGGCCATTTTTTTCAGAGATTTCCAAGCTCCTTCTCTGTTGGGTGCTACTGTGACCAGCTTTTATCATGTGGATACTGAAACACTCAAGTATGTGTGCTGTGAGCCAGGAAATTGCAGTGTACTTTCACAGCAGCCAGGAAATTGCAGTTCATATTTCACCTCATCAGTGAACTCACTAGGTGACCAGCTGTGGGGCCTTTCTGTCACTTTTTATCTTTGCATATTTATTACATTTATTTAAATCCCACCTTGCTCCCAAGGAGCTCAGTGTAACACACATGGTTCTTCCTCTCCCTATTTTATTCTCACAGCACCCAAGTGGTTAGACTTGGAGACAATGATTGGCACTCTTACACTCACCTGTGGAAAAGGCAGCTGCTTGCTTCAGGGAAGGAGGTAATCTGCATGAAAAGTAACAAGCTAAGAACCAGAAAGAGAGAGCAGCAAAGTCATTTCTTTGAGCTGCTACCCTGTCTGTCATCTAGAAGAGAGGCTTACAATACAGCATACACTACAGGATATATGGTTATATATATATAAAAAAAACACAAAATCAAACATGCACCTATTATAAAAACAGCAACAGTAAGGCCCATCTCTAACCAGCATCACCATCAGCAGACAAATTAAGAGGAAGCCATTGGACTGATGAAGTGCTAGGTCTGCAACAAGGGTGTGGCAGGCTAGATGAGCCCCTCTCAAGCTAGCAGCCTATTAAAGCTGTGGGGAATTTGGGCCTCAGCAGTTTATTACAAGACTTACCCTCCCTTTCACTCGGTTAACTAACCAATGGTACATAGATGACTTCATGGGCTTTCTTCTTCAATCCTGCGGAATCTGAAGGGTGTAAAGACGATGGCATTGCAAGGGCTATTTGTATCTCGTGGCTGATCCTGCATACTGTCTGCTGGTTTTCCTTTGAACATCCCTGTTGCTTACCAGTTGAGGCCATGCTTGCATAAAACATTTCTCCAGTTCTATTGATGTAGCCTTATTTCTTTACCAGCTAGGCAAAATAATAATTCTGTAGAAGTTGACCCCAGTAATTCTAACTGCAGCTGGTTGAGATTGCAGAGGCAATCCTGTTTCCTTAAAGTGTTTATGTGAACAACCCCATTGAAAGGACCAGCAAACATGCGAAGCTTCTATGTCAGCCTTGTAGCTTAACAACTTGCCTTGTGACCATAGGCAACAAAGAATTCCATGCTGGCTAATTAGTTGTCTGGCTAAGGAGGGATGGATTGCTCTGTCCAGGCACCACCATCCCACTTTGTTTCTGTTCTCACCACTGGGGAAGAGGCTTTTATTTCTCTGAGCAGCATAACAACACAACCTACTAGCTTTTTAGCAGGCCAGTGGTTTTACTTTACAGGCTATTAACTTTTGTGGACTTAGTTACAAGGCTGTCTTAGTATGTAAATGATCAGGTAGCTTAAAGAGTAGACTATGTGTTGCATATAAATGCTCTAGAAGCATATTTACCATCACAAATTTATTCCTGGAACCCCACAGAGGGGGAAAGCAGCTCAAGTGGTGAGTTAGAAAGAAATAAAAAGTTAATAATGAAAGAGTAAACCCACCCTGTTGCATCTCTGCACAAGACTTTCTCCATCTGAAGTTGCTTTTCCTTTTTTATTTTTTTTAAAGCAATTTATTAAATTTTCAAATAAACACATTAGACAATAACAAAACATTCAACAACAAACGCAACAACACACAATAAACACAAAAATTTCTCCTTTTAACATCTATTCCATTATCTCAAATTCACTGTGCTCTGCCAAGCTTTGACTTCCCTCCCTCCCCTCATTCGGTTTTCTTATGCACTCCTATCTCGCAGTTCCTTTACTCCCTCTACTTAAAGTCATTTCGTAGGATTTATTTCAGTCCTGCAAGTGTCTTTAAACTTCTACAGTTCCTCTCCATATAGTCCACAAATTTACTCCAGTCTTTTTGGAACCTTGCCTCTCCCTAGTTTCGGATCCTGCTAGTCAGCCTTGCTAATTCCACATAGTCCATCATTTTCGTCTGCCACTCTTCAATCGTCAGTAGCTCCTGAGTTTTCCATTTTTGGGCTAACAAAGTCCTAGCCGCGGTTGTCGCATACATAAATAATACTTGGTCCTGAAGTTGCTTTTCCTTACAAAAAGAGAGCATTAGGGTTTCATTACGTGCATTTTCATGTTACTTAGTTCCTATGGTAATGAGCCAGAGCATGATCCTTTAGAAAGGATTGCTAGACTAGGGTGTGAGCAAAAACTAGTGGCTGAACTGTATGTTTTGGTCATGTGCTGTTGAATGCACGCAACTCAAATATTGCTAGAATGCTGACATGCACACTAATTTGAGAAGTTGAAGGAACTATGTTTCATTTGGCAGAACCATTCTGAGAGTTCATTAACTAAATCCAGCAAATACGTTTGACTCTTTCCTTTTCCTAGTGAAGTAGAACTCCCCCTACCCCCATGGCTAACTTTTAGAATTTATTGAGGAAAATATTTAATTGTTGCAGCAGCTTTGTTCTGCAACAACACCTTCTGAATAAACCTTTAAAGCTGCAATTCTAACCACATGTTCTTCTGAATAAACCCTGTGGAAAAACTGTAGAATTCACTTCGGAATTAATACGGAGGATTGTGCTGTAAGAAAGCTGTTGTATCCAATAAGTTGTCTTTATTTTGCTTATGCTCTACTCCTCCAAAGAGCAAATTGCATGTGGTTCCTGGGCAGCCTCCCAGTTTACAGGGCCAGGCTTGCTTAGTTTCAGCTGCATCATGAGTTTTAAGACTATTCTCTGTTTAGTGTTGAGTAATGATCATGTTGAGTAATGATCATGTACTGTTGTCTCAGGTAATGGACGGGGATGTGCTGCTTTGATTGCATCCCTGGATGAATGGAAAGTCTCAGGATCTTCCCCACTCTACAGTGCTGATAGAGCTTGCATGTGTTTGGTGCCTATCCACATTCCATCTGTGCTGCATATGAATTGGGCACTGTGTACACAATTCACATTCCATCATGCATAGCCTTCATTAATGGATGTGGGCATTCAGCAAGAATATCTGAACATCCAGTTCCTTGTTGCATGCACAATCCTCATACAGCACAGAAATCTGCTCTGGAAAGCCGGCTTCTATGTGTGGATCTCCTTAGTAGATTGCAATTTTAAATAGTCTTACTGAAGTAAATTCTGTTATAACAGTGGGGTCAGTTCACATATAACAAACAAACCATTGTTTGGTGTTGGAGATGGAGCCTCAAGCTCATACGTTGTTACTATTTATTGAATTTGTTAGTCACTTTATCTTGCCCAAGGCAACTCAAACCGATTTATAGCCCATCTCTCCCAATAGATACTTTAAAAGCAAGCAGAGGATTAAATTTTTAAATATTCCACCCACTCTAAAAGGCCACAGATAATTAAAGACCCCATGGAAGCTTCTTTTTTAGTTACTTCCTGTTAGGAGTGTGCACCAACTATAATACTTGGTTTGAATCCCAAATCTTGGCACTTTATAAAACAGCTCAGTTTGGCTCAGGAGAGTGAATCAGTTCCATTTGCCCCCCACCCTTCCAGTATTGAGAATTCAAATGGCTATAATTTGTCCCCCCTTTTGATAGAGGTAGGCGACATTTGCAGGCATAGCAACTCCTCCAGAGTAGATTAGCTCATCCAGGGGCTTTTGTACTGGACACCTCCTCCCACATCCCACTTGGCTTCATGGTTTTTCTGAAACTGATGCACACTCCTATTTCCTGTGAAACCTTTGCCACAAACTATGAAATAACTAAGTGATTGTGTGTGTGATTTGGAGAGTGGGCAATCAGACCTTGTTCCTGTACTGTATGTCTTAACTTCTTCCATGTAAACATGCTTAAGACTGGGAGGGTGGGGGTAAGAAATCAAAGGATGGAATAGCCTTATATTTTGAGGCTCTGAAATAATAATATCCTTTGAGGCCTTCTCTTCCTTCTCCTTGGTTGCAGGTGCAGTGGTATTAAACTGATTTTTTTTGTTCTCTATAATTAGTTTCTTCATAGCACCTTGAAAAGGTGCTGTTTAGAATTGTTTCAAATATTTTCAAGGTCTAAAATAGAGATACTAAACCAGATCTTCCTGTTGCTTTACTTTCTCTTCCTCCTCCTGCAATGCTTGCTGGTTGGTTATCTGCTTTTGTCACATTTGGTTTCTGGGGAAATACGCCTGCTCTTGACCTGTACAAGATAAATTATGTAGTAATGTTAACTTGTTAGAGCATCTGCGTAATAAAAATGAATAGGCTTGGAAAAGAGGTGAATAAGCTAGGAAAGAAAGAGGCATATTAGCATGTTCAGCATTATGCAGCAAATAGGCTTCTGAAAGATAAGGCGTTTATTTCTGTCATTGAACTCTTGAAAGAAAAAGGGCACACTGGAAGCACATTTACTGATCAGCATAGCAAGATTGCTTGTTCTGGAGAGATTTTCAGTATTTTACAGAATAGTGGGAAATTTCCATGTCATCGCTGTATGAGATCAGAGAGTTGGTGTCTTCGTTTTTCACAGAGCATGATTTAAAATGGCATATTTTATTGCACCAGCTAGTTATTCAAAATGGTTTGCAAGCAAAACATTTTTTGTCCATCAGTTGGAGAGAAAAAAATAGAAATCAAGGAGATATGCTCAGGTTGATGATCAAATGGCCGAGGCTGATGTTGATTCTGACTGTCTCATTTATCCTTCAGTTACATAACAGGCAGTGATAAAATTTACAATCTCTTCAAAACCTACAGTGTGTCTTTGTCAAACACAAATGGCCTGAAGTGCAGAGCCTAAAAAGTCAACTCTAAGTGACTGTTGTAACTAATCAAGAACATAACGGCCTGGAAACTAAGGAAATATATTCCCATGCTTTGAAACGTTTGAGTTCTGATTAGAATTTTGGAGTGGCATGGCGAGGAAGCTAAATTCTTCTGTTCAAGTGAAGAACCTATATTCTCCATAGGAGAGAACAATGTAGTGGTTCTCAGGTTTGGGAATACAAACTCACAATTTACAAAATAAAAAAAACTCCTTCCAGTAGCACCTTAGAGACCAACTAAGTTTGTCATTGGTATGAGCTTTCGTATGCATGCACACTTCTTCAGATACCATGATTTACATTTACTAATGGTTCTGACTTCTGATAGTTTTTATAATTATCTTGTTTAAAGCTCTTCAGAGAACATCCCTGTTTGCAGTTCGCACCATGATAACCTTCTTGGCTACAATGCCACCCACATAATGCAGTGGCGTCATGACATACAGCGTGAGCCAGGCTCACTGCTAAAAATGGACAGAGCTACATCAAAAACACAGTATATACTTAGCTGGAAATTCATATGATACAGTGCAATTCTCCATGGCATAGTGTGGGCAGATAAGTGGAGCTGTCCTGTTTGCTATGCCTGAGTAACTCTATTCCCCATACCATAAATGACTTAATGCATTTGAGAGGTAGGTGCTTTGTTTTTTTAAATGAAAGCTTAAATTCAGAAAAAAGAGCAAAATGCACCCTGTCATTGATGTTTGCTTGACAGCTTGAATAATGATAGAGCAGAAGAGGCCAATCTTTTAATTTCCCCTTTATTAAACTGCAACAAGATCCCCAGGGATTCTCAGAAATTGCAGTTATAAAATATGCTTTTGACGTGAGTGTACAGCCTCCAGAGCACAGGGCTATTTTGAAACTGGTCAATACTTAGGAGCCTGGACATCGCCCTCTCTGAGCAGCCACCATAGCTGCCAAGTTTTCCCTTTTTTTAAGGGAAATTCCCTTATGCTGAATAGGCTTCCTCGTGAGAAAAGGGAAAACTTGGCAGCTATGGCAGCCACTGTGTCAGGACTGTGATGTGAAAATGCAGCACCTGGCCAGAGGAAGCAGCCTATCTTAGTTTCCTCTTTGTCTTCTAGGTGTTCAGTGGAAGATGGTTCATAATTGGGGAGGTGGAAAATGCAGCAATTATGGCAGATAGAATGGTGAACGATATGTCCCAATGTTCATATCTAAGGCATTACCTAAGCCATTAAATATTTTGTAGTGGATCCCTAAACTTTTTTAAAAAACTTTCTTCCCAAGAAAACATTGGTTAAAAAAGAGTAATCATTCTACTGTTATAATTTTTTAAGTTTGTGGGAAATTCTTCAGAAACCTCTTCAGTGTTTGATATAATACTAGTGAAATTTGACAGATTTCCACCAACGAACATGAGGGAACTGTGATGTAGTTGCTAATATTTTTAGGCAACATATTACACATGTATGTATTCCTCTAATTGGTAGATATTTTGGATGTCAGTAAAATGTTAATTTCGCTAGTAAAGGTTTTGGGCATCTTTCCAATCCCGCCTTTGTGGAAAGTCTTGCCACAGCAGTATCTGCTTATGGCAAAACTTGTTTACTTTTTATATTCTTCTATGTACTTGCTCTCTGATAGCTAATAGGTGTTAGTTTTCTCTCTAGTGCATAGCTTGGTATTGTATTCCGAAACTGTATTTCACAGAAACCGCAGTGCACATGAATGTGTAGATGAAATGGTTGCATTGACTACTTTTAGTCTCTGCCAATGCACTAACACTACACAGGCCAGTTGTTGCCTGGGTTTCTGTCATTGTTGCATCTGGCTCTTCCAACCACAAAAGTAAAATAAATCACAATGCAGAATGTCAGAGTTTGAACACACTAGATCATTCTATAGCATTAGATGTGTTTCTGTTGTAGACTAGGTGGCAATGAGATAAATCTAGCAAATTATATTCTGGTTGACCAAGAAGTATAGCATGGGTTATACTTAAAAGTTAAACCTGTGGATAGACAAATGGTGGCCTAGTGAATAAATCTAGTTTCTAAAGGTTTTCTGCCTGGCTTCTTGCACAGCCCCTGATCACCAGGATGTCTCAGACAGGACCATGTGCTCTTATGGTGTAGTCAGCCATTTTCTTCCTGGGTGAGGCACAGGCAAAGTGATCTTTAAACATGTCTTTTACACTACAAACAGAATAAACTTGGGCAGACCTCTTTATCTCATTGTGCACCTAAACTGTTGCACAAAGAAATAGTGATGAGCAGTGAAGGTGCATAGAGTGCCAAAGTTTCTGATGCAGATTGTGCTGGAGAAGAGGATGCTGAAGAGCGCATTCGCTTTATTTTTGCTCATGTACGTCCAAGCAGAGCCCACACTGCAGGCCTTTCAGTCATTGCTCAACTGAAAATATGGCTTCTGAAAATTAGTTGCTGAACAGAGAATTGATGCCTTTGCTTGAGTGCAGCATATAAAATAAGGCTGGGAAGAATTAATAGTTTCTGAAGGATCTAGGACATAATATGGAACACAAGGTTCTCCAAGCAATTCCATAAATTGCTCTAAAGCTCAAATGCAGTCTTAATGCAGGTTGGAAACAATTGTGCATAAACCCTAGAGCTAATGTCATACATTAGAAAAATGCTGTGTTTTACGCAGTGGTTTAATGGGTATTACTAAATTGCTCATGTATTTTTAGGCCATTACGGTTCATGATAACACATGACTGAAGGAGATCCAAAGTTCATCAAGTTAGCTTGGCGCCAGGAGCTCTCGCTGCTGCTGCTGCAGGTTCAACTGGGCTCTGGTTGCTGATGGGCTGGGGGAAGCCTTGTGCATGAAATGAATGGAAATGTAATAGCATGACTGCAGAGTATGGCTTGGATCCCTCTGTGCATAGTTTCCTGGGAGTAAAGTAAAAGGTAAAGGACCCCTGACAGTTAAGTCCAGTCGCGAACGACTCGGGTTGTGGCGCTCATCTCTCTTTACTGGCCGAGGGAGCCGTTTGTCCACAGACAGTTTTTCCGGGTCATGTGGCCAGCATGACTAAGCTGCTTCTGGTGAAACCAGAGCAGCCATTTACCTTCCTGCTGGAGCAGTACCTATTTATCTACTTGCACTTTGATGTGCTTTCGAACTGCTAGGTTGGCAGGAGCTGGGACCGAGCAATGGGAGCTCACCCCTTTGTGGGGATTCGAACCGCCGACCTTCCGATCGGCAAGCCCTAGGCTCAGTGGTTTAGACCCCAGCGCCATCCGCGTTCCTGGGAGCAAGCCCCCCTAAAAGTGGGACTTGCTTCCAAGTAAATGTATATAGGATTGAAGTGTGTGCTGTGATGCCTATACACGGGCAGATGCGTTCACACACACTTCAAGTCAAGATGTGCAAGCAGTGCCCACTGTGAAAGGTGTGTGTAGAATAGATAGTGTCAGATTGTTAAAGTAAGTGAATGTTTGAAGTCCGAAGAGAAGGCCTTCAGGGTCACTGGATAGTTTGAGCAACTGACCCCAGATATTTTGATTAGGATCCTGAGTTATTCACGTGAATCGGTATGTGAGGGCTTACTATCTTCGTCCTTGCAGCAACCACCACAACTCTTCCTTATAGCATCCAACACAACACATGGCATCTCCCTGCCTGTGCCTCACAGCATTGGCAGATGGGTTAGCATAGTGATTTTTTGTGTGATGCATTTTAAGTGTTGAACGATGCTACAAGAGAGTGACAGCAGTGGCAGCTGTAGGCCTCTTATAAGGTCTAGCCTGGCTTTCAGCTGTGCAGCATGTACAGCTTACGCAACTACTCACAACTTTCAAATGACAATGCTGTTCTTTTAGAATTTACGGTACCTGAGGCAAGAAGTCTTTGGCTGCAGAGCTAAAAATAGCAATGCTGCTTGATGTTCTTGGGTGCTCACTCCTGCTTCTAATTAAAATGTTCACATTATTGTGGCCTGATTCTGTAAGCGGAGCATATAGATTAGGTATGAAAGCTGACCCTTTAGAAAATCATTTGGAAAGCAATCTCTGTGTTTTGCATATTGGCAATAAATGATGCGCTCAAAATATTGACGTATTTGAGGCATGAACTTTGCTGTATGTGACTAGTCTTCAGATCTCTGCGCAATACATTATGACAACTCTGAGTAGCTACCAATTGAGTGGCACCCTGCCAAAGTTAGGTTTGTACTGACATATAGTTAATTTACTACAGAGAGTGCTTATGCTTCAGGTTGAATTTATGATCAAAAAGTCAATATTTAAATTCAGGGTTGTAGCTAACCACTCATCTAGTAACCACTTAATGGGAATATGAGTTGCTGCAACCAGACAAGCAAGCTTTTGTTAATTGGAAGAAACTTGGCTCTCCTTTACTGCTTTTTAGACCACTTTTGGGTGGGTAGCAGGGGCTACTTAGATGGTTTTTAATAGACCAGCCTTCACCAACCTGGTGTCCTCCAAATGTTGTAGTGCAAAACATCTGGAGGATGCCAGGTTGCTGAATGCTTCTTCAGACTTGTTTATACAACAGGTTTGTTTTTTAAATACTGTACATCTATGGGAGCGAAAGTGAGCAAATTGTTTTACTTGGCTGCCTACAGAACACCAGAGTAAAGGAGGCTGGAGCAGAATTGAGAATTTAGAAGGATATGGGAGGCAAAAGTGTACACGCTGAAATATTTAAACATGATTTTCAGTGAAGCATTAGTATAGGTAATAAATTAAAGGCTGTATGTATTGAACAATAAACTCGTCTCCAAATAAGTTGTGTATGTACCTTTAAGTATGATGGCCTTGGAAACAGCTGTTATTAGTCAGCTTCACTGAAAATAATCTAGGGAATGGCTGCTGTTTGCTGCGATCTGGCAAGTTATCTAATCTGTACCTGGGAGAATCCAGTTCAAGAGCTTCTAAGTAAATATTAGGCAGGGCATCGTGTTTATGCCTGAGCCATGCAATATAGAATTTACCAAAAATGTCGCAACTCTGCTAAAAACATAACCACAAAACCTGGAGAGTGATGCAGTCTGTGAAGGTGGGCTAGAAGGAAATCTCGTTAGATGGCTTTCCCATTCCATCCTTCGTATTCAAGCATTTTATTCTTAGGTGGAAAAAAGCCAAGAAAATAAGCAGGTTCTATACAGTCTCTGTCACTAGCATGGCAAGTCCCAAATAGCTGTACCCAGTGACCATAGGTACAGGAGATTTCATTCTGGTATATATTTTGCAAGCCCCTCTACAATGTTATGTTGACTTGTATTAATATCAGTCATATAATCATTTCCTTACCACTGTTTGTATTCATGAGGATTTTTTCTAGTACACTGTGATTCAGAAAAAAGATTCACCATATTGTGACTGAATTATGTTGGGTTCTTTCCTAGTTTTGAACAAAATTTAATGTATTGTAAGGCTATTTAGCTTAGTCATTCAAATATACAGTACCTTGGTTAGAAGGGGCAACTAGTTTCTAGATTTCATGTGCTGGAAGGCTATAATGTTACCCTGTGGATTGCGGCTCATATAACACAAAAGCTTGAGCTATTTTCAAATGCTACTCTAATGCAAAGCCTCTGACTTGACACTTTCCCCTTCCAAATAGGAATCTCCAGAAATTAAGTCTCTTTGGTGATATAAGCATTCTGCAACAACATGGGAGTATATCAAATACGCACCTCAGCAAAGTGGATCCAGATGGAAAAAAGATTAAGCAGTAAGTTGTCCAAAATATATTGTTACAGTATTGCAATTTAAAGAAATGAGATGTGTGTGTTGTAAATGTGCTGTATTAGAATATAATCCTTCGAGTTTATAATCCATTGTTTTCTCTGATTATTTAGTACTGAAAATAATAGCTCATGGTTTCACAGTGTCTATCGTTCTTTGTTGTTGCAATTTCCTTTGCAAATTGGACATCTTTTCTCAGAACACGATTACTCTAAAAACAAGCCGTTTGCAATAGTTGGGAGATTTTCTCCTACAAAATTCACATTATTTTGTTTAAAACAAAAAGGAAGACAACAGAACTTTAAAAAGCATTTTAAGCAGAGCAGGAAGGGGTGCCAGGGACTGCTATAGCAGTATCTTCATCCAGCAATTCTCAATATAAACTTTATGCTATCCACGCCACATTGCAAAAAGCAGGAGCAGTCTGCAAAAAAACTGAGCAACTAGCATACTGCTTCAGACACAATTAACCTGACTATTCTCACAATTAACTTCAGGAGTAATATATGAGACGTGTGGGGACTATGTACACTGTCCTCAGCTTCCTGGTAGAAGGGTGGGATTAGAATGCTCATCATTATCAGAGTTGTACACGCTAATTAGAAGAAAGGTTTCTGATACAGTTAACTCACATCTTACGTGAGGGGTCACATTTATGCAAAACTGCATAAAGCCAGGAACCCTTTGGAACACACACACACACACACACACACACACACACACACACACACACACACAGGCAAGATGGAGGGCTGTCTACCCAGCTTGGGGAAGACAGTGGCAGGGCTCTGGGATGCTGCCAGAGCTGCTGTTCCAAAACTAGCAATCACAGCTTTGCACAGGTGGGTGGGTGCTCCAGTTAGATATTTATTTCCCCCGCCAACCAAAGCTGCAATTGTGTAAGTAAAATAAGCGTAAGATGCAAGTTACTTCCTACCCCCCATTATTTTCATCAGCCAGTATCAAGTGGTTACATACAGATGTCCATCACTCTGAATGTGGTCCTACGAAGTCATGGTTATCGTGGGACAAGCATCACGGATAGAGCTTTCGTATAATCAAAATAGCACTTCCACCATTTGGCTTCAAATCAGGTGTCAAGCTGAATGATGTACAAGCATATACAGTATTAATCAGTCCCTTTGGAGTATCATTTGAATGAGATACACAAAGTGCTGCTACAGTGAGTAGATACAAGCACTATTGAACCCACCACGCTGTGCTCTCTAGGACTTCTAGCAATTGGTAGCTACCCTATACATATGCTAGTTACAAAATGTGGGGAAGAGAATCAAAACAAGTTAGCACGCACAGTTCCAAAAGGGCAAAATGAATTTTCTTTTATATTTGTTTAAAACAAAAAGGAAGACAACAGAACTTTAAAAAGCAAGTACAATTCTGCTGCTGGAACTTTAGACTTAGTTTTAAATGGTGTGTTCTTTCTCTTCTTCACTACCACCCCACCCACCCCTGCTACAGCCAGTGTTTTCCTAATGCAACACAGTTTGCATTAAAGGTGTAAAGTTTTGTTGCTTCCTTGTCTATTGAACTTGGCTCAGAATTAAAAAATTAAACTATAAAAGATTAAGACGGTTTCTTCTGTTTCTTCTTGCAGAATACAGCAGCTGTTTGAAGAAATATTGGGTAACAGCAGGCAACTGAAATGGCTGTCATGCGGGTTTATGCTACAAATCGTAACACCCACATCATTGTCATCTCTCTCAAATCCTATTGCCAACACTATGGAACACCTGAGTTTACTGGACAACCACATCCCTGGTAATACCACTCTTATCACTGCGGTTGAATTGGAGCGTTTTGTCAGTCTTCGCTCACTCGCCTTGGATTTCTGTGATTTTACAGCAGAAATGGCAAGAGTCCTGGCTGATAGTAACCATGTGCCTTTGCATCGACTGTCTCTTCTGGTCCACAATATTTCCGTAATGCACAAGTCCCTGGAAAATATGCCAGAAGATGAAGATTGGAAGGCACTGACACGCAACAGCACTAATCTTCGGGTCTATATAATGGCTTTTGATATCAAGAGTGATGACATGCTAAGGATTCTTAAACCCAGTATCCCACTGGAGAGGATTCACTTCGACAGCTACATCACTTGCGTTTCAGGAGCTGTGGTTGATCTCATATCTAGGCAGTATGATAAGTTCCTCACTCATTTCATACTAATGAATGATGTGATAGATATGTCTGGCTTCCCAGATCTCAGCGACAACCGAACCGAAGACCCATTGGTTTTATTGGCCTGGAGGTGCACAAGGCTCTCTCTTCTGGCAGTGCATGGTAGGCAATAACATAGGGGCAAAACACTGCTAGTATAGAAACCTACACATTCATATGGGTATGGGTATGCCTTGAGATTTCCCACTCAAGTACCGTATTTTTCTCCAGGTCTTGGGAGAATTCCCAAAGTGTTGGGGCAGGGAATAAATTGTGCTCTGGCTTCAGGCTAGGATACGCTGTGCATATCAACATTATTATATGGTGGGAAACTATTACTACATTCAGAACACAAGACTCACAGTTGCCAAAAAACAACAACCCTTAATTGGAAGGAAAATAAGTTCCTGCACTGTTGGGTTGTCCTTACTTTAGTCATGCATTACTAGCTTCCTGGTCAAAGTTGTATTACACCTGACATATTTTACGATTATTGGCTCCTTTAACACAAGTCTTTATGCTACATACATATCATGCTGCAAAACTACTAAGAAATACCATGAGACATGTCCTTACTCATCTGCCCGGAATTATTTGGGAAGGAAAAACAGGCAGCTCCACAAAAATTAAATACAAAAAGAAGAAGCAGCAATATTCACTTTTTTAATTAACTGAGAAAGTAAACTGACCAATTACTGGGGTGATTTCTTGAAAAGAACCTCATTAGGAAAATGGCTAACTAGGGAGACATTAGCTGTGAGGCTGTAAAATATTAAATTACCTTTGGGGTAGGGTGGGGAGGGAGATAGAAGAAAAAGTCCTAAAAAGTAGTAATTGCTTTTTTGTGTTTCAGGTTATACTGTTTGGGCTCACAACCTGATTGCCATTGCTCGTCTTCGTGGCTCTGATTTGAAAGTGCTTGAGGTCACAGAAGAAAGCATTGATTTTGACCAAGGTGAATTGGCCGATCAAGATGTGGATCCGGTGCACAATCTCATTGAGCAGGTATCCCTTGGATTGGGCCGACCTTGGCATGCAGTCATGGACATAGAATTACTCAGTGTCTTTACTGAGCCAACTCGTCATTTTTACAGAGAAATGCAAAGCTTCAGTGAAGGCATTTAGTTCTCTTTATTTACAGTTCCTGTGGTTACATATGCAAGTAGGGTCCTATTATGTTTTTCAGTAGTGTGAATTAACCCCTCTTGTGCTGTGTTTAATCAATATTAGCTATATAGAATTATATATGTATATTCTACTTCTTGATCAAAGAACGTAGTCGGGTATTGGTTTAGAAGCTGAAAGTGGCAACGTTTAGGGCTTTCACGGTTAATGGACTTGTCTACAAAAAAAGAAGAAGAAGCAAAACTCAGATGTGGCTGAAGGTTGTCTGAGGTTGCCGGCTAACTTTCTTTTTGTACTGAGTAACTCTGCAACTTCACTGATTTTACTATTGTCGGAGTTTTTGTGCTCAGGAGCCAAAAATCTTTTTACTATCCATAGCCCAGTGGTTTTGAATGCAGTCATTGTCATGTAAACTAGTAGCATGCTACTTAAAAGCTTTCTTTTTTTTTTAAGAGAGAAAAATCAGGACTATCCAATACCATTTACTGTAAACCTTTGCTTTGATTTCATGTACAATATCTGGAGCATGAAATATTGCCACTCTGCAATCTCCTCCTTAAATATGAAGCAGTCGTCTCTTGCACAGTATAGCTTCTTCAGATGCTTACCTGACTCTGAAAGCTATCAATCGTAGTTTCATTGTAAATTAATTGTAGCTTCTTTTTCTTGTGGTCTGTCAGCTTCTCCGTACAAGTTAGCTTTGGGCCCAGATTTAAAAAGAAACGTCAAGTCTCTACACTCCGATGGGGTAAAACCATAATGATTTAAAGATATAAATTTAAGTCTACTTTGCTTGCAAACAAACATTAGTCGTGAAATCCCTAGCAACTAAGTCACTGGATTTTCTCTGTCAGCGCCTGTGTCAGCTGCCAAAGAATAGATTTAAAACGAAGAAGTGCCCACATGCTGGCAGGGGCAGGCCAATTTTTGGCCAGCCAGATACTGCTAGATTGTAATATATAAGGTCGAATTTCGACCTGTGGTACACAGCTGTGCTGTGGCTCAGTCAGCAACCTCAGAACTCTTAAACATGCACCTGTTTCACTGTGAATAGTGAATGTAAAGGAAAGAAAGGAAAACAGATAATACAAACCTTGTTCTATCACAGGTATGAGCTGCTATGATGCATGAAGAACATTCCATGAAGTATGTTTTAAAATCTTGTTATATCTGAGAGGCTTTAAAAGCCGATTTAAACTGTTTCAGGGCAACCGCGGTACAGACGTGGTCTCTGTGAGACTTCCACCTGACCCAAGTTTTAAGTGGTACGAATGTTGTGCATTTAATGTTAAAGGACAGTCTGCAATAATAAAGTTAAGTGGCCAACGTGGGTGCCCAGCAGTGCTGAGACCTGGCTGCCATATTGTAAGCTTTGGAAAACACAATTTATGCAACAGATGTCCAGATATGATTCTATTTATGGAAAAGTTTATATGTGTTTTACAAATGGTTTTACCATCTTATATTAAAATGACCTTTTGACAGGTGTGCGCTGTTTTGTCTCCAGTGAGCACATACCATGCGGATTTTATATGTACATCAGTAGAGTGAATCCACTGGCACAGTGTGTGTGAATGCCAGATGTGGTGAGATTTTATCTTATAAATGTGATCAGACTAAAGTAACTCCTGACAGAAATTGTAAGGAAACCAGCTGAGTGTTTGACTTGATGACTGATGTTGTATGGTTTATGTTAAATGTATATTCTTTTAATCAATGAATAAAGCATTAAAATTGATCATGGAAAAATATTTTATTATATCAGCATGGTAGTTTTAGCACTGAACAAATCACACTTTTCGTTGAAAACTATCTTGCTTGTTTCCAGTGTTTAAATCCAGAAAGCCTTGAGTTCTGAAGTAAGTCAGACATTTATTTGGCTAATGCTTTATGAACAATTTTTTTTTTAGGAAACCAAGCTAAGTAGAAGACCAGACCAGCTATCATAATTTGATATTGTTTGCTTAAACTGGCAGAATAAATCTTTAAAAGTGTAGAATATGGAAAGCCCAAATCCCTCCCGTAGCAAATGCTTATATCAAAATTGAATGTGTTCTAAAACAACAACTGTGTAGTACTTATATCCATGTCCCACTATTAAATAGACTGTGAACACTTACCATGCCTTTGGCTTTACATGTTATCTATTTATTCTTTTTACTGTACGTTCTGGGTGACTATACGGTAGATGGACAAACACCTTGAAATTAGTTACTAGTTCCTTCATGTTATACAGTTCAACACAACTCACAGGCAGGGGTGGCTAATGTGGTACCTTCCCATAACAACTGCCATCAACCCTGAATATAGGGCAGGCATCCTGGGTGGGACTGATGGGAGCTGTAGTTCAATAACTGATGAGTCACAGGTTTGCAACCCCTGCACCTAGGATACAATCCAGCAAAAGCTAAGTGTTTGTACATACCCTTGAGATCAATGCAAGCGTCAACCACACACTTACCGTAACTGCTCTTGTGAGATCAATTTAACTAAGGGGCTAACAGAGAGTTACAGGCAAACCCATGGATCTGAGACCTGGATCCTGTCTTTGAACTCCACAGAAGGAAAACCTACTTGGAGAGTGACTAGGAATGGGCCATCAGCCACTTCCAGCTGCTTCTGCACACTAAAATTCCCCTGCCTTTCAAAGCAGCTTTTCTTTGCTTTGTGACCTCGGCTTCAAAATATTTGACTTGTGGGCCACATGGCATAGGTAGATCATGATGTTACAAATAAATTAGCACCTACCTGTATTGGCAACTGACAGAACCAGCTTCCCTTGAAGTTTTCATTCTTAATGGTTAATGAATGGTCCGTAAGCCTAGATAACTTGCAGAAAAGTATGGAAATGCACAAGTTGAAACAAAGATGTTCTAATAGTCTGCTTTTGGTGCAACACAGGAAAAATGCACTAAAGCTGTTAACAAGCTGTGGTGTCTGAGGCGGGTGCATTTGTAACACATGGATGAGAGAAGGGAAAGTCAAATTGTGAGGTCATATTGAATGCAAGGCACCTTGCAAAGAGTTGTATTCAATTAAATCCTACTTGAATTCATTAAGTAAGTTAAGCATGTCCATTAACTTCAATGGGAGTAGAACTAGTGTTGAGTACTATCCAATCTTTCAAATAGTGGACGAAAAACAAGAAAACAGCAGTTATCAGTATACACCATCCCTTCAAACAAAACACAATGTCTTCAGTGTCCATTTAAAAGCCAAGACAGACACAGCCACTTGCACCTCACGATGAAGAGAATTCTAAAAGAGTGAAACGACCCAAAGGTTCTAGGATTGATTCAGTATTGAAATTGGTTAAAACAATTTATAATCGGATGGATCATAACATACATATCTTTGGTGTCAAAAGACCAGCATACCCAGGTGCATCTTCAGCATATAGGAAATGAATGTACTACATGCAACTCTCTGGGGAGGGAATTCCACAGGAAAGGGGCTGCCACCTGCCAAACAATGCTACCAGGAGGACCCCCTCATGCAAGAGGATCTGTAGGGAAGGAGGCAGTCTTTCAGGTTTTTTAGGCCCAAATAGTTAAGACTTTAAACACTAATGATATTGGCATCCACCCGTTTCTCAACAATGGAGTGCAGCTCCAAGGGGTGAAGTCAAACCATAGCATTAGCAACACTGAAGTGACCTCCCCAGGACACAAGCCTGGGCAGTGCATATGAAGGTCCTGGGCTATCCAAGCGACAAGACTCTCCCTTTGGCTTTGCTGATGTGGTCCAAAAAACCAGAAATAGGTTTGGCACTAACGTGGCTCCACAAGTTGCTGGAAGGAGTCATACAAGACGCCATTCAACCATCTGGATTTGTGTAGGGTTTACTCCTTAGTTTTTCTTCACCCAAAGATGTCACACAAGGCAGATGTTTAGGGTCAGTGTTTTCTAAATGAGTTTACCCTCACAGGTTGATGAGCCCCATCTGCCCCTCACTTCCCTCTACATTAATTTGGGCACCTTGATAGCAACCAGTGCAGTTTTTTTAGAACCTAGCCTCATGTTGCAATAATCTGATCTGGAAGAGACCAGAGGATGGACTAGTGGCCAAGTTGCTCGGTCCCAGCTCCTGCCTACCTAGCAGTTCGAAAGCACGTCAAAGTGCAAGAAGATAAATAGGTACCGCTACAGCGGGAAGGTAAACAGCGTTTCCGTGCGCTGCTCTGGTTCGCCAGAAGCGGCTTAGTCATGCTGGCCACATGACCTGGAAGCTGTACACCGGCTCCCTCGGCCAATAACGCGAGATGAGCGCCGCAACCCCAGAGTTGGCCACGACTGGAACTAATGGTGAGGGGCCCCTTTAACTTTAATCTCTGTCAAGGTCTTAACTGACAAACCAGCTGAAGCTGGAAAAAGGCACTCCTCCTAGTCACCAAAGCCATCTGAGTCTTTCAGTGAGAGTGCTGGATCCAGGAATAGTGCCACCCCTGCTCAAAGGACAGACCTGCTTTTCCCAGGTGAGTGCAACCCCATCTATAACAGGCCACCTCCCTACCTCATACCTGTGAATTCAGACCAATATCAGTGGTAGAAGGTGTAACTTCTAAAGCAGGGTCTCCCAAACTTTGGTCTCCAGCTGTTTTTAGACTACAACTCCCATCATCCCTAGCTAGCAGGATTAGTAGTCAGGGATGATGGGAACTGTACTCCAAAAACAGTTGGAGGCCCAAGTTTGGGAAACCCTGTTCTAAACCCATATGCTCTACCTTTAGAAAACAAAAAAACAGAGATACCTGTTTCATTGAAGAGTCAAAAGACCAAAAATTATTAAATTCATTTAATTTTTTTCACATTGCCTTTTGTTACAAGTTTTCTCTTCACATGCAATCATTTTCTATGAGACCAAAACAACGGGAGAGTTCTTACATGGTACAAATTTTTACATCTCCTAGATATGCAAATTAAAAATAATTTAGTTACTGCTGTACAATGAAAATCAATTTATTCACAGTTAGACCATTATTTACAGGGCACTCTCCTGAGAATTATCCTATTAAGCTTCAATTTGAGCAAATACTGTCAGTTAAGTAACAATAGCTACTTAACAGCAAATTATTGAGCTGAGGAAAAGGATAGAGCTAGTTCAAAATAGAGTCAAGTTTCTTCTTGTGATTCTTGAGGAGATGCAGAAGATGCAGTTGACGGATGTGTTAACTCAGCAGGCATTTCAGTTCTGCTCTCAGCTGGCAGTGGTGGGAAAAAACCAGCCCTTGGAGGCGGGTATTGAGAATAAGGCCTCATAGGAAATGGACCTCTCACTGTTCAAAGAGAATTATCAAAGCACGTTTGGGTTAGTATTCAGAATAGAGCTACTTTCTTACCGATTTGACAGTGAATACTCACAAACATGCACACATTAAAATCAACAGTAGCCGTAACGCATAAGCAAGAATAAAGGAAGACATGATGCCTATAACCATGGAAGATGTTTGCCTCCCAAGGTGAAGGGGGACCAAATGTTAATAGTTAATACTTCAATAATGCCCACTGAGGTATCCAGGAGCATCCATGTGCAAGTGGGACAGAATTTTCCTTGTACAACAGGATTCTCCTCACCTCTGCAGGCCCCACATGTGCCCAACGCTTGCTTTGGAGCACTGAGGGAATTCAGGGAAGGGAGCTGCAGGGGGAAGAAAAGAGAGGGAAGTCCTGTTGTGTAAGGGAAATACTGCTCATGTGATATGGGGTTCAACGACTATCTGTTGCAAAGGCCAACTTCATAAGGGAAGCTATGGCATCTAGACTGCCTAACTCATGGGCCCCTTTGCTGTGGAAGATTCTGCTAGCACTTGTCAGATGAAGAGAAGTAGAGTGGCACTTGGAGCAGTGAATTTCAAAATTTATTTATTCTACAAAATGTATATCCTGCCCTTCTAACACTTCTGCATCATTCAGTGTGGTTTACAATTAACCAGGAATGAAAACAGGCTCAGATGCTAAGAGCATTCTAAAATGAAAGTCTACCTTATAGAAATCATTTGTCCAGCAGCAACCATATAATAAAACTGGTGGTTGTTTCAATGCAATGTTTTAATCAATCATCACAAAGCAGTTAGAGGGCCCAAACGGGCCTCACCGGGTAAGGTATTTTACAACCTGGGTGCAGCCGCTGAGAAAGGCTTGTTAGGTTTTCTAGGAATAACCTACGAGGTAAAGTTTAATCATATCTTCCACTAAAAGTAGTTATTGATTTCCTCAACACCGCTTTGAACTTGGGGGAAATGTCCATTAAAAGTTATTGAGCACCACCAGCAAGTTAGCAAGACCCGTTCAGGCATTCACCTCCAACATAAAGAAGAGCTTTCCCCAACCTGATGCCTTCTAGGTATATATAGGACCAGAGTTGCACATGCTAGTCTCTTATCCCACCTCTCTGCTAGCTGCAGAACTTTACACACTGAGTGGGAAGGTCTGGAGGGGGAATCTTCATGTACTCAGCTGATTGCAGGAGATTCCCGTCCACGTGGAGGAGTCTATGTGAAGAGTCCTCCTTCCTACCTTCCCACTCAATGAAGCTGATGGGAACAGAGACACTGGGAGCAGGTTTGCTCTCTGGACTAACTTAACCCCATTAATTTCAGTGGAACCTGGGTGCAATTCACTTTTCCTGGGTTGTGCCTCAAGTTATTGCAGTTTTCAAACATTTCCCCATGAAATGCATTTTAGGGGGAGAAATAATGTAAGAGCAGCAAGAACATACTTGGCAGAAGAGGACGTGGCAGACCAGCAAAATCCCTTGGGAAATATTCTCGAGGTCCATATGCGCCAGGAGGCACTGGTGGAAAAGGAGGGCCTCTTCTCATGAAAGGCCCCCTTGGGTCCATTGGCATTAGAGGAGCTCGCAGTAAGGGCAGTGGCGGCGGCACAATTCCAGGCCCAAAGCCTCCATTGTCAGGTGCATGAGACTGATCCGAGGCATTGAGCGTATTCTGTGAGGAAAGGGAAGTAGGCAAGTTAATATTTAGAAAGAAGCTCGTGCCACTTTTTCAAGCCACTGAGAAACTTGTCAAAGCATGTAAGCTTGAAATGAAGCTATGATTTACAAGCTACAAAGAGGGCAGATCAAAGCAGAAGCCTAATCCAAACCAGGAATGTAGGCTAACAGGGCTGAGATGGTGCCAAACTCAAAGGCTACAAGTAGGAAGTTCATTAAAGCAAAACACAACATCACCCCTGCGCTGAAAAGCTAGTCCACTCATTTCCAACCTTTCTTTTCGGTCCTTTCATCTTTCTTGCTCTTTCAGGTTGTAAATAAATTCAGTCATGAAACTATTATTTTAGCTAACATGTCTTCTGTAATTGAAAATGCCCATAAGGTAATAAATAATGCTGCAGCAACATACTGTGTAAAATCAATTTAAAGAACTGTCAAATTCAGCAGAAACTTGGCAAACCTTTTTCGCACCAAATGGGATTCAGTAAGAAATTGATCTTCTCAATCTTTTGTCTGTTACTTACACCGTCATTGGGATGATCTCTTATTCCATTTCCACTTAAGTCTGTTCCTGAGTTATTCTCAGATGCTTGTCCATCTGGAAGTGGGGGGAAATACCCAACAAGCACTTTAGCAATAAGTAGTCCCAAAACAGCTTTCCTCCAAAGAAAAGATGGGCGTGGAAACGTATGTTTTTGCACATTTACTAAACAGAGGTGTTGACTGTATTGATACTTTTGTGCACTTCAAAAAACAAAACAAATAGTGCCATCCCCGCTCACAACCAGTTTGAACTATTGTTTTTCCTACTGAAGTTAAATGACAAGGCTGCTGTATAGATTTACTAGAGGATCATTTCAGGGAAGAAAATTTATCTTTTCAAAACAACCAGTGTGTAAACACCAAGGGCATTGTTTAAACGCTATGCTGGTTGTAGAGAACAAGGTCTGTTTCAAAGTCTAAATCAATGTTTTACTGATCTTAGGTCAAATGTTTTAGATGAAGGGCTTTTTTGCTTTTAGCAAGAATTCAGGTTATTTCCCCCCACATGTGACCACAGATGCTGAATGGAGATAAAGTAATGATTTGACTTATGGTAAGCAAAGCATAGCAGTCCAGTTAACATGGAGAAAGTGCAGACGTTTCTTAAACTTTATTGCTGCCCTTTTTCTTTTTTTTGTATCACAAACATGGATTACAGCTTGGTATTACAAACAGCAAAGAACATTAATTTCAAAATACCAAAGTCATTACTGGCACTCTTTGATATGCTACAAACAAGAGAACAGAAAGTGCTCTGGGTGTTTGGATTTCAAGCTCTTTGGGCTTTAGTTCTGAGCAAAAAAGGATTATTTACTGCTGCAGCCAAATTTGGTAATGAACTCCTTTATTTGGGTACTAAAAGAAAGCAGTTCCTACCTGCTTTATCAAATGAAGGCATGCTATAACTTCTTAGTTCTGCTGGTCCTGAAAGTCTTCCTGAGTTTGGATGACTGGAATAAAATCTTTCTGGTCTTCGAGGAAGAGATTGCTCATTATACAGCTGACCTACCATTCAATAAAAAGTGCAATTTATTCAGTAGATGTTATTAGAATTACACAATGGTGGCTTATTAACAACTTTATGTTTGTGTTATGGAATATACAAACTAAAGGACAAGGGGGCGATAGCTACCTAAACCTACTAGTTGATGGAAATCTCACATCTATCCCATTTATCAGGGTCAGTCAACTATACAATATGGTCTTGGAATCTTTAAGCAGATATCAGACTCATATATATCATACATGTGCTGCTATCCCTTAGGTACACCATCAAACACTTGAACCTAAAAAGCCCTGGTAATGATACCTCCAGAGGTCATAGCAGGGTCCAAAACAAAAGGGAGCTCAGCAGTATTTCATTTTGTAATTGCCATTAAAAAAGAAAATGTCAAAGAATGATGGGCTGTGTTTAGTTACCTGCAGGCAGGGGCATTATCCTGTGATCTCTATCCCATGGAGGTGACAAAGATCCAGTGTCAGAAGGTGGTCTGTGGGGATCAGATAACCTGTCAGAATGCAACTCTCCTCTTTCATTACTAACTTCATACATGCCAGCATTCCCCGGTCCTCTTGATCCTAATTGAACAAGTTACAATGGATTCAGTCACTTGAGACATCCGTCGTTGCAGTTTTCACCACGCACCAAACCACAATATCCCAATACATTGAAAGGTGGTAGAATAACACACATGGCTCCCTTGGTGAATTTCAGTCTTGTGCTCTTTTTCCAGGAGGGGTGCAACTGTTCAGTCAGTCAAAAGTAAAGTAAATACTAAGACAGCTGCTTTGAAAGAGGGTGGAAGGAACCCTGAAACAAAGTCTACATTATATTCTGATTCCTCTCACTGGGCAAAGGGAGGAAAAAGAGTGTTAAAGTCTTTTCATCAACCTCATCAGTGTTGGCAACATCTTGGCAGAGATTCCTCCTCTCTCAGAGCCCAATTCTGCTTAGCCTTCCTCAAGAAATTTGATCAACCCCATCAAATGCAATATTCTCCCCTCCCTTAAATCTCTAATATTTAAAGTAAGAAGACAGCTGAAAAAGATTAGAGAATTCCCCCCCCCTTTAGAAGAATAAATGAGAAAACACACTTTAAACCAGTAGGGCGATATTTTGAACTACTGTACACTAAAGCATTTTCATTTCTAATTAAAAGCTGTTGAGAAGCTTTTAAGGCTTGACACACTATCTGGCTCATAAGTATTGATTTATGTTGGTCTATCACCTATTTTGTTATACTTGTACTGGCTCTGAATTTATCTAAGTATAGTTGCACTTTCAAGTCAGCAAATTGTCTATTTCCTCCATCCTCTCCAACAAAAGCCAGAACAAAAAGAAACAGCTCCTGAGATTATTCACCACATGCTGTCAATACATATCAGTTAAAAACAAAACTCTTTTGTTTTTTCTGTTGAGATCAACAGCCTAAAATGCAAATAGACTCAAATATTCTTGCTACAATGATATAAAAGACCTACTCCTCCCTTCAAACTCCCTTTCTTGAATCTGAAATATGGCACTGGCTTCACTTTTAGTAGGTAGATGGATGAACAGTGTTGTTTTAAAAAATTAAGAGTAAAGTAGTTGTTTTTTAAAGCTTTTATTCTGTTTTTGTTTTGTGTTGGGCACCCATCTACTGTAATGAGCTGCAGAAACTAGGGGAAATACACTGTTCCACAAATGGATGGACAGCACTAGTGGAAGCATAGTTAGTTTCATGATTTTCACAAAAAGCTCTAGTAGGTGCTGTTAAGAATCCTTCCATGAGCAGAATACATCTTCCACGTGTAAAAGAGCATTTTTAGATCCAACACACTGGGTTTTGGAAAATAATGGTACTGTATACTACTACTTCCTGACCTATATGCTAGAGTGCATTTATATGGATAAATTAAGCTTACTCTTAACCGGGTTCTTTTTAGTATACTTTTACAGATAGATCCATTACCAAGAAAGGAGGGATAGACTAAGAGGAGAGAGAATCCGTGAAAGTTAAGTTTTCAAATTTAAGAATTGTACCTCTTCCTCCTCCTCCACCTGGAAGCACAGGTGAAAATCTTAAGGGACCCTCCAATAAGGTTGGAGGGGAAAGAAAAGCTCTTGTTTCAGATGAAGGTCTGCCCATTGGTGAGGGTCCATATGGGGAGTGCTCTGGAACAGTTAAAACAAAATACTAAAATTCACAGGTTAGAGTTAATGGGCTGACATATAGTTCATTTCTCACCTAGGTTTAAAACTAATTTGGGACAAAAGAAAAGTCAATCTCTTGACTTCATTATCAGTCATGGAATTAAAAAAAAGTCATTTTAAATAATTTTCAAATGTTCTACAGATTGTTAATAGGAACAAAAATTACAACGGGAATCAAAATACTATATGCTGTTGCTGCTACAGGTCAATGAAATAAAAATGATGCCTGCATGAATAAAGACCAGCTATGCTTTCATACATAAATGGAGTCACGGTCTCTTTACACTTCAACAAGATGCACATTTTAAAAAGTACTGTACCTCTGCCAAATGCCCTAACTGGCATATCAAGAGCATAAGGATCCTTTTCCAAACGATCAAATTTAAATTCTGCTTCTGTTAATCTAAAGGAAAGAAGAACATGTTAATAAACTAACTTCTTCCCTATTTTTTCCTAGTTGAAAAACTAACTGATGAAAAAGGTAAAAATCGTTAATGAAATAGGTTACAGGTATTAATTGTTAAATCAGAAAGTTAAATACGGAGTTTTGGAGTACACTGTCAGTAATACGCTGATGACAAACATCAGCCTGTGCATATAGATCAATTTTTATTTTTCAAGAAAACTCACATAACTGATCACTGATGTGACATAGTAACTGAACGGCGGCACATTATTCAGTAACAACAGTACATCAACAAAATCATGTTCTTCAGTGTGTACATTTTTATGCTTACTTTTGTCTACTGTATGCATTTTCTTCTCTTATATCACTGAGGTGCCTTTCAGCTGCCCGTGCTGCCAGCTTTAAAAATAAAAGTTCTTGTTAAATACTGCTATACCTTAAAGCACAAGAAATATTTCCAGTTGAAAGTTCACACATTGTTATCTCCTATCGTAGAACAGCAGTCTATTAGAAAGCTATGAAACAGCTTAAATGATACTAAAAGTGAAGTTCCCCTTCCCCCGTTGTGAGCAATGACCATAATGCAAGACTGCTTATTTCAATGCAATTTGCAGCTGCTGGACCACTGTGACTCCATCAAGGGTCTGGGTGTAAGCCTGCTTTTAAATATCCCGATCTTTCTTATTTGCTAGTGATTTGACCCAATGAGTACTAACAGACAAAGAAGCTATGGAATACTGATGGCGTTCTCTTTCCCATAAAAGTTGCGAGTTTAATTAGCATGCTCCTTCGATGGGAGTAGCTACTAAATGTCACCCTGTCTGACACCCACAACTTACAGAGACGGTGCTGTTGCGCTGGTGAAAACAAACTATGATTAGCCAACATGTTGCCCTCCATGTGGAAGTCTACAATATCCATCAGTCCATCAGTATGGCGAACAGGACTGGGATGATGGGCAGTGTAGTCTAACAACATCCAGAAGTGTGATGATGGCTACCCCAAGTCTAGCAGGATTAGTACAGGTCAAACTAATAGGAGAAATTCAATGTTGCGCTCTTCTGATCGTTCCATCAGGGCAAGCAGTTTGGCGTGCCAGATGGAACGATCCCCAGGAACCATTCCAGTTCTCCCACCTGCCACCCAAACCAATTTCAAGGGGTGCAGAGTCCCTGTGCAGGGGTGCTGCTGCTGGGCTTCACTAACTGAATCCCACCCAACGGTTGTTGAGCAAACCCTCAATTCTAGCTGGGACATTTTCCCTTCCCATCTGTTTTAGTGGCCCATGCCAATTCAAGCTCTGGAGGAAGCTATCATATGGAAAAGCCTTGGATTCCATTTGTGTGAATCTCTTGATAAAACTGGAGTGCCTTATAACAGGGGAAAGAGAGGGGTGGGGTTTATTTTTTTGTCATGTGTGAAAGATGGGTTTTGCAATCACATTTTGTTCTCCATTACTGCAAAGTTATCAGAGGACGGACTGTTTTATTCTTAGATAAGAGCTGCAAAACCAGCCAAAATATTTATTAAAATGGCATTGAAACAAGGCCAGAAGAGTGTTGCAAAATCAAACATTTTAAAATTGGCATTGGGTTTGGAAGGATTTATTTTTACAAGAAGGGATTTACTGTTACTGTTACTATAAAAAAAGATTCCATAAGACATAATTCAGAGGAAACTGGGCATAGCATTCATGAGCTCATATTGTATGGTCTTTTCCTGCCATAAGCTTGTACTTTTTGAGGTAAATTAGATTTATCCAGTGATTTTTTTTCTGGGAGGATGCAGGCGTACGCAAACTCCTAAACATTTTGTGAATCTTTGTAATTTGTCCATTTACTGTATTTACTTTTCCTGATTTGAACTATAAAATGGTGATTTTCTTGAGTCAAAATGAGAGTACCCCTAAACATTTCTTTAGGAAAAAAAACACTGGATTTACTCCATCTATTTTTTTACTGGTACTAATGAAAAGGAGTATTTTTATGGTCCTACAATTCTGAACCAAGGGGCATGGGAAGCTTCCCCCCCTTTCTCCATTCTTCCTCTTCCCTGAAAGAGTTCCTTCTGAAGTGCATTGCAGAGGGGCTTTTCTTCAAACACAACTTGAACTGTCACAAATTCTGCCACTGAACAGCACGCAGAGCCCTGCAGCTGATCCTACAACTGAGCAATAGCACTAGACTTTATCAGAGGAGATAGAATATACTTATTTAAAGAGAGCAAGCTTAAAAGGCCCTATAAAATATAATTAAAAAATGCTATTGGGGAGATAGTGGTCGGTAAATGAATAAGATAACAAACAGGGTGGGCTAGCAGCATCCAGGCGCACATATGGATTTATAGCCACTCACAGAAAACCTTCAAAACAACTTTTGTCAATTTACCCAGCATAATGGCTAAACTTGGGGAGTTCAAAGGAGCAATTTAACAGTTTCTTTGGGACAGCTGCAGAGCAAGGGGCAAATGAGTGTATTAGAAAGATCCAGGTGAATCTCTCAAAGGAAGCATACAAATATTTTAAAATAAAATAATAAAAATGCATTTGCCCCCTTTGAAAGCATCACACTTTTCAGAAAGGCTGGCAAGTTTTTAGCATTTGCAACTTACCCAGTTATCATGAGCTTTCTGCTCATGGGACTTAACCTGTTAAAAGAGAATTCCACATTAGTTCAGAGGTGCAGAACTCAAATCACAGTCTGAGGGGCAATATGCATTTTTTTATTCCAAAGAGCCACGCTAGCACATGTCTTGTGGGAAAGGATATGGCAATTTGCTTTCTCTCCACACCCACCTTCTATTAATCTCTCTCCTTTCCCCACTCCATAATGTTTATCTCTGTTGTGCCTCCATTCCACAGGTCTCTCTGCCTTCCTCAATACTGTTTTTCTTTCACATTGCCCTGCAGTGCTCTTGTGTGCTCACTCCTCCTCTCATTTCCCACCACATTTTTTCCTGCTGTTTCTTCTCTTATCTCCACTCCTTTCTTGCCAAGTTGATCAACAACAGCAAACAAGGGTTTTTTTAAAAAAACTTTCCCAGCATTTTACCCCAATGAAAGTGTCTCGGGCACAAGAGAGGAATGCCATCTGGACAGATACTAGCATGCCTCCGTTTCTCAGCTGCATGCCTCAAAAACCAAAGAGGAGGAAGAGGAAAGCGCATGCAATGACATAAGAATTCCCCCATCCCACTCCTATTCATGCTGAGCTTAGGTGGGCCTTAGATGTCTCCACAAGGAGTTGAGAGAGGGCTGGCAAATGATCTGCCATGCTTTTGATCAAATATAAACTAACATCTTGAGTGATTAAATACAAAACGCTGGCTGGGTTCACACGTGGTTTGAAGCTGGCTTATTTAGAAACTAAAACAGCTTGTTTTAAACCAGGATATGTGGTTTGTATGTAACGCTAAGCTATGACTCTTTAAACTCAGCAGAGGTACTCCTCCTGTAGACAGAAAATGGTGCCAAATGCAAAAAGGAACAAATCACAAACAGAAATTTCCCTTTGCTGCCGTGGCTCAAAGATGAGCCATGTCTGCAAAGGTAGAATGTTCCTTCACAGCCACTGCTTCAGTTGAAAAGCAGCACCTGTGAAGGAAGAAATGGGAGTTCACTTGATGTGCTTTTGTGTTGCATCACCTGATGTCATGGGCCATCATGGACTGACATATGAGCAACCCCATCCACCTATCAAAATGGCCCACAGAGGTGGGGAAGTTATGGATCTAGCCCACTGATACATTCCTCACCTGTGGTCAAAGTCAATAAGCCTTTAAAGGTGAGAGATGCTGCACAATTCATTTAAGATATATGTTATTAATAAAAATAATAACAACAAAGGCCTCAGTCTGCTATATACTTGTCTGGGAGCAAATTTAATTGAACTGAATTTTACTTCTGAGCAGTGCATTTTTTCTGGGGGGACGCAGGAGTATGCATACCCCTAAACATTTTGTGGATCTTTGTACTTTTGTCCATTTACTGTATTTATTTTCCCCAATTTGAACTACAAAATGGTGATTTTCTTGAGTCAAAATGAGAGTACCCCTAAACATTTTTAAAGAACATAGCATATGTACTAATTTAGAAAACAATATATATATAAATACCAGATTCTCATAAGAGTGAACTGTTTTTTTCAGTTCTTCTTCTAGTTCTTCTGCTCGTTGTCTGTAATGGAATTATACAATGATAATTTTGCACACCAGATATTATCACAACACCTTAAGAAACATTGAAAAGTATGTCATTTAAAAAAAAAGCAACAACCCCAAACCTAATCTAACTGGGAGCCCTACTGAAGCAGAAGGCAGAGCACCAGTTAGGCAAGAATAGATGGCCTTTGAAGCAGATTGGAACCTGCCTGAAAAACTATCCCCTTTTGTCAAGCTGCCTGCAAAATTCTGTTGTTGTGAAAGAGACAAAACTGGAATTGAATGGGGTCTCTTCCAATTGAAGCTTTGTAGCCTACATTGATTTACAAGGCCCTGTAAGGTTGGGGGAGGGTAGTAACCTGGCTGTGTCGAACCAAAGACAAATTGTTCCAGAAGCTCTGCAAATGTCATCTTGGTAGTCAAGATAACCCCACAATTAATTGGCAGTTGTAGCAATGAGCTCATATATGTTTATATTCACTTGTTTGGCTATAAGCTCATTTGCTTGCTTTGATGCTATCCTTATCTGTGGGCTTGGAGTGCTGGGCTCTGGGCCCAGAAAGGGCAACTATCTGTAAGATTTGGGCATTTGCCACCTATGCCCTCATTTGGTCAGGTGGAGTCATGGCCAAGAAATGTATGCTGCTTTGTCTATAAAGAATTTATGAATGTTTGTGTGGGTGCAGACAGCCATCTCCTTACTTCAATGTCAATCCCATAAAGGCTGGGAGCATAGCTGCCAAGTTTTCCCTTTTCTCGCGAGGAAGCCTATTCAGCATAAGGGAATTTCCCTTAAAAAAAGGGAGAACTGATTTGCTGTAAGTCTGCAGGCTGATTTGCTGTAAGTCTGCACCTTTCTTGTAATAAAGCACTAGAACTGACCATTCTGACGGTTTTGACACCCTTCTTTGGCATCTCTGCACCCAACCACTCCCACAAGCCCTTGTTTAGAACACTGATGCAGAAGAACTTCCTCCACTGATGCAGAAGGGACACTAGAATATCTAGCACCTTAAAAAAGGGATAACCTATCCACTCAATCTGGTGACTGTCAAGACCCACAAGCTCTGCAAAGCTACCTAAAAGCTGCCTGCCCCTTAGGGGAAGTTCTGGGTGGGTTCCGGAGAAGCATGAGCAGAACGCCAGTTACGTAACAGGGCTTTCCTGGCTCCTTAGGATGAAGGGATCCTCTAGAATTGAGGTGGGATGGGACACAGTGGGCTCCAACAGGAAGGAGGAAAGCAGCAAAATCTGGTGAATTGCCTTTCCACTCTAGGAAAATACATTCGAATCCGAGCCTCTGATAACCACTCTCTCCACCCAAAACACTATGAGAAGGGGCTTGAGTCAGTTGTGATTACTGTAATGGGACTTCACTGACTTGATTAGAGGTACTACTCCATATGACTCCTCTGATTTTTCAGAAGTTTCAAGATGCTAGTTCTCCACTGAATTTTCTTCATTCAACAGAGGAAAATACCAAATGAAATCCATAGTTACCGATAACGGTTCACTTCTTCAGCAGCATGACTGATTGTCTCATCAACTTTGGAAAGCTTTTCTTCTTTCTGTAAACGATCTTTTTCTTCTACAGTTAATTTCCTTTAAAAAATAAAATAAACAAAGACTTTCATTAGTTACAACTCAACTGTTTTCTAGTCATCTTAAGAAAACATCCACAAAAAGCTGAAGCTAATTTAAAAACAAACAAACACTGACACATACAGTAATTTCCATTTGCCCTAGTAGCCTGATCCTTAATTATATGCAGCATAAGCGACAATAAAAATGGTGTTAAGATCCTAAATAAATTCAGGTATCTGAAGTGTGCATGCACACAAAAGCTTATACTAAGGTGCTGCTGGACTATATATATATATATGTATATATATATGTCGATCGACTGCGTCAGACCAACATGGCTACCTACCTGAACCTGAAAAAGGATTTGTTAAGAACTTGCACATCTGCTAACAATAGTAACTGGGCCCCAAGAGAAATTTAGTACTGATGAAGTGCTAGCACCCCCATGATCAAAATGCTCAGGGGATCTTAAGATAAAAGAATGAAATCAAGGAAGAATCCAAACGAGGGAATGCTGCAGTTATGAGTGACTTCAACTAGCATCATACAGACTGACTACATATGTGTTCCAGTCCAGCCATGACAAAGCGGTAAATTATCTAGATATCCTAGATGACTGTGTCATGGAACTGACCAGAGGGATGGGAAACCTGGACTTTTATATTGAATAGTGCCCAGAACTTGGTACAAGATGTAAGTGTAGCAAGCCAGTTAAGAGAAGTAGCCATAGTGCTATTCAACCACACATACAGTACATGGAAATGGCCAATTGCCAAGAAAATCCAGCACAGTCACATTTGGCTTCCAAAGAGGAAACATCCCCAAAATGAGGGGATTGCAAGAAGAGTTTGGATTTGATATCCCGCTTTATCACTACTCTAAGGAGTCTCAAAGCGGCTCGCAATCTCCTTTCCCTTCCTCCCCCACAACAGACACCCTGTGAGGTGGGTGGGGCTGAGAGACTTCAGAGAAGTGTGACTAGCCCAAGGTCACCCAGCAGCTGCATGTGGAGGAGCGGGGACGCAAACTTGGTTCACCAGATTACAAGTCTACCGCTCCTAACCACTACACCACACTGGTCAAGAGGGTCACATCAACCCAAAACGTTTGGGAGTTGTTTAAAAACACAGTACTGTATTAGAAACCATATGAAGTACTAAGCGAATAGACCAAGAAGTGGCAGCAAGGTCCCAGTGCCAGGACAAGGTTATAATTGTTGAAGAAACATGGCAGGCTCAAGTTACGTATAACATCTTTTTTTCTGTTATCTAAACAAAGATCATGTATAGTGAAATACCATTCATCAAACAACAAATCAACCACTACCAATACCTGTGAAGGTTCATTTCATTTTCTTGATACAGTTCAGTCATGACTTTAAGCTTTTGCTGAAGCTTCTGAACTTCGCTTTCAAAGTGTGTATTTTCAGAATGCAATGTGATATGTTCCTTTTGCAGATTTTCAATGCGTTCTGTCACAATTAAGAGTTAATTACAATTAAGTGATATGTTAAACCCATATGATAAAGGAAACAAATATTGAAGACTGACTACAGTAGTCTAACGCTGAAAAGAAAAATGATTTCTGAAGGAGTTTGGAAGAGCCTTAAACCTCATTATGTCCCTGTACAATAACTCAAGTCACTTTGAAAAATGCTTGGAAATCCCACTAAAAGGATACATTTCCCCCCCCCTTTCACATGGATTTGTGGACCAAATTTTGTTTTTATTTCCTTCACAGGACAAATGTTTGGACCACATGGGCTGAGACGCAGACAGGAGGGAAATAAGGCACAGGACAGCTTTACCAGTGTTGAATAAAAGTCCTATTTAATACTACCTAATACCACACATGTCAGCATCAACAGTTTCCCAGCAAACAACCTCCGCATCTCAATCTACCAAGATAATGGCCATGTAATGCATAGAAATCCAGGTTTTGTGTTTTGTTTTTGGTGTCTTCTACTTCCTAATCAGGATCCAGGTTGGCCCAAGTTTGCTGCCTGAGACAGAACAGCTGTGCTGTCCCCCAACCCAACCCACTACCCAGTCAAAGTGCATAGTATGCACAGCTGAGCAAGTTATTCTGGAAAAAACCCAGAAACACCTCTCCCAGCTCCCTGACATTAAAAATGCAATAATGATATGACATCCAAAATTAATTGTCTGAGGCAGTTGCCTCAAATTTCCGTGGGTTGTCCCTTAGTGTTTCCTTAGCCACACATTTCCACCGGTCACTCACCTCACACCTCAATCCCCAGTAACTTCAAGGCAGGGTTGGGAGAGCCCCCTGTCTGAAATCCTGGAGAGCTGCTGCCAGTCAATGTAGACAGTGCTCAGCTAGATGGACCAATGATCTGACTCAGTGTAAGTCTGCTTCCTATGGCTTTCCCCACCAGGCCACCTGGCATGTTTAAGTCATGGGAAGCAGCAGTGCTTTTTGAATGGAAGGCTAGCCAGTATTTGGCTCCAATCTGCAGTAGCCACCGGCCAAGTTAAATTACCCAAAATGCAACGTCTGACACAATGTTGGCTTGAGCATTCCATTTTGGGTAATCTAACATGGAAGATGGCAACTGCAATTAAGAGCTAAGTTTGGTTCCCATGCTACAGCAGCACCAGGAACACTAATAACACACTTCTGGGGTCCTCCTGGCAGAGGAGGTGTGAGTGTGTGTAGTAAGTGAGTGGTAAGTGAGTGTGTGGCAGCAGCAGCAAAGTCTGACCCTGGGCCTGTACCACACTCTGCCTAATGGTAGGGTTGCCTCTGTCACAAACTCCCCTCAACAAGATTCAACCCCTTTCATTGTCTCTGGAAGGGTTTATTCTTTCTGAAGGGGGTGGGGTGGGGGGATAGAACAGACAGCAAATTTACATGGCTGCTTTCGCTTCTATACAGTATGCAACCTGCTTCAATATTTACAAATCTCTCATCTCTACAGTTTGGCAGTCTCTGAAAGTGGAACAATACCCATAACCATTATTTACCCATTCAGAGATCACACCAAGCCATAGAAAATCCCTTCCTGAGGCACTCCATGAAGGATACTGCATCATAAATTCTTCATTTTAATATTTATTTCCAAGATACCTTGGACCCTGATCAATAAGAGATTTCTAATTATCTTCACAGCTTCATTCAGTTAAAAGTAAAGATTTTCCTTAAAACCTTAATTAATAGAAAACAGCTTTCTTCTTCCTTTTTTTTTAAAAAAAAACCTCCATTGAAATCAAGAATTCATCATTACCTGCAAGTTGCTCTTTTGCTTTGTTTTCATCCGTTAGCTTTGAACACATTTGATTTATTTCTGATTCCATAGATTTTAGACAAGCATTTAGCTATATCAAAGAAAAAAGATACATTATTTCAAATCATAATTGCAAAAGAAGCTACTGATGTACATTTGCACTCCTAAAACAAATCTTTATCTAGTTCTTGATCACTTTCTGGCTGCAATGCTTATTTATGTATTTGATTTTTCCCCCACCCCACCATTCCTCCAAAGCACAACAGAAACTGTTTTCACATAGTATATCATTAAAACAGCCATTTAAAATAAATGGAACGATAACATCACTACATTACACCAATAATATATCACAGCAAAAACAGTAGGTACCTAAAGGGAGGTTGTTCACCCATTGTAAAACAAAATCACGTGCCAGGGCAAAGCCAGGCAGCATTCTAATAATACTTTCTATACTTGTCCTGCACCCACCTAGCCAAAGAAGGTGATTGGTTGATGCTTACTTCTTTAATGACAAACGTACACACTTCCAGCAGCTCCTAAGTTGCACAGGATACACATGCACACAAGCTTTTAGTGCCCAATTAGTTCGCCTTAACTTTTCCAGGTTCCTGCCCTGTGGAGCAGTTAAAGCAACACTAGGACCAACTCCCCCCCCCCCGAATTATGTACCCTCATCTTATGGGAGTGCACACACGCAACCACAGACTTCTCCTGCTCTTCCCTCTTCAAGCACCTCCTGGTTCTAAAAAACAGTGGAGCAGGGGATGGCCGGGATTGGATTGGCCTGCCCCTTGCGTGAACAGACTTTCTCCGCTTCCAAAGTGTCCTGCGCCCCCACTTCTGTCTCTGATTCGTCCAACCCTTGCTTTAAATTTTTTCCCCAAAAAAGTTTTTATAAACCAGTAAAGAAAATAATCACAGTATTAGTGTATTACCTTCGCAGCATGAATCAACTTCTTTACAGTTCGTTTTTCCTGATCATCTGGTTTAAGGGAAATGAAGAGAAGGTGTAAAAAACCAACAAATCACAGAAAACTTTTTCTTTTGTTATTTATTTATAAAACACAGTATTGCTTTTTAAGTGGGAAAGATTTCTTTTGCCCAATTTTTAAAAACAGTTGTATTATTTGTAAGAAGCAGTGAGTTCAAGAGGGAGGGGATAGGGACATTATTCATCTAACAATGCTTTACAGAAGCAGTTTTTTCGAAATGCGTTTGAAATGTGTAATCAATCCAATGAGAGAATTACCGTACACTCCTCAGGCTTAAGTTCATTGACCTTTTCATGTGGGCTGCTTATCCTCAGGCTAAGGACAAGAATGAGTAGTGGTTGTCAGACCAGTTTGTGCTTTGGCAAGTTATCCTGGGGTTAGTGTCTCAACAACTTGGATTGTGTTTTTCTACGTTTTTTGTTTTTTAACTTCAGAGGTTACATTGAGCAGTAGGCTGCAGCACAGAGAAATCTAGCATATGTCAACATAAAGCTTTGGTGAAAATCCACTTTATGCACTGAATGCAATAGGCTATTGCCTATTAACACCTATGCCATAGATTTTGTTTAATCCCTTGTACGTAGTTGATTCACACATATTAAGAAGGAGAACAGGCGGCAATTCTAGAATTTGAAAACGAAATCATTTCTCTTTTCTTTCCCTTTCCGTAGGAAATGAATAATGATTTACCTAAGTGCTCCCCATTTTCTGTTTCAGTCTTTATATCATTATCCCAATGGTTGTCTTCAGCAGCAGTATGTTCATCTAATGTAAAGCTCCAGTCTTTCATCTTCAACAAGCTCTCTGTCAGTGACTATACCATATTTATAAAACAAGATCCACAAATGAGTCCTTGGCTCTTCACAAAACAATTTATGATTTATCATTTCATATATATTCAATAAACGTATTGAATGTTTAACAGTATTTTCATATCGAGTGTTTTACAGGAATAGCTCCTGTTCCATGTGGACTACTTCTAAGAGAAAAACTTTTACAACAGCATGCATTACTGTGGTAGCTAGACCTCTTGCAAACTCAATACAAGTAGAATTCCAGAACCCCCAGTAAAGTTGCAGGCAGGTTTTTCTCTCTATCCAGCACTGCAGATCTGTATGTGACCACTAGCTTCCTTGGTCTCTGAAAAAGTCACCTGAACCTCCACTAAAGCTATTTGGAAATTGCCCTTTGAGGAATTTGGAAGGACGTGGATAGATGCCTAAAGAAATCAGTGGAATATTATGGCCCTAGTTTTCTGCCTAGGCCTTTTCTCCCATTCACTTACACAATTGGAATGCTTGATATGAGAGGAGGGAAGACTCCAAAAAGTTTAAGCAGATAACCCTACATACAGCTCAGCCAATTAAAAAGGGCTTAGCAACTTGCCAAACATACCAGAGTCTACCATGCTCCCTCCTAGAGCTTTGCACCAGTGACTCCCATAGGAATCAATGAAGCTACAAGGCAACCACAGTTCCAAGCAGTGTTATCAATGCTTGAGGGAAGCATCTGTATCTCTCCAAATATTCCCAAAGGAAGGAGTGGAAGCTGTTGTTGAGTGGCAGGATTTAGAAGCTCACCAAGCAATACTTGGGGGGGGAATTATATACATAATAAAATTGGTTCTCTTGCAACTCCTGGAATTTCTCCTTTCTCTCTCTCTCTCTCTCCTCTAGAATTCAAGAACCCTCCCTGCTGTTTTAAAATGTGATGCAGTCTTCCCATGATAGAGCCCCAAAATAAGTAACAAATTTCCTCCTGTGTGCCAGGTGATATTAGGCATGCCCAGAATTCACACATGCCATATGAATAAAGTAAAGCAAGAGCCACATAGTGTAGTGCTTTAGAGCAGTGTTTCTCAACCTTTTTTGGGCCACGGCACACTTGTTCCGTGAAAAAAATCACGAGGCACACCACCATTAAAAAAGTTTAAAAAATTAACTCTGTGCCGCCCTATATTAAGAAACACTTGCCAAATATTGCTTTTTGGCGGGTCAGTGATGTGTATTGGCGGCCGCCAGGCTCGTTTGCACTGAGCTTTGGGGAAGAGGAGGAGAAATATTGCTTTCCGGCGGGGTAGTGATTGTTATTGGCGGCCGCCAGGCACGTGACAATGCAAATCACCCTTCTCGTCGCCGCACGTCGCGGCACAACAGCCAGCGTCTCGCGGCACACTAGTGTGCCGCGGAACAGCGGTTGAGAAACACTGCTTTAGAGTGTTAGACTAAGACCTGGGAAACCAGGTTTCAAACCCCCATTCGGTCATGAAAGTCACTAAGTGACCTTGGGCTGGTCACTGCCTTTCAGCCTAAACTACTTCACAGGGTTGTTGTAGGAGAACCATCCTTTGAGAAAAAAGTTGGAATATAAATATAATAAATAAATCTTTATTTTTACCTTGGCTTGACTTTCTTTATTTTTAAGAGTCTCCTCCATACTTGCTTTTGAGGTTTCAAACATTTTTGCTTGCTCATTTAACTCACTTAATTGTTCACTCTGTCCTTCAGCTTCTTTTAAGAGCTGGAAACAAAAGTTAAAAAGTTCAGTACTTAATTTATACCAACCAGTTATTAGAATTTCATAATATTGAATTCTAAAAGGTCTGGCCTAAATTCTTAACATTACATACAGCAAAATTCATTGAGCTGAATATTTTATATTTTAACTGACATTTCATATGTTCTAATTTTTGACAGCTGTTCTTTTGCTTTACATGAAAATTAAAATCATGTTTATTGAACTTTTTCAGTTTTAAAAAAGCATGGAAATATATAAGGTTGCATCCAATTGTGTCTTGCACACTAATATAAGACTTTTTGATCCGACAGAACCTTCCATCAGTGGAACACGAAGAGAGGCAATTTTTCAAACCTGCCCTGCGAAATCTGCTTCAGAACAGTTGGGTGCCGGGAAGCCCTTAGAATAGTGTAAGAGGGCAGAAGGGGTCTGCAGGGAGGAGGGGAAATCAACAAAATTGCCTTCCTTCCCATTCTGCTGATGAAAGGCTCTACTGGAGCAAAGAACTTCCCATCAGCTTGAGACACACAACACGACATAACCCAGAATGTTCTGGCCAATATGGAGCTAGAGATTTAAAGCATAAAACCTGACTACGTGGAACAAGTCCAGCTTTCATGTTACCAGTATGCAACCCAAGCCTATGATTAATCATCCCCAAGCTGGAAATATGAGGTGGATGCAATCAGCAGCGAGACAAGTATTAAAAGCTGACTGAGATAGTAGCTCAGAAATACTCTCCTGACATTGTCCCAGGCACATCAATCTAGAAAAGCCTCTATAGGGAAGTCAAAGAGAAAGAGGAGAGTTCTGAAGGAAACACACCCTCCAAGACCAAAGAGCATCCAACCTCTCTGATGGCAAGGAAGCAATTGAACCACCCACCCACCCCGCCGAAGGGCCTGAGTCTTAATAAATGCACTGAAATGCCAAACAGCTCGAAACATCAAACCACTCACAGAATTTGCAACTGATTTACCCCATGGAAGGCAAAGTCACAAAAATTATAGCAGTCTGTGGACTATCACACTTTCCTTTAGCTTTCCCTCTAACTTTAATTAAACTACATAATAATTTAAACCAGAGCCTTAACAATATTTAAAATCATATTCTAAAGTGAGGATACAATGTTCCTTAAAGGTACTCTATAAAACTACACAGTGTAAATAATATACCTGTTTTTCACTTTCATGAAGTTGGTTGTTTTCAGCTATTGCATCTTGGACAGATGTTTTCAACCTCTCTCTGTTGATCTCATATACTTTTAATGTGGACTTGGCCTAAGTGAAATAAAGCACAGTGAAGCTGCTAATACAAGTATATACAAAATACATAGAATCGAATTTACATTTTCGGTTATTTCTATCCATTCCTTTAGTATGTGCTCCTAATCTGTAGAGATGTTCTGTTGGTTGACTTTAGGCATTAGCCTTTACAATCCAATCTTAATACCATATCATAACATTATGTTCCATAGAGTGATACTCACTAAGATATATATCTCTGTTCCCTCATCCACAGTATAACTATGTTCACAGAACCCACCTGTCCCCTGCCAAACACATGATGCTCTCCAAAATAAACAACAGGTACGAACTTTTCTGCTCACCTTGCAATCCTGTGAATCTGGGACAGAGATGCATGCAATCCCAGCATCCCACCTTCAGCAGCAGGAAATTATATACAGTATATCATAGGCATTTGATCTGTGCACCAAAAACCTCTCAATGGTCTGGGGTTCTAAAGCTGTGAGTCATTCATTTAACGCTGCATGCTGATTTTTGAAAGATGTTTTAATGAAAAATAAAATAAGCAAGCAGGGCTTTCTCCACTGACATGACAATACACAGTTCCACCTGTCAAACAGCACTAGTGACCCTGTGTGTACACCCTGTGTTCTAAGTGACAACAATGGAACCTGGTTGCCAATGGCACAGCAGCAGCTTGTGCCCCCCCCCCCAAACACACACACATTGACATCACTGCTGCATAACTGCTCTGGAGAGTGTACAAGGCAAAAGATAACTTTGGCTTACATTATTTGCAATGCTGAAATACAGTAAATCAAAAGTCCTGAATTCTCCTCCTAGAATGCCAAATTACTGCAGAAAAAGGCAAACCACCTTTAATGGCAAGTCAAGAGGAATTCAATTTGTTTACAAGAAACAAATGTCTAAACAGAGGAGACATAAAGAACTTAAGTTCAAGACTAATGAAAAATGTTGACAGTGAGGTCCAAGATTTTGCTGTAGTGCATGATGAAACATTTACATTAATATCTAAAGATTGGCTTACTTCAGCTACTTGCATTTGAATAGACTTTGCTTCATTTTCTAAGGATTCCATTCTTCTCTGTATTTCAATCAACTACAAAAACAGTAAAATAAATTTATATAAAATACTCTGGTTGATACTGCCTTGTCAAAATAACTGTAAACAAACACTGTATTGAATTAGATTTAAATACTGTATTTCTCAAGGGATCACCTGCAACCATTTTATTTTCAGCTCTCATTGACAGGATACTATATAGCTTGCAATAAAAGAGAAGTGACTCTCTTTGACTTAATCCAGCCAGGCTGCAAAGGAAGAGTTGGGAGTGCATTCTAAGTGTTGTCACAATTCTTTCTTTGAAATTGACAAGTGCACAGCCCCTCCCATCTGTCAAAGTGCCCATGTGGCTATGGGGGTATTTCCCCACCCCCAGCCCTGTTCCCCACCCGTTATAAAATATGCTTTATGCTGGATGCGGCCCACACAAGCCAATTGTGCAGCCCCCGACGCAGCCCGCTCTTACTGGCGCGCCGCAATGCGGTTGCCCATCTCCGGGTCGGCGCGGTACCAGAAATAGCTTGTGCGCACGCCGGAGGGCGGGGGAACGTGCTCCCATACGCACGCGCACAAGCTATTTCTGGTGCCGCGCCGCCCCGGAAATGCACTGGAAATGACATCTGCACATGCGCAGAAGCCATTTCCGGCACTGCGCTGCGCCAAAAAAGCAAGTGTGCGCGCGTATGGGAGCGCGTACCCCCGCCCTCCGGCCCGCCACGCAATAGGTGCCAGAGGAACCGGCCCAAAGCCAGGTAAGTTTGGGGACCCCTGCTTTAGAAAGTTGATTAAATAACTTCCAAAAGTCAACTGGCTCTATCTATTGTGCCCCAAAGGTAAATGTCTCATTCTCTATGAAGGTATTCTATGCACATTTGTAAAGAAAACATTCAATTCTATTAGCTTTGTAATAATGTTTTCATATTGAAAGATCTTCTACTCTTATAAATTCATCTAAACAAACAACACTGGCACAGGGAAACAGGAAGTTCGATTAACTGTAGTCCATGTATGTTTCTCACAGAATGCTGAATTAAATACATGGGAGAAAAGTCCCACTGAATTCAACTGGACTTTTTCTGATGTTCAGGAATGTACAGTTCAGGAATGTACAGTTAATTAAAATGGCAATAATTCATCCTTGGATGAGCAAAACACACAGAGAGAGTTAAGATGCAGACATAGATAGCTGCATTTCAAGAACCAACATTGGGTTCAGGGGTTGCAAATACGGTGGTACATGTGCAGTCTACAGTCTTCCTTGGAACCCACAGGGCTCCCACCCCGCTGCTGAAATTAGGCTTGAAAGAAGCATTCTATTGCAGCCAAAATAGGCTGCAGTGTGCACTTGTTTGCAATGGGATGCCCACTGCAGTTTCTCCGGTTTACAAATGTGTCCTTGGAACCAAAAATGTTGGCAACCCTTGCTGTACATAATTAAATTCAAATAGTGCTGCCTCCAGGACACACTGAAAAATTGTGGACCAGTCTGATAAGGAAAAAATACATTGAATGTATTTGGAATATGAAGTACACAGTGTTTTTGATCAAAAGCCACAGGAACAATTGACCTTCAATGACTTAATGTTATTCTTTAAAAAAAACAACCTAAAAAGCAAATAGAGAGGAGGAGATGAGGGCAGGACATTCTAATTTTAATGCAGATAAATTACACTATCTGATTTCTCTTTGAAGGCCAAACTTTCTCCCTGAGAAAGACTGCTTTGAACAAAAGACATACCAAGTCATCCTGCTCTGATCGTTTGGACTTCTCTTCTTTAACTTCTTTTTCTAAACATTCTATGTCACTCTTGAGTGCAGAGTTCGAGCTGCTCAGTTCTTCATATGCTGCCTAAAATAATCAAGTTTTGAAAGATAACATGAAGACATTTATAATAAGGTTAATCTAGAATGAAGTAGTAGCTATTGAGCACTTTTAACTTTTAATTATGTATTGTAGAAACATTAAGAGCAGCTCCACAGACAAAGTTACATTGGATGTATTCATTATATTTAATTTTAATACACTAAAAATTAAATGCCTAGGTTAAGGATGTACAAAATCAAATTATTCAACCTGCATAAGTCATGCAAATTAAAGTTAGCACAATCTACTTCATTTTACATACTTGATTCTACTTCTGCCAGCCTTGCATGGATAAAAGAGCCTATGCAGAGTATGACATCCCACATTTTCTACATTTTGTTGAGCTTATCTGCAGATAGGGTTAAAAGCCTTTAAAAATGAAATGTGGGATTACCAAAATTCCGGATTCTGCACTTGTACAGTAAAATCCTAACTTAATGCCTTGTGACTGGACAAAATAGCCCCCAAAAAGCAGTGAGTTAGTATACGTACACATCATAAACAACAACATAAACCTATCTAGTGCTGCAGTTCAATGCTTACTTATTTGAAAGTGAGCCGTACTGACTTACACAGTGGGAATTCTGAACAAACATGCACAGGATCAGGTGGTAAAGAACATTCTAGTTTATAAAATATATTTTACAGATGCTCATTCATTTATGTTCCTTCAAATGTGGAATTATGATGAAGATGATTAGCAGGATTAGAAACTGTATTATTTTTTAATGTTCAATTTTTATTCTTTTTCCTATATTGATTCCTTTTTGTTGTTGTTTTTAAGCCAAATAGAGACTTATATTAAAATATGAAGTGATATATAAATAAAGTGAATTATAAATAAAGTGATATATAAATAAAGTGAATTATAAAGTACTTTTCCCAGTTCAACTTTTACCTTCATGCTTGATGTACTGACTGACCCTTGCAGAAGACTGGAATCTTTTAGGAAGTTTTCTAACTCTTCATACTAAAATGAAAATTCCGTATTAAAATTGAAATAATAAAGGAAATCAGACAACCTATGGCTGTGCTCCTCAAACTGCTCTGCTACCAAAAGTTCCACACATTTCAGCTTTATAATTAACAGACTTGTCAAGAACTAGGCTAAACAGGGTGTTCAAATTAGTAGTATGTGAGCCCAGAGAGTGACAATTCCTAGCAGAATTCTCAGGAAAACAAGGTTCTATAAGCCAGGGGTTGCCAAACTGCAGTGCATGGACCATCAGTGGTCTGTGACATGTCTATAAAAAAATCCTACAGCACCTAGCACAGTGCATTATCATTGCTACCACAGACAGAAAAATAATTAAGTGGTTTGCCAAGACCCTCTGCAATTTTCAAGTGGTCCATGGAGGGGAAGTTTGGGGAGCACTGACTTGGTACCAATGAACTCTTTTTTCTTAGCATGGTTATCACCCTTTTGCAGTGGGTGATCTAGGTATCTTTGCACATTATAGCATTTCTATTGCAGGCATATTGCATGGTTAATGGTTTCAGAACAAGCCTGGATATTAAGTCAGTTTCCACTATGGCTCACTATCTTGACTTGCTCCATAAAAATTAGCCAACAATTATTTTCCTGGTTCAGACTAAACGGGAAACTTGGTTAAAAGAAAGCTTTCTGGTTGGTTGGTTGGTTTTCTCACTCGTACAAAGGAAGGAGCAAAGCAGGTGTGTGTGTAGCCAAAATACTCGTTCATCATCTGAATGCAGCTCCTATGTAACGAGGTTGTGCAAGTGCATTGGAATAAGAAATGGTAATTGAAGGGACACACACATTTATTAAGCCAAATTGATATAAAATAAAATAAAATATGGAAGTCTATATTCTATTACAGTATTTAAAAAATTTGGGCAGAAGCAATAACTCTAAGCATTTAAGCTTTGAAGGGAAACAGTAACCATTACCTCTTTTTTGCAGAGACTGAGTTTTTCCAGTACTTTACATTTGTCTTCAACTAGTTCAGCAACTTTACTGGCAAGCTGTTTCTCTCTTCCTAAAAAGAGGAAGAGCTATATGTGGTAACCTTTAACGGAGAGAAAACGGTTTCAACTCAATTCTGCAGCTAAACTCAACTCACAGACAAAAATTTGAACTTACCTACATAAAGTCTACTTCTAATCTGCAAAAGAAGAGCAAATATTGCAGTTTGTTTACAGCATAGATGGGATTGAGGCTCAGTTTTCCATATTCAGGGAAATTTAGAGTAGCATAGTCAACAAAGTAGATTCCCAGTGCCAGAGCAAACATAACATTAGGGCTCTCTTAAAATCAATTAAAAGATCAAAAATAGGCAAGCAGCTTGCAGAATCACACACTTCCTCCCCACAATTCCCCTTTAATCACAGTTAAATGATACATCGCCTGATAATAACAACGCTTAAATCTAACTTCATTCGCCACATAAACAGGATTTTCAGAATATGGAGCTGGTTCATAATTCTGCATGGGGAACTAAATTAGCCTTAACAGACTGCTAATGTTATTGCAGTCGTGTATCTTAACTGGGGATAAACAAGACTGCTCTCAGGAAGGAGCATGCAATCTCATAGGCTATTTGTATCTCAGTGTATACACAGCTGGCCCTTTTCTCAACATGAAAGTTAGCTCACCTGCCAACTCTCACAAGTGATAGCATAAAATATGCCAAAAGGCAAAACTACAAAGCAAAAAATAATTAAATTGCAAAAGTTAAAGGACCTACTAGACAAGAGTGTCTATGTGGCACTTAAGCAGTTTGGCACTCTACGGATGCAACATTCTCCGCCTTTCACTATCACAGAAAGAATGTAGTTGGTCAAGGGAACCGTGGACTCAAAAAGGTTGAAAACCTCTGCCACAAAAAGGTTGAAAACCTCTGCCACAATCCATTCGCCATTGTTATGTCTGCCAATGACTCAAAGTAACAAACAGCTTGTGAATGGAGTGGACCCTTTGCACAACTTTGACATGCAAGTGCTTCCCACTACATTCTTTCTGCACTTCATGCAAAAAAGTAGTACTGTGGTAATCAGTCACTGTCTGTGAAATAGTACAGGAAGACTATTGTCTAAGATCTAAAAGCTTTTTAAAAACTCAATCTAGACTGAATGGATATGGAACTTCAGAACACAATAATGTAGCCACAAAATAAAGGTATTCCTAATTTAATAGATTCAAATGCTGTTTCATCATCTTGCTGATGAAAAATACACACAAAATCTCATGCAAATTAAAGTTTCCATAATGTTTCTTCAAGCTACAAGGAAACATCAGAGCAATATACTAACATCTTTAAAAAGATGTGGTGGGAGTCAGGGTGAGGCCGAATGGACAAAAATAAAGAATACTAGAAAATTAGATAGTTACATCATCAGGGACAGCAGTTTGCACTACTGAGTATAATTTAGTAATTATTCAAATTTTATTCTGAAACTGTAACCTATATAGCCTTGAATATTTCAAAGAAAGCCAGTTTATTAAAACTGAAATAAATATAAACTATTAAAATAAATGCAACTAAACATGGAGATGGATTTTGTTGAATTTGCTTTTCTGACACCAAGTTGAAATATAAAGTTGCCAAAATACAGACAAGTATATAATTCTACAGCTAAAATCCAAAGCCACATCATAGGAGGTCTGGAAGAATGTTACATAGGATTATAAAAATACAAATGAATATGTTAAAAGCAATCCAACAAGTCTGATAAAACTCTGTATAACTCATACTGAATACTTACTGACTGATAACTCCTACACATCAGAAGTAAGATAGTAAAAACGGCAACAACTGCACCACAAACCACCATTTCCCATGGAAAGCCATAAAGATCTGGACCAGGTTTCATATTTTCAGGCAATGCTGCAAGAACCTTAAAACAAAAATGAACAAAACTAGCTTTCCCCCAAACAATTAAGAGCAAGATGTTAACATAAATTGTGTATATTTGATCAGGTTAATATAGCGTTATTTCAAAACCAATTGATAAAACATTTTTGCAAAACAGAAATAAATACAATAGAAAAGTTGGAAGGGGGAAAGAGATGAATGTCTCATGATAAGCAAACTCCGCAGTTTAGTGTTTCAGTCTTTTATGTTTACTTTTTTAGAACTGATATAGACACTTATCAGAAGCCCTATATTTTATCTGGAGATTTCATTTATTTAACAGTATTGTTTAATAGAAGACAAGAGTTATGTTCTTGATAGTATTGTATGCACACTTCTAAATCAGACAGATAGGTGTGCTATCCAATGTTTGCTTACATAGGGTTGCTTTTTTTAGCAAACCCCAAAAGTTGATGCTCATAAAGGATGGAAAAATTATTAATAGAACTAGGAACACTTGTTAGCAAGAGAACTAGCTTACAGTGCCTCTCTCCATATAGGACAAAACTGCTAAACAGCAAATGACAGGAAACAGACTTATAAGATAAGGCAGTGTCAAAGATTTGGTTGACTAGATGAAATCAATATATGAAACAAAGACCTTGCTTCCACACACTGCTTCTTGGTTTCATCTCACTGTCCTTCTAGACTTGCCAAATCACAACGTTGCAGCAACAGCAGAAGCTACAACTTGCAGAACTCCCTTTACATAAAATTCTTAAACGGAATAACAGCCCTGTCAGGCTCTATAGACTAGGAATAGAGAACCTGTGGCCCTCGAGTTTTCACGGACTCCAACTTTATCACCCTTGACCATTGACAATGCTAGCCTGATCAACATCTGGAGGACCCCAGGCTCCTCATCCCTGATCTAGATTCTAAGGTATTTATATAGCCAGTGACTTTTTGAAAGACAGTACCTATCCCTTCAAATCGCCATCATTTTTCTAATTCCTTTCTAGTTTCCATCCCATGTGAATTTTTCCTTGACACCATTTCTTCTTGTCTCCATAATCAGGTTTTATCAGATTCCTGCTTTTCAGGCTACTGCCTACAGTGTCCCTTCAGATACCCCCACCTTTCCCTTTAGATACCCCACCTTTTGGCCAATCCTCTTAACTACTCAACTTACAGGCCATTCTGACATTATGCATTGTGATTTCTTCAGAGCCTCCTCCTTTGTTATTTAGCTCACCCGCCACGCATACACTTTTTTCTCAGTCTATTAACTGCACTCTACCCTTCAATTTCCAGAAGGATTAGACTATTATAGCAAAAACAACAAAGTATGGCATAAACTTTCACATCTCATGAAGTGCACTATGGCCCATGAAAGGTTATGCCCAGTAAAGGAAAAGTGTCACAACACTCTTTATCCTACGGTAACTCTATCACTCAGCCACCTAACTCTATCACTCAGCCACCTTATCCTTGAATCTTAGCTTTACTATCGCCACATCTACAGCTGCCCTGCAAAACTATGTACCTGCATTTTAAACCCAGCCAAACAGGCGATTTCCTTTACTCTCATTTTGATCCCTCAAACACTGGACTGTTAATGAACATTTTATGGCCTCACACCAGCTTGAATAATCTGTATCAGAAACTTCACCACCACATACATAATGCTGAGCAGATCTTTCCATGCTATTCTTCCATCTTCAACACAAGATGAGGGCTTCAAAACCAAACTGGGCTCTTGAGCAATCCTTGGTTTAGAATTGGTCTTGAACTTGGGCCTCACCATCTCAGACACAACTCTATGAACTGATCCACACATGCAAGTCTTATCACACAATAGCTGGCGTGAATTGCTTCTACCAAAAAACATAGTACAGTATTTGAGGCTGGTTTGATCCAAGGTACCTGATTTATAATGGTTGCTACATAGAGGCAAATCAAAGACTGACAAATATGCACATGTGAATTCAACCTATAGTATTCGTACAGAAGCAAATAGGATACAAGAGAGAGGAATAGACTACATTAGAGAGCCACTTTGAGTTTTACAGCAGACACCTCTTTCCTTGATCCAGACAGAGACCCGCCAATCCCTTTAACAAACAGGTGACAGACAAAAGACAGCTTTGGAACGAAACTGAAGCAATGAGAAAGCTCCACCTGAATGTCAGCCTATCACAGCTCTTAACAGCACAGGAACCCTATCAGGGAAAAAAGTGGCAACCTACTTGGCTTAAGTCAATGGTTGCATTCCTGGTACCACCACCATCTACCCACGGTACACAGCCAACTGGGAGACATTATGCCAGCCTGGAGGCACTTTGTCATTAAAGGGCTTCATCTGAACCTGGACTTTGTCCTAGAAATGGTTCTTCATAACCAGGAGCGCTTGAAACAACACGGCCGTGCTTCTGAGCATGTGCAGGGCGCAGTCCCGCCGCCTCTTGAGTACCGCAGCCGCCCCTACACACTTGACGGGCGGAGGGGGGCAGGCTTTGGGCATCTCCCTCGTCACAAGGCAAGCAAAGGCGGCATCACAGCCAGAGGGGAACGTAGAGCTGCAGAGCCCCGGCAAAGGCCGGCGACTCCACGCCCACCCGGCGCCCTGCCCTTCCCCGCACTCACGCTCTCCAAGGCCAGTCCGCAGTAGCGTCGAGCGCTGTCCCGCCATCCCAGCCCGAGGCCTCCGGCCACGGGCTCCACGGCGTCCTCCGGGCTGCCCCCCACAACAGCGGCGTCGCCGGCAGCAGCCATCTTTACTGCAGCAACTGCTGCTCGGCTCAGGGGCGCCCAGCGACAACCGGCAGCGCCGCCCACACCGCCTCTTCCTGTCCTGGGCGCCCGCCCGGCGAACGGGACGCACCACCGGCAGCCTCGGAGGGGGGAGCAGGGAGAAACCATGGCCGGAGGGGAGGGAGAGTCGAGCGCCGGGAAAGAAGGTTGCCGACGACACGACACCGCCGTCGCGAAAGGATTTTTAAAAGGGGGGGGGAAGAGGTGGGGGGGACAGGAGATATGGCAGCGCTGCCGGGGAAGGAGAGGCTGTTTCGGTGTTTGGGCAGGAGGCCGTATTTCAGTCGCCCCCACTGTATGGCAGTAGGAAGCACCCACTACGCTGTATTTTTCTGCATGTTCGCAAGTGGCAAAATAAATGATCCAGCCCCGAGGAGGCTACAAACCAACCCAAAGCAGCCACCTGAATGACACAGAGCAAGCAATCCCTATGCAGCCATCTTCTGTGTCTGCTCATGTTGCTCTGGGAAAGGGCGGTGGTGCAAGTGAATTTGGTGGGGACAATAAACGCCAAAGAAGACAGTTGTAATTTTCTCTCCGGCCCAAATCAAATCAGTCTCTTGGCTTTCAAGCCGGTGCAAGTTATTGCAGAGTATACTGCAACATATGCAAAGGGCACTAAAGAGCTTTCAACAATATGCGGTAGTTGAGGGGGTTAGGGCTTGCAGCAGGATCCTTGGACGAGATGAGGCATGTTACAAGCATATCCCTATTTTAATCTGTGGAAGACTGAAGGATATGGACTATTAGTATAAGCTAATATGCAGCCCAAAACAGACAAAGAGTAAGAACACAAGAAGAGCCTGTTGGATGAGATCATTGGCCACCTAGGTCCAGCTTCCTGTTCTCACAATGGCGTGCTAAATGCCTGTGGGGAAATCAGGAGCAGAACATGAGTTCTCTGCATGCGTTTCTTTGTGTCCATAGCCCAATTTTCACATCTCCCTGTCTTATGTGCAGTGTCTAAAGGAGGGATGGGGAACCTGCAGCCCTCCAGATGAGGCTGACTCCAGCTCCCATGTGCCCCAGGTAACATGGCCAATGGTCAGGAATTATGGGGGTTATGGGAGCAAGATCTGGAGAGCCACAGCTTCCTCATCCTTGGTCTTGAAGCCACTCTGAAAGTAGGTCACCCTACAAGGGCTGAAGCTACAGACCCTTAATACAGGTCACCCTTTTTTGTAAACTTGAGGGGAAGTTTTCAGGTTGAAAACTTAAGGCAGGGAATCAAGCTAAAAGCTTGTGGACTTTGAGTGGGGAGGGGGCAAGGAAGAAAGTCCAAGTATCTTACTCTGGGAAATAATATTTATGGGAACTTTAAACAGCATTAGCATAGAGATGACAATTTGATTAACTCCAATAACAATACAGTAATAGCATTGTGTTTCAATCTGGGATCATTTTAAGTAACACTGTGTTCAAGCATGTGCCTTTTCTCTTCAAACAGATAAGAATGCACAGTTTGCTGTTAAGAATCCTAGAATACTTGGGATAATATTCCTTGTAGTACTTGCAGTTCTTAGCAGAAACACCGAAGCGGGAGAATACTGCAAACTGCAAAGTTTGCAGGGGAAATAAATTAAGCTACGGTAATAGCCTGTGGGTGGGGGCCAAGGAAGAAAAGGAAAATACTCTACTCTGGAAAACTATATTTATATCTAGGAGTATGAAATAGGAGACATTTTGATTAACTCAAACAATTTCTTCCGTAGATTCTTACATTAAATCGGTATAGGCTATTTTCACCTCATAGTGTATAAACAGCTGGCCCTTTACTTCAACATGAAAATTAGCTTGATACCTGGGTGTCATAACCTGGGACCATGGTGAATGTCATGACCTAGGAACTATTCCTAAAACATGAGGAATAAGTTAAGAAGCTCATCTGCCAACTCTCAAAAGTAATAGTATTCAAAATGTCAAAAGACAAAACTACAAAGCAAAAAATAAATAAACAGGCAGCAGTAAAGGACCTACTAGACTGGAGTGTCTATGTGGCACTGAATAGTCTGGCACTCTATAGATACAACATTCCCCGTCTTCGTCTTTCACTATCGTTAAAAGTTTAACTACCTTTAAAGACTTACCTCTTCCTCTGCTCTTTCCATTTACGGACCAAGAATAGTAATCACATAAAAATTAGGTTTAAAAAAATCTGTGAGAATAATTAAATTAGTTCTAGTTTCCTAGTTGTTTATCCAGATAACAAGAGCTCCCATAGCTTATGTTTCCAAATGGAAAAGAGATCCTGCTTTGACATGTATGCGTTTAAGGAAGGGGTGCAAAAGGGAGGTTAATGACAAGCAACTTTCTTCCAGTATAGTATTACAATAGTTAGGTCCTTGTGAAATATAAGATTAGTCACAGCAAGTATTTAAAAGGTATTGCTAAACAGATGCTTAGGTAAACCTTTTTGTTTTCTTTTTTTACAAGTATATGACTCAGTTGAAAATATTATCTTATCAGACTCACAAACAACAAGGCCTAAAAGCTGGACTTGAAAGGAAATGCATGTATGCTACCTGTATGGCAGTGCTGGTTTCATATTAATTTCTATTTTCTCATGTAATTGTCTTATGCTGTACATAAGACACAAATTGAATTGAACTTGGTGGGTCTTACGTCCAAGTAAGCATGTTTCAGTTCAGGCTGTCAGTCATTCTTTCTTCAGAACATTCCATACACTTTTAATCTCTTATGGTTACATTTTAAGAAACCCCGGATAAGAGTTATTTATTCCATTAGGTAAAGGTAAAGGACCCCTGGACGGTTAAGTCCAGTCAAAGGCGACCATGGGGTTGCGGTGCTCATCTCGCTTTCAAGCCGAGGGAGCCTGCATTTGTCCACAGACAGTTTTCCGGGTCATGTGGCAAGCATGACGAAACCAATTCTGGTGCACGGAGGACCGTGATAAGGGCCAGAGTGCACGGAAATGCCGTTTACCTTCGCACCACAGTGATACCTATTTATCTGCTTGCACTGGCGTGCTTTCGAACTGCTAGGTTGGCAGGAGCTGGGACAGAGCAACAGGAGCTCACTCCGTCACGGGGATTCGAACCACCGATCTTCCAATTAGCAAGCCCAAGAGGCTCAGTGGTTTAGACCACAGTAAAGGTAAAGGGACCCCTGACCATTAGGTCCAGTCGCGACCGACTCTGCGGTTGCGGCGCTCATCTCGCGTTATTGGCCGAAGGCCGGCGTACAGCTTCCAGGTCATGTGGCCAGCATGACTAAGCCGCTTCTGGCGAACCAGAGCAGCACACGGAAACGCCGTTTACCTTCTTGCTGTAGCGGTACCTATTTATCTACTTGCACTTGCTTTCGAACTGCTAGGTGGGCAGGAGCTGGGACCAAACAACGGGAGCTCACCCCGTTGCGGGGATTCGAACTGCCGACCTTCTGATCGGCAAGCCCTAGGCTCTGTAGTTTAACCCACAGCGCCACCCGCGTTCCTAGACCACAGTACTACCCTATTTACTCCATTACTGTATGAGGAAGCTGCTGCAGCTAGAAAGGTTCTGAAATTTTAGAGTCCTCTTATTTCTGTCAGACAGTTAAAGCTTGTGCCTTTTCACCAAGTCTGTCTGAATTACCACATTTTTATTTATACTTACATAAATTTCTTTTCCATCATATCAAAATGACTCAGGACAGCTACAATATATTCTTCTGTCATTTGACCTATACAATAATAGCTCTGTGATACAGGTGAGGCTGTGGGATACCAACTTGTGCAAGGTCACCCTGATTGGCTTCAGAGTTGAGCAAAACTCATCTCTCTTGCCTTTTACAAGAGTGACAACTGTGGGCTTTCAGGAAGCTTTATGCGTCACACAAGATAATTAATTCCATTCTACCTAGAAAATAAAGTGATGAGCCAAGGAAAACATGTCATCTACTGCTCCTTCACGTCATCTACTGCAAGGGGTTCCTAGTGTTTTAGCAAGGGGACCTTCACAAAGAATTTGCATGTGTTACAAGGCTTAGAACAAACTAAAAATGTGATGGCAACCATGCAAAAAGCACATATACATATGTATACAAAAATCAAATGCCTCCCTAGGAGGCACTGTGCACTCTTGTATGCATTTATATGAGAATTCAGGAGGCTTAATACAACACTGCTGCCTAGACCTTTAAAGCACATTTGAAGCACATTTTCCCCTCAAAAGAATTCTGAGCACTGCAGTTCTTTACAATTACAGTAGATCCTTATCCCCTCCACCCACTGCAGGCCAAATTTAACAGGTAGATAAAGAACAGTTCTTGGTGATATCACAGGAGTCAGTAGAGATGGAAGGTTCTGTCAATTACAGTTCACTCAGTTTCTGTTTTTTCCAGTATTAAATTCAGTTCTACACATTTCTGCAGTGATTTGCAATTCTTTAAAAAACAAACCTCATGAAAACACTTCAGCATTTCAGTGCAAATCTCTCCTAATAAACATTTTTTTTTGTATTTAGCTTTGACTAATAATATTCATTTCTGCAAGCATTTTGTCCTAATATAATGTATTTTGTTTATAATGCATTCAGTTTTAAGCACACGTTTACCCTAATATATGCATTTTTGCACACATTACTTGCCCATACAACTGCATCGCAAAATCCAGGTAAGTGCGGATTTGGAAGGATGGCTGCATTTCAGTTCTCATATTGTTTCAGAAAGTGTGAATTTGATAGATCTTCCTTTAAATGCAAACTGAATCAAATTTCTCCCCCATCTGAACTTGCAAACATTCATAACTTTCGTCCATCCCTACTTTAGATCAGGTTCAGTGCTATTTGAAAACTACAGGGAAGTGACAGGGGAGTGTACTAGCAAATGCAAACTTAGGAGGAATTTTGTGCTTAAATGTCAAATAAAATGTTTTAAAAGCTGTAACTAGTGCATTTTTATAATTATTGTAGAAATACAAATAAACGTACCTTTTTACTGGTAGATGCCATCACTGAAAAAACAGGTGTTATAATGGCACAGAAGTCATTCAAATGCAGGCTTATCTGAAATAGCCATTCTCTTTCTGTTTCATGTAAAAGTAGAGGAAGAGTGAATGAGTATTACAATATATCTTCTTTACAGAATACTATATTGTAATTTTAGGTTTTAGATTAATCATATTCCTTACCATTACTGATAGTATAGTTATGAGTCACTAGATTGTTCTCTGATAATTTTCTTCTTGAATTTGGCTGATGGTGACTATTTTTGGCTGAAGTACGTATTTTCTTCTCTGTATTTACTGGAGACACATTATTTGCTTCTGTATGTTGACCACTGTTAGGTTCTTTATCCAAATTCAAGTGATGTTTTTCTTTAGGAGCATCGTCAGGTAATTTTCCATTATTGGTCATACCTGCAAATAATTGTAAAGTGGTATATGTTTATTTCCACCTGATTACCCCCCCCTTTTTTGCATGTCAATTCCCAGGATCCTTATTCATATCTCATTGTCTTTTCAATCATTAAAGTTCTCCTGTACTACAGTCTCCCAACTTACAATTAGCAATAATTCTTTAAACAAGGAAAAGCTAGGTGTTACTATTAAAATCAGGGAATAGACCACCAAGGCAAAGCATAGTTAATGAAATGAATCAAGGAAGCTCTTGGAGGCTAGAAAGTTCCTTCAGAAACCTGAAGTATTGTCTGAATAAAGAGGGGGGAAGGAAACACAAATTTTGGCAAAAGAAATGCAAGCAGAAAATAAGGAAGAAAAAAAGCATTGGATCACATCCCTGAAATTATTAAGACTGACAATGTAAAATTATTGCATTTAAATATGTTAGAAGCAGGAAACTGGCTAGGGTGGAGATGCATACAAGCATGACTGATGGAATTTGAACCTGATCACTTCTGGAAGCCTTTTAAAATATCAATTTATTACTGTGACAGGGAATATGTTATATTTTCGATTCTTATACTGAAGATGAAAATTTAAAAATGACTTTTCCTTATATTCAAATTTAGTAAACTGTAATGGACTAAAATCCAGGTATGTAAGCAACAACAAATAAGCCTTTTGTTAATAGCCCTACCAAACATGTATCTTCTGAGATACAATTCTTGTGGGACTGTTGCATCCTTCCAGCACCCAGCGATTTATTCTACTGATAGAAAACGAATGATTCTCCTTCTGTATTTTCGGTTCTATAATATATTTCCTTACAAAGCACAATACAACTTGATATTATCCTGCTGTTGTGTAAAGTTATAATGGGCATCAGCTTCTATATTTCATTTTATACTGAAAAAAAATCACATCATTGGTCAGACATTTTGCTTTTTTAAAATACAAAAGCAAAGTGTGATATTGTTCTTGCTTTGTTAACTTTTATTATCAAAACAGTGGTCTGGTACCTGATTCTGCCTTTTGGGTTTCACATTTGTTTCTGATGTCCAGCACAAGACTGTGCAGTTCTGGAAGTAAATTCACTTTATCCTTCAAACACTTTTCATGTCCACTGTTTAATTTATTTTCATGTTCCACCAAAGTAGTCACTTCTTTCATTACCCTGCGAATATCTTCACATGGAAAAGTGGTGATATCACGGCGAAGTTTTTCAAACTCTTGCTCTAGTAGCTGCAGTTCATGCCTTTCACACATATTTGCTTCAAGTATCCTTTTAGATTCCTCAACAAACTTGAAATAAAGTTCCTGTAATCCACTGAAGGAAGTGGCTTCTTTCAGGTCCAACTCTGTATCAGGTGTTAACTGACCATTTTGAACTATTGTCTCCTGATTTGCAGATCTGTCATACTTTTGGTTGTAATTTTTTGAGTCTGCAGCAACAGATTTTTCCTGGATGCTGCTGTCTCTTTCCCCTGGGCCCTGAGATCCCTCTTCCTTAATTTTAACATTATCTAAATACCTGATAAATTTTGCGCTCTGAACTTCACCTTTGTCTTGTTCAAAGTTACTTCTCACTACATCAGCCTCCTGCCTCTTTGTCTTAAGCTGTGTTCCAATAATATTTCTACTATCTTCATATTTTTTTAGAGTCTTCATCGCCCTTATTTTTAAATGGCTCTCCAATAAGCCGTGATAGTTTACCAGAAATGTTACTCCCGACACCTCCTTTCTCTGTCTTGTCACTTGTGCAAGCTACATTCTTGCATCTTAGTTTTTTCTCACTATCTTTATCTGTTTTGCCTTTTTCTTGACTATCTCTTGCATGCCCAGAATAAGCTACTTTCTCTGCATGGTTTAGATTTTTAGGAAAAGGAGAAATTAAATCATGTGCAAATGTTTCATCGTGATGATCTTTAGCTAAATGCTGTGTGTCCATGGCATCTTTAGCATGTGGAGGGATAGGATCCATATAATCATGCACAGGCTGAAGATGATGTGATAAATGTTTGCTAGGATTAACATTATTATCCAGATCAGATGTATCACTTTGCACTTCTAAGTGCTGGATTGGATTTTCACTGGCAGGACTTGTTCCAACTATGGTATATTGTTTCTGAGGTAAACTATTAAAGTCAGTTATCACTAAACTGTCTTCAGGTTTTATGTCAGTTATCTTTGAAGTTGTGTATGCTATTTGTTTCTGATAATCAGGTTTAGTTTCTTCAGTATTTGGAATGCTATCTATTTTTTTATGCTGAGCTGAGATTCTAAGCTTCTTCACTTCTAAACCCGCAGTTAAATGTTGTTTTCTATCATGTCCCTTCTGACTCATAAACTTTTTGTCAGGTACTAAGCTCATAATATTGGTACTCTGACAGTCAAGAGAGGAAGATGATACTTGTTTGCCTTTTAACTCTTTATCTTCCTTCTGATGTGTCAGACTTGCACACATTTGTGGTGAGTGAACACTTTTCTTGGGAAAAGTGCCAGAGGAGCTAGGATAAGGAAATACACTTTGCTCTTGCTGATCTATTAATGAAGCATCACTAACGTGAGCACTATCAAAATGTTCCTCTATTGCTTTTGAATTTTGTTCCTCTTCAACACCTTTTTCACCTATCTGCACTTGTGGGCCCTGAAAGCCTTTCTTCTGCACACCATAGGCGACAGAATCATAATTCAGTATGCAGCTGCTAGGCCCGGAAATCTCCTTTTCACTTTGAAACACTTCCTCAGACAGTGGGGATGGTCCTTGATTATTTGATGTATTTTGTTCATTGTGTCCTTGTTTGCCTTCACTAAGTTCTGAAATATGCTGTGAAAAATGCATCTGTTCTTTTGCACTTTCTTGAGAAAACAAATTCTTACCTACCTTAGTAACTAGACTTTGGTTCATCTCATCTTCAGCACTGGGGTTGATAGAAAAATAATCTTGGATGGCATGGGAGGGGACACTTTCTATATTTTTAACATCAGGAAGTTTCTTTTCATCATGAGAATCTATAACATTATCTGCCCTTATACTGTTGTTTATATGTTTTTTTGAATGTAAATGTAGCACTGGATCTGAAACTTGTATTCCTTTCATAACATCTGTATAACCTATGGCAGGAGTATGACTACTCCCATTCAAAACTTTTGAGACTAAACAATTATTTTTATTAACATTGTATTTGCTAGATTTGGAATCTTTGTTAATAGCCTTATACTGTTGTTGTTGTTGTGGTGGTGGTGGTGGTCTTCTTACACTGTATGTTAATTCTGGTGCTTCATATTGTTCTGTTAAAAATGGATTCTGATATTTTGTATTAAAGTCTCTGCTCCCTTGGATAACTGGCTTATCTTCATCAAGAGGTATCTTATCTTCGCCTGGAATGTTCTTTGATTTGGAAAAACTATCTGCATGTTCATTCAGCTCCTCGAAAAATAGTGCTTGTTCAACATTATCTGGTCTGACAGCTTTCCCATCATGTGGCTCATCTTCTCCTAGGATAGATTTTTCATAGGAATATGTGTCTTCACTAACATAATCCTTTCGCTCTGCCAAATCAGCTAGCTTTCGTGGGTCTAAAGAAAACTGTTGTTTGGCCTCTAAGTTACGAACATTGTTTTTATCTTCTATATTGGAATGGCCTTGTGTGTCCAAACTATGGTCCTCAGGTCTTCCATACAAATTTTTCCCTGTACATTGACCATAGGAAACCTGGTGTTCCAACTCTGCAGATTTTACTGGCAAATGATGTGGTGTGTTATCTTTCGCTAGTTCTTCACCCTGTCTCTTTCCTCTACTTTCTTCACTGCCTTTTACTGCTAAAGAAGGCAGCAAAACGTTTCCCTGGGTAGTATCAGCACCTCTGTTTTCTGGCACCTTTTCAGTAATATTCTGATTTTCTAGTAATTCTTCTTTGCCTATATGTAATACTTCCTCACTCTTTTTAAATTGGGTGTTTTCCTCACTAGACTTTAGATTATTGTGTGCATGCTGAGCATGATCGGTTCCTTCAGATATAAAACTCTGAAAATTCAGTACACTTGTAAAATAACTAACAGAAAAGAAAGATATCGGGTTTTTAGGACCCTCATGATTTTCTTCCTTTGCAGTACCTTGACCTATACTATACGATAACTCATCTACAGCTGATTCCTGTGGACTCTCAACAGTTACATACTCATGCCCTGGTTGATTATCTGATGTAATCCTATTATAATCAATGAAACTGTTATACATACTTTCATACCAACCTGACTGGTCATTTGTTCTTTCTGACTCCTTTGTTACAGCTTTAATTTTATTGATTTCCATAACTTGGTTGTCTGGTATTGAATCCTGTTCTGCATAGGGAGACTTAAGTCGTTTATCACCATGCTCATCTGCTAACTGCACATCAGAATCTGTTTTCCTAACATGTATGCCTGGGGCTTCTTGGTCATATTTTTCTTTCACTTGTTCTTCGTAAAGAGTTGGTTCAGCTGTTTGCTTTGGGGTTTCTTGAACAATTTCCCCTTTGTCTCGTTCTTCATCGGGCATCAGTCTGCCTGTTTGCTTTCTCAAGCCATCGTCCATTAAGCTTGATTGTTCACTTGGGTGCTGCTCTTCATCTTGATCTGCTTCTCCTCCACCTGCAAGCTTTTCTTTGTCTGCGTTTTCTGTAGCATAACGAAAAGGCAAAATATCACTGAATTCCAGATCAAACCAGCTTGATTCAGCTTGTTCAGAATTGCTACGTTCTTTTATTCCTTCTGATGCGGTAGAACTGCCATGGTTGCCGGGAGTGCCAGCAGTGGTGCAGCTGTCGTGGATTTCTGGATCATTTTCTTTATACAGCAGATCAAGTTCTGAGTTGTCACTTCCAAGATGCATCAAATTTGTGAAAGTACTTTTAAACCAGCTGGAGCCCTGTGGTGCTGTTTCACCCTCTTCATTTAATTTTTTAAAGCCACTATCATCAGTTATTGCTATTTTCCTGCGCCTGAATGTAACTTCTTCTGTTTTCTGTGATATTTTTCTGACCACCTCCTCATTTTCATTACTTCCCAAGCCAAGCCAGCCAACAAAACCAGACACAGTCCAGACTGACTGAGTTGGGACAGCTTGCGGAGTCTGACTAAAATGGTCTTCTTCCGGAGTAGTCTCATCTTGTCTAGTCTCCCCGTCTCTGAGTTCTGTATCACCACGGCTTGCAGTTTCCAGCGTATGCAGGTCTTTGTATTTACTGTCAGATTCTTGACTGTCAGGAAATTGTTCTTTATATTCATTTGGGTAAGATGTACCTCCAAGTTTCAAGACTTCATCTTCAGGCATTTCCAATTTGGTGTCTTTTTCATATGAGTACGGAGGTATATATTCATTTTCTTTGTCATAATGATTAAGTATGCTGTCTTCATTTTCAAAAACGTATTCCCCTTCATCAAGACAAAGGAAATCAGTTTCCTAAAAATAAGCAAGTGTCTGAAGTTAATACGCTACTACCCATTTAATACGTCTCTATTATTTCTTAACATTATATCATTGTGACTATTTTTTAAGCATGCAAAATGGCAAGTTATTAAATAATTAAGTTGTTAAATAATTGTGAAATGTACATTCTCTTTAAAAATTAACACAAGGAATATTTAAATCAGAGCAACTTTATCAATCATTTTTATGAGACCAAGTTGAGTAGTTCATGCATTTGAAAGAGGTCTTTAGAACATGTTTTGCACACATGCAAATGTATATTCTTATGCATATTCGTTGGAAGGGGCAGTGATAGATACTTAAAAGACTCTGGGGCACAGGCCTTTGAGTAGAGATGGGCAAATCTCTCAATGTTGGTTTCTCCCAAGTTTCTGTTCTTTGAGTGTTTAAAGCAGAGGTTAGATGGGCTTCTGTCATGGATGCTTTAGTTGAGATGCATTGCAGGGGGTTGGACTAGATCACCCTCAGGGTCTCTTCCAACTCTAAGATTCTGTGGTTCTATAACAAGTTTAATACATTCATTCATATATACATTTTCCACAACCAAAGATGTCCATTTTGATATTACTTTAATTTACCTTAGTTGGCAGTTCTACTTCTTTTGTAGTAAAAGTTTCTTCAATCCGGACTGCATGCACTGGGAAATATCCAAAATCTGCACCTTTCTATAAAGTTAAACATGTAGCTTTTTATTATAAAAGAAATGGGGTTTGGTACTTAAAATTGATATACAGCAAATACAGAGTTGACAAATACAGAATCTCTGCACTTATTTCAATTAAGTCTGGATAATAAAAACTGTTATTAACCCTCATAAAATTATCTCTCCCACTTAATAGAAATACACAAAGTAATAGAACTTTTAATGTTATTATTTTGCACATTATTAAAAGTACTCTTGTACGCTACAATAACCAGCCATTAATTGCTGTTTGGGTCCTACTGGGTACAATAATGGCCTTATATTGTTCCACAATGTGTCTAGCAAATATTACCAGTTAATTTATTTGGAAACAGGGATATGACCTAGTGGCTTGGCTAATAAAAAAGTACAGGACCGAACTAATGTAATAGTGGGTGCCTACACTTAATGTGAAATTACATCTCTGGAAGGGAATGTTCAAAGAAACTATTATGGTTTATGCCAAGAGGATTTAAAAGGATGACACTGTATGCCACAATATTAACATCACTTTGAAATCTTACCTAGGGCACAATTTATTAACAGTAGGAAACAAATAAGTAAAATATTGCCCCCCTGCCCCACCAAGGGAGAGTTATAAACCACACGCACACACTTATATCTTGCATTATTGTATTATATTAATGCCAAAAGATTATGAATACCTGTAACATTTGTTAATGGCCCTATGTGATGAACCACTCACTACAGTGGTAAACTGGACCACAGACTTGAGCGACTTGTATTCCTCATACGATGATCCTGCTAGGTCATGTGAACTACCACTGATTTGTAAAGACAAAATGGCCTGATTCAGAGTGCTGACCACCCATAAACTGTGAGGTGTGGAAACACCCTAAAGTAGTCCTGGCACTCTTATCAGCATCACTTTGTTAGTATTAATTTTGTAAAACATATATACCATGAACTTAGCAGGTGATGCTGTATGGCATACTCCACATACAGCCTTTATTAATGGAAACAAATATTTTGTCTAAATTATAGGAACCTTCCTTACTCGGAAACTTCCTTTGCTGCAAAAGGTGGGGGGGGGGGCTTATGGCTCACATGGATCTTGGATGAGTTTGCTCTCAGGGTTGCAGCAGCCAAATCTACAAAGCAATATTTTTCATGCACTGCAGGGCAGCGGGGTGTGTGTCTCCTTTGGATCGACACCATTTCAGAATAAAATGATTGAAGAAAAGTATAATTTTCCCAGCAACTAAAATATGCTGGATTTTCTATCTGTGAAAGTGGTATCATAACTTACCTCTGAAACATTTGTGAAACTTACCTGGCTAGCATTTTTAAGTACTGTATCTCAAAATATTTAAGGAAAAGTGTCTAGCCCACTGAATAACCACTTATGAATAACCACTACTTAACTTCTGTTTAAAAAAAGGTGCCGGTACTCACCATGAAGTTGTAAGTGCCACACTTTTAACCAGTGCTTTTCTTTTGGACAAAAAGGTGTCATTATTGCATACTCTTGAGTAACCTCAGAAAAAAAGCACTGTGAATAACCAATCTGTTGATATAAGTGAATTCTGATTGCTCATAAGATAAATAGTTGCCTTTTGAAATACTTACACTTCCTGCCCACAAATCCTCCCTTTTCCTGGAGAGTTTGGAGTATACCATTATCTCTTCCCCAGTTCTGAAGTTCAAATAGCGGCAGTCAGGTCCTATGTAGTCCTTAATGGCTAGCACTCTGCTCATTAAAGCTGCATGTATGTAAAAAAACACAGAGGAAACTTAAGCAAGGTTAATCAAATGTAGTCTGGATTTGATCTTATACATGTGGCTTCAGACAGTCATAGAACCATAGAATTGTAGAGTTGGCACCACAAGGATCATGTTCAATCCCTGCAATGCAGGAATCTTTCACCCAGGGTGGGCCTTGAACACACAACCTTGAAATTAAGAGCCTCAAGATCTACCAACTGACATATCCCAGCTGTCCTAAAGTTTAAAATCTACTCTCCTCCTGAATAATATATTGCCACATGCAAAAATCACAGTATATGTCCAAGACACACTAACATTGTGTTTACATTATTTCTGTACATTAGACATCCTCTTCTCCTAGAAGATGGGGGGAATTTATATCACTTTAAATGAAATGTTTTACCACTTACTACAGAAACAACAAAATCCTGGACACATTTTTTTCAGAAGTGGTTAGTCTCACTATGCAATTCTTTAAAAAATTGAACAAACTTAAATTAATTGTTTGCGCTGAGTAGTGTTTGGTTAGAATTTCCTCTAATGGTACCCTGAATAAGTTTAATGTTTGCATATTAATACATATTCTTCTTCTTCTTTTTACCTGTCCTGTAGTATGCGGCCTAACTCACCCTCCTTGTGTCACCTGAAGCTATTTGGAAATTTATTTCCCTGTTTGTGGCACATTCATTCATTCATTCATTGATCTCACCAGTCATTATTTTTGCTAAGTAACTCAAAGTGATTTACAGCAATAAATAAATAACACATACTTTAAAACCAGCATAAATACATTTCCTGCCAGGCCTCACCCTCTGAGCTGCCTGCTAGAGTTCCTCTGGCCTTCATTTGGCAGGTCATGGCCTGATCTAAGGTGGGTCACTACGGCAGCAATACCACTATACAAAATATACTGTAAAAGATTAAATAGGTTCCCAAACGCATGTTTGGGTTGGAGGTGGGTCCTAGGTTTGAAAAAGTTGAAGACTACTGTAAACTGAGTCCACCTAGAAGAATCTGTGAAATATTGGAGGGTATGTTTTGGGTGAGCATAAAATCTGCCTGCCACACCTGATCCTTCGTTGCTATCTCCACTGACAGGGAACTAGAGTGGTGTTGTGTCTCTGGGTGGCACCAAGTGCATAAACAGGGCTGTCTTTACCCAGGGGTGCAAGGGGTGCGGGGCACCCGGGCGCTGAATTCTGGGGGGTGCAAGGCCCCCGCCGCTGAAGCTCTTAACTATTTACCTGTTATGAAATAATAAATAATTTTGATCAAGCTAGAAAAACAAAATGCATATTTACCTAGGTATTACCGAAATGTATACCTACTGTTTCACTGAAGGACTTTCAACTTTGTGTGCTCATTTACCAAATACGCCCCGCGCCAATGCAACAGCAAGTTTTAATTTCATCACTTACAGTTCAAATTCGTTTAGATAAACCGTTAAAAAAAACCAATGTTAATTTTCACGAACTGTCAGCATTTTCTTTGACTAACTACTTAGTACTTTGGGCTCTACTACACATGCGTTTCAGCACGCAATTCTGGTTTTCCATTTCCACAAAAACGTGCCTAGAGCACACACTATGAATTCCGCGAGCTGCATTTTTTCTTCATTTTACGATGAATGCTAATCGAGAAACACTTTTTGGAGTAATTAGAAATACATTCCAAAATAGATTTTAACAAGACTGCTAAACTAAATTTGGGGTAGAGGTAAAGGTAAAGGGGCCCCTGACCATCAGGTCCAGTCGTGTCCGACTCTGGGGTTGCGGTGCTCATCTCACTCTGTAGGCTGAGGGTGCAGGCATTTGTCCGCAGACAGCTTCTGGATCATGTGGCCAGCATGACAAAGCTGCTTCTGGCGAACCAGAGCAGCGTATGGAAATGCCATTTACCTTCCCGCCAGAGCGGTCCCTATTTATCTACTTGCACTTGCACTTTTGATGTGCTTTCGAACTGCTAGGTGGGCCGGAGCTGGGACCAAACAATGGGAGTTCACCCCATTGCAGGGATTCGAACCGCCGACCTTCTGATCAGCAAGCCCTAGACTCTGTGGTTTAACCCACAGCACCACCTGGGTCCCTGGGCGCTGGGCTCTGGACAAATCTTTGCAACCCAGCGGAGCATATGCTAAAGATGGTCTTGTGCATAAATCATGCCCAGGAACACTGTAATAGACAAGTCTTACACATCTGCACAAACACTCCACCCCACACAGTCCTATTACTGTATATAACATTAACATGTTATATACTAGTACTGTATATAACATTAACAGGCAGCACAGTCCTATGCATGTTCTCTCAGAAACAAGGCCATTGAATTCAATGAGTCTTGCTTCTAGTATATAGAACTGCAGCCTTAGTTGCAACCCTAAACATTCTTGGGTTGGGTGTAAGACTCACTGAACTTACCCAGTGGTTCTTCCTTCCGAGAAAACATACAGGAGATAGTGCTACAAACAGTTGCTACAAACAGTGCAGTTTTAAGGCAAGGTACAAAAGCAATAAGATTCACAAGGTGCTAAAAAAAAGAAAGAAAACCAAATCGACCCAAATATATGGTATACATCTGGTAAACAAAACACTAGTAATTTGTATACATAACTAAAATATAAATACTGTAAATATTAATCAGGCCCTTTTGGAAAGTAAGAGATTTTGAATAAGCACAGGGACAATTCTGATGAAAACTAGGCCCCTGGTTTGATAACAAGCTTTTCTACTGAACTTTGCCCTTTCATATATGCTACAACACTGTTCCACCAAATGGCTTCCCAGAAAGAATTTCTCTATTGTTGAAAATATACAGGTTAATCATGCATAAAGCTAATATTTTGCAAACATTCAAGTATATATTGCATTTTCAAACCTTTTTCTTGCTTTGTTTTACAAATTTTGACAACACTTAAATTAGTTTTAAAGAAGTTTACTTAAAGCAAAAGCCCTTATACTTACTTTCACATTCTGGATCGCCACACTTTTTGTGGCCCGACAACAACTTTGTGCTCTTGGTGATAGTTAGCAATGAAAAGATCAAAAATAAAATTCTGATGTCCCAAATCGGCAGCATCCTAAATGGTAAAAAAAAGCTGATCCCTGACAGAATAAAAAAGAAAAACAGATTGTGTCTTGGCAATAGAAGTCTGAAACATCATTCACCCCCCTCCATTTAGTTATATATAAAATCTTTTGGGTTCCATTTTCCTTCTACGTCCAGAGTCCACTTGCATAAACAAGCTGCTCAGTGAACTGTCCTGATTAAGTGGCTTAATTATTAACTGTGTGAGGCAATATAGACTAGGAATTTGAAATGAAAAAGGCGCTTTCTGTCAAACTACAGACTATAGATGTACCAATAGCCTCATTTGCATCAGCAAGTTATTGGAGCGCTTTGTGGAACTTTAGATGCGATGTAGAGAAAGATGCAATATGAATTACAGGAAATACTACCAAATGTTCCAAAACCCTGATGTACTGTTACTGCTGCTTTAAATTTTGCTCAGAGTATGTTTTTAATGATTTTAATAACACGATTCTGTGTTTTTTTATTATTGTTGCTGATTGTAATTTATATGTGGCCATAGCATTTGGTATTGTACATTACCCTGGGATCACTTTGATGAAGAGCAGCCAATAAATTTAGCAAACAAATAAACAATCACAGGTCTACACTTTATTTCACCTTATAAATCAGAGATGGAGCATCTATGGCCCTCTCTACCTCCCACCATCGCTGGTCATTGGCAGCTTGGCCTATAAACATCTGGAGGGCCACAGGTTCCCTATACTAATACATTATCTGTTCTACAAGGGTTGCCTTATATGATACAAAATTCTTCCATTTGTATTACACTTTTGTTTCAATGAGCTCATGATGGTGTACAGTTATCTAATGTTATCATCACCATAATCCAGTGAGTTTAATTAGGTAACTTGGCTATAGTTACCCAGTGAGCTCAACAACTGAATAGTGATTTGAAACCAAATATCCTTGACCCAAGTCTATCAGCCTATTCAACTGATATTTCCTTTTGTGTCTTACAGCCTTCATTTGGAAGGTAGCCTATGTTCAATCAGGCTTACTGCCAAGTAAGGATTGCCGCTTTAATGTGGTGCATATCAGCTCACTTTCCCATTTTCCAGCCAGCTCTGCTTCTTAATCTTCCCTCTCATCTGTTGCCTGTCTGCTCTTCTCACTTCAACTGCCTTTTCCCAACTCCTTTTCATCCAAGGTTCCTTTTCCCTCCCATTTATATCTTCCCTCTCATTGGTCAACCCAAAAGTTCTATTGAAGACTGCCCATCCAGCATACAGGCATTGCACTAGTAGATCCAGAAAAAGTAGTGTTGCTTGCTCTGAGCACCCCATTGTAATTTCAGGTTCCCTTTATTATCCCATATAATGTAATGGTGATATTGTTGGTGCCAAGGGGGAAAAATACTATAGTATAGAAAATAGAATTCCTGGATTCCAAAATCCAAGTTCAGAGCAATTACTCTTTGGTGAGAGAACCCCAGCAGAGATTTAAATTCACAAAATATGCAGCATGGAAATAAAGGCTTTAAAATATGTCACCTTAAAAAATTTCTTTCCAAAGTTTCCTTCTTACCCCAGCATATGAATAAGGCCACGTATTGGGTAAGTGTAAAATGTTTTACTTACAAACTCTTCAAATGTCAGGTTCATGTGCTTCAGAAAAGTTGCAGAGGCAGTAAAACTTGGCCTGCTTACAAAGTGGTGAAAGTTTCTAGATGATTTGTATAGGAGCTCAAGAATGGCTGGTGAGAGCCATGCGGTTGAGCTGGAACAACCAGTTCAAACCTCTTCACATGGAGAGCTTCTTAGGGAGACTGTGGGAGAACAAAAACTTGATTACCTAGTTCCTCCCAAGGAGAGGGGAAGTGGACATAGCTAAGCCTGGCAGGTCAGCTTACTCTATGGTCTTAATCCCTTCATGCATTAATTTGACTTAAATATGTTGACTATATGAGGCTGATTATCTCTCAAAAGTGCCGATACTGTCTACTCAGTTATTGTTGAATCACCTCAGGAAAGAACATAGGAAGTTGCTGTACACTTAACCAGCCCATGGGCCCATTTAGCTCAGCATTGTCTACAACATTTGGCATCAACTACCCAAGGTTTCAGACAAGGGATCTCTCCCAGTTCCACCTAAAGTTGCTGGGGCCTTCCGCATGCAGAGATGCTCTGCCACTAAACTGCATCCCTTCTCTTTGATGTTGGGCAATTTAGGTTGTCACACACTCAGCTTGGAGCAAGTTCCACTAGGACTTCTGAGTAAAGGTAAAGGGACCCCTGACCATTAGGTCCAGTCGTGACCGACTCTGGGGTTGCGCGCTCATCTCGCATTATTGGCCGAGGGAGCCGGCGTATAGCTTCCAGGTCATGTGGCCAGCATGACAAAGCCGCTTCTGGCAAACCAGAGCAGCACATGGAAATGCCGTTTACCTTCCCGCTGTAGCGGTTCCTATTTATCTACTTGCATTTTGACGTGCTTTCGAACTGCTAGGTTGGCAGGAGCTGGGACCAAGCAACGGGAGCTCACCCCGTCACAGGGATTCGAACCGCCAACCTTCTGATCGGCAAGCCCTAGGCTCAGTGGTTTAACCACAGCGCCACCTGGTTCCCTGAGTAGGTATGCATAAAACCAAACGGATAATCTTATTTAAAACAAAATTAACCAGAACTTGAGGTTCGTATCTCCTCTTTATTTTGGGCCGTCTTTGTTGCTGTTCTTCTCTTTTTCTTTTGCACTTAACCTGCCCCCCCCCCAAAAAACTAGTTTGCCTTCTTATACATGGCCATTTGTTTAATTGTCAATGCAAGGTATCTGATGAAGTGTGCATGCACACAAAAGCTCATACCAAAATAAAAACTTAGTTGGTCTTTAAGGTGCTACTGAAGGATTTTTTTTTATTTTGTCAATGCAAAGTTTCACATTGGCCCTTGTTGAATTGCATCTTGTTTCTATTTGTTTACCTTGATTATTTAAGACCTAAATTTTGTAAAGGCACTGTGGTACACATGGTACATAGTGGAACATAGAGAGATGCTTCTTAGGGATATTTTCAGAGCTCTTTCTTTCTGCTGGAGACTAATTATAATCTAAGCATCTTCCAAAAGAAAGGGAAATTTTATTAGGGTTGGATACTTTCAACAAAAAGAGCACCCAGTCCCTGGTACATTAAAAATATTTTTATCTCCGAAAAAGAGCAGAGCATTGCACCACCCAAGCACCTGCCTTTCCAAACCTATCAGCTGATAATGTCTCATTGGACATAAAGATATCTGAACCAGGACTAAACTTTAATGTGATTTTACTGGGAGGGTGTTTTGTTAAATTGCTTTATCCTCTTGGGAATATGAAGTGTAATACCAATGTTTAAAGCAGAAACAAGACTACCTTTTGTGAAATGTTCTTCTTAGCCTTCTAATGCTTGTTTGTTTCATTTTACTATTCTCTTTGAATCACATCTCCTTTAGTGGCCTCCATCTTTGAATCATATTTGAATTTGTGACCAGTCCCATGCTGCAGAACACTCTTCCAGCAAAGATTCCACAAGCATCCTTTGACTTTTAGGTATCTCTTGAAGATCTTTTTATTCTAACAGATATTTGCAGCTGTTCAATTCTTCTCTTCATTAACCAGTCAAATTAATGATTATCCGTATTTTTATTTATATTCTTTAAAATGGCATCTTTTAACACTGTAAACTGTCTTGATATTTTATATGGCAGTATAGAATTTTATAAATAAATCACATCTCCTTTCATGGCATGGTTCCCTTTTTTTCTTCTCAAATTGTTGCTTCTCAGTACAGTACCTCCAACTCTCACTGGAACCTGGCTGCCTCATCTTAATGCTTTCATGGCTGTTGCCCTGAACATCAAGATTACTATTATTACAATACAGTATTAGCATAGTCAGCTTATGATATACCATATTGGCCCAAATATAAGCCGCACCTGAATACCCTAATATAAGCCGCACCCTTCATCGCTGCTCCTGGCTGCATACTGGGTTGCGTTGCCAGCGGCCTTTCCCCTTCCTCCCTGGCCTTGGGAGAGAGGACACTCCTGGCGCTGTTTGCCCCACGCTCCTGGCTGCATACTGTAAGGTCGTGAATAAAAGCCACACTTTTAACTTTTCACGGTCAGAATTTGGGGGGGAAAGTGTGGCTTATATTCGGGCCAATACGTTATCTTCTCAGATATCTTCACTGACTACCAACTTGTTACTAGGCCAACTTCAATGTGTTACCATTAGTACAGAAACACTCAACAGCTTGGGACCAGTTTAGTTGAAGGATCACCTTAGTCCATATATGGCCACGCATCCACCTTGATCTGTGGGACTGCTTTTACAAGTGCCACATAATGTCCTTTCCCTACCTGTAAGTAACCAGTCTTCCAGCACTAACACTCTGGAACTTCCTCTTGACATCAGGCAGGTGCCTTCACTCTTATTTTTGACACTTGCTAAAAGCTTTGTGTGGTCAATCCCTATCAAAGTATGTAAAGCTGACATGCAATTTAATATGTAATTTTATAATGGGTAATTTAACTGCTAACTTTATTATTTAAATTTTATTTATCCCAGGCTAACACTAACCTACCATAGTGGCCTGTTTTAAGAACACTAAGCAGTTTGCCAACTTAATACTGGTAGGTAAAGGTAAGGTAAAGGACCCCTGGATGGTTAAGTCCAGTCAAAGGCGACTATTGGGTTGCAGCGCTCATCTCGCTTTCAGGCCGAGGGAGCCGGTGTTTGTCCACAGACAGCTTTCCAGGTCATGTGGCCAGCATGACTAAACGCAACCACACACCATGACAGAAACCAGAGCGCACAGAAACGTCGTTTACCTTCCTGCCAGAGTGGTACCTATTTATCTACTTGCACTGGCGTGCTTTCGAACTGCTAGGTGGCAGGAGCTGCAACAGAGCAATAGGAGCTCACCCCGTTACGGGGATTTGAACCTCCGACCTTCCAATTGGCAAGTCCAAGAGGCTCAGTGGTTTAAACCACAGTTGGGTGCATACCTATTGAGGCCAACAGTGTATTTTCCTATGTACCCTTTCCCCATCACAAATTAAGACATAGAACAAAATGACTCAGGTGCTCTTGGATTCCATCAGCCCATCCACTGAGTCATCTGCAGCCAGGACTTTTAAAAATGAATTTTTGCTGGGTGGCTGGTGGAAACAAACTCAAAAGGGCACTTCACACAAATCCTTTGCCAGCCCAGTTCAGGATTACATTCCATACACAAATCCACATTGTTAGGTATGAGAGACTACTTTAAATGTTTTTAAGGGGTACCTAAGTACAAGTTGAGATTTCTGGTCTTTCCAATCTATGTTTAGAATCATAGAGTTGGAAGAGGCCACAAGGGCCATCCAGTCCAACCCCCTGCCAAGCAGGAAACACCACCAAAGCATTCCTGACAGATGGCTGGGAATGGGGATTCTAATTTCTGTCAGACCATTTGGTTTGGTAGGTGAAGTACAAGTATGAAAAACTTTTCATTAAACAAACAGTAAATCCAGAATACAGAAAATAGTATATAAAGGTACCTTTATTTAGACTTTTACAGAACAAGCCAATGAATACACTTGGAGGAAGTTTAAAAACAGTATGTCACCTTTTTACACCAACTATATTGCCATCGACTAGCTTTAGATGTTACAGAAATGCCAAGTTTTGAATCCACTTTCCTCAATCAACAGATATTCATAAATACAACATCTTAACGCCCGATTAATTTAATGGTATACTGCATTTTTATTGGCATTTGAAAGTTTAGCCTATGGCCAACAATAATCTAGTTTTGAAGTTACCCACAGCCCTCCTGCAACATACTGCAAAGCACAGAAATGAGATGCAAGTTTTTTAAAAAATCTAAGCATTACTCTAAAACTAGGGGAGAGGCAAGGTTAAAATAACTACATGAAGTCTCTAAACAGATTTTAGATGGCCAAGTAATTTAGAATTGGCTCGATACACTCACTTGGCTTCTGTATATGGGCAGTTAGTTCACCAAGGAATGTTAGTAAAAGCTGGCATCAATTTGTATAGTGAAAGCACAGAAAAGAAAACCTGGATTATGCACAGGTGTGTGCTCCTTCACAGAACTTGAGAATTCACTTTTTAGCAATTAGAGGGGAAGTGTTAATAGGCAGAATATTCAAACACTCTGTATGAAGTATGGCAAAGGGAGAAAGATATCTATGCGAGATGAAGCGGCAACAGGCTCTCACACCTCTGTAAAATACACATTTATTTCTACAAAAAAAGATCTGATACAGAAGTGATTCACACAAATGTAACTATGTACCTATTAAAATATACAGAAACTCTTTGAAGTAGAGGAGATTTAAAAAGATGAAGGGGTTGTCAATCCTTTTATTTGTACACTTTTGCATCTTCACATAATTTGATAAGTAACCTTTTACAAAATCATGTAAAAAGCATGAGAATTGCCTGGTAAAGAGTCTGCATTTCTCCAAAAGATTTTATACAGCATGCAATTAAGGCAGCCTTTTCTTCCCCACATGGAATCCTTTCACTCATCAAGTAATCTTCTGCTGCAAAATTAGGCTAGGGAGCCTGGTCTCTTCTGTCAACGCCTTTTGTCTTTCCTGTCTGATTTACGGTCTCTTTCGCTCCGCGAAGTTCTTTTGCCTGACCGACTACTTTCTGATATAGACCTCTTTCTGTCCGACCTTGAACTTTTATCCTTTGATCCTTTCGCATCTCTGCTGCTACCTTTCGAAGACTTGTGACTCCTGTCTACTCCTGCATTATCCCTTCGCTTTCGATCCAGACTCCTCCTACGCTTCCTATCCCTATTGTGCCCACGCCCTCTGCTTCGACTTCTGCTCTCGCTACTGCTGGAACTACTGCTACTCTCTCGACTACTACTTCCGCTAGTGCTGCTGCTGCTGGAGGAACTACTCCGACTACTGCTGCTGCCACTGCTAGAACTACTGCCACTACTACTGCTTGTAGAACTAGTACTACTGGTGCTGCTGCTAGTACTGCGACTTCGACTCTTACTGCCTTTGTTCCTTGCTCTACCTCTGCTCCTGCTCCTGCCCTTGTTCTTGACTTCTACAGTTACTGCCTGGATTTGGTCTGCCTGAATTTCAGGCAGATTCTCAGGCACTACAGTTTCTTCTTTGTCTACCTGAGGCTCTTGATCTTGAGTGGATTCCAACTGTGGTGAAGGCTGTGGCTGAAGCACAGCCTCTAGTTGAGGCTGGGCCTCAGCCTCGGACACTGCAATGGATTCTGGCTCCTTCTCTTCTGCCTCCTCTGGTTCAGCTTCCACTTCTGGCTTGTTGGCTTCCTCTTTCTCCAAGGGAGCAACAGGCCCCTCCTGCTCTGGTTGAGGATTACTCTCCATTTCTGGTTCCACTTCTTTGCTATTCTCATTTTCTAGTGGCTCTGCATGATCTGCCTCATTGGTTTCCATCACATCCTGCTCGCCATCTACTGGCAGCGTATTTTCACCTTCCTCTTTCCCTAACACAACATCCTCCTCCTGATTATCCTGCTGCCTATCATTCTCCTTAATCTCTGGTCCCTCATCTACCTTAACCTCCATTTCCTCTTTCTGCTCCTCCTCCTCCTGTTCTATCTCTCCATCACTGTGACTAGCACCTACCTCCTTTTCTTCCCCTACCTCTTCCATTTCTACATCATTGCTCCGATTACCTGTCTCCATCTCTTCCACCTGCTGAACCGCCTTACCCTCTTCTTGCTCCTTCTTCTGGTCTTCCTTCTTTTCTTCCTTCTGCACCTCCTGGTGTTCTTTTTCCTTCAGAGATTGTCGCCTGGGCCTGGCTTCCATTTTGTTAATTTGCTCAGCAAACTCAATGCGCCTATTTTCAAACAGTGCTGCAGAATGAGAGAAGACACACTAAGCTTATTGTGGGTACTTAGCATGGTTCCATCTTACTGATAGATCACTTGAGCCACTTCACACAAGGAAAGTTTCATATAGACAAGTGATCATGCATGTTAAGAGGTCAGAATGTGCACTTGTGAATTGGGGCATTTGCCACATATTTTTGAATTTCAGGCTACTGGCAGTTATGAGCAGTAAAGTTTCACATGAAGAAATAATTTATAACTGGATCCAGCAGGTGGGCAAGATCTTTATCTCCCCAACCCCCTAGAGACAAACTTTATGGGGTAGCTGGATCTGTCAATCACTTGGGCTGGAATTCCAATGTCACATCATTACAAATGTTCTGTTTGTGCAAGCACATCATCTTGCAAGATGGAAAAACCCCGCTTGCAATTATGTGCTGTTCTGAGCATTTTCCTAAACCCCAGAACCAGGACTCTAGGAACCTGCCAGTGCCTTTGCACCAACTCCCAAAGCTGGGTAGGCAATCCTCCACCTTGTGGGTGGGCCAGTTCTGGCTTTTTGTGTTTTTGTGTAAACGTGCAGACTCGCAGAACTGACCCTTTGAGTAAGATGCAAGTTCGCTTTACTTCCTTGTCATTATCAGTTTAACTTTTTCCAATGAAATTCCAGAAGAGCTTATATCAAAGAACATGTATCTACCCTACCACCAGTAACATACCATTTAATTTTTTTTGAGAATCATCAAACAGCTTCTGGGTAGCAGGACACATTCTGCCAGGTATGTAGAACAGATGAGGCTTTGTCTTTGTTCTTATATATTTAATTATTTTGGCATTATGATCATTCCATTCTTCTTGCTGGTAAAAGAAAGATTTTTATTTTTATTTAGTATTGTCCACAACACCAACACCACACATAGCAGCTGCTTGAATTTTGACTCACCAGCTGAGCAAGTTCAACTTTCTGTTCCAATAGCCGCAGCTCTGTTTGTTTAGCACGTCTTTCCTCAAAGAGCTCTCGCCTCTCATTTTCAACCTGCTTTCTCTCTTCCTCTGCCTGCACTTCAAGTTTCTGTTCAATTTCTTGCCGTCTTTTTTGCTGAGGTGGAGAAACAGTTTCAGATTTGCTTAAGGCGAGCTCAGAAATTTTATTATTAGTTTATATACCACTTAATAGCTGGCCGACCCCTGTTCTGGAGTCAGATCAATACTGAAGTCTGATACAGAACAAGCTTCATCTAATTATTGCAAGATAGCCCACAACTTTTGGCTGGACTTAGTAGTCAAGTCACTGCTTATAGTTGTTGGTTTTCTCATTTCTGCTCCCCTAAGGTATGGAGCATTCCTTGTGTATCAAACAATCCACATTTATAGTGAAGCAGTGCCAGGCAATGCAATTACATCTCTCCAACATGACCTGAAGCCTGGGAACCAATAGGAGCTCTGTGCCCTCCCTCTCTTTCTAATCTGTTTTCAAATTGTTACGGAACCAGAGACAAGTAAATAATAATAAAAAGTCAACTATATAGCCAACTATATAGCCAGGCAGGGCATACAAAACCTAAGCATGGACCTCTCTAGCCTGCTGGCAGTTACTAGTGGTTTTCCCAGCTAGTTGCCAGAACCCAGTTTAGGGTCATCATAAAGAACTGTATTTGTAGTAGGATCCATGTTCTGTTGAACTTAATAGGCTTAAGGAAAGTTTTAGGAATGCTCACGGTTTCCTTTCCACTTGAAAAATGACTTTAAAGTCCTCATGTTTCCACAGTGAAAAATCTGCGCTACTGGGCTACTAGGAGTAAGTTTCTTCGCGCAAGACAGTATACAATTCTCTCATTCAATAGAAATAGTACACTCTCTCCTCTAATGAACATTACAAGGTATTGAGTTAATACCCTCTCAGTAGCGACTGTTGATTCTTGTTTGAACTTCTGAAGAGTACCCATCAACAGGCCAAATATGCGCCGATTCCTAGCAGAACAGAAAAGGAGTAAAAAGATATGATTATACCATGGAGTTTCATATGTGTTCATTATGCATACCTATTGAAACAGTTTTCAAAACCTTCCAAGGCTGTTAGTTAATGGTGCATGAATTATAAAAAGGCTACAATAATAACACAGGGTGCAAAAGCTATTTAGAAAGAAACATAACCACTGGATGTTGCAAATTTCCAACAACCAACATGAGAAGACAACAAGATAATTCCAGTGGATGGCTTTATCAACAATAGCATATAATTTCCAAGCATATTAAATTAAATGAAGTTCTTAAATTATGACCCAAAGACAGCCAAACCTTTATCTAAGATTGAAGACAACAATAAAATATATTAAACAGACTGATTATTAATAAAAGGAACACAATTGTTGTGACTTTTCATAAGGAACCTCAAGAAATGATTTGCCATTTTGTAAGCAACATTGCACTGAAAATATAGTCATCTTCTTTTGACTTACTTTTTTGTTGAGGGCTAGCTGTATGAGAAAGACCGTTGGCCCATACGGAGAATCATAGAATTGTTAAGTTGGGAGGGACCCCCCCCCCAGGGTAATCTAGTCCAATCCCTTGCATTGCAGGAAATTCAACAAAAACAACCCTGACAGATTGCCATCCAATCTCTGCTTAAAAACTTCCAAGGATGGAGAGTCTACAACCTTTTGAGGGAGTCCACTCCACTGCCAAACATTTCTTACTGTCAGGACCCCGACCACAATGGTCACAGCCTGAAAATAAATTCCAGCCCAGCATTTTAGCCCCACCCCAACTAATACATATGAGATGGTGCTTGAATTAAGAAGTAATTTCCCCCAAAAATTATTTGGATACTTTCCCACAAACTACATATCTGAAGTTGATACACAAGCAGCTCAACACAACTCATTGTCTAAAAGTGAGACCTTTAGATAGCTAAGATTAGGATTTGAAGCTTTCCTCATAAAAGAAGCCAGCACAGAATGTCATTGGGCAGGGGCAACAGAGCTTCCACAGCTCAAATCTGAACTTATTCATGTTTTTAGATATTTTGTCAGCTGCTTTATATGATTTCTTCCCTGAAAAGTGGGATACAAATTTATACAATTAATAAATTTCTCTAGCAGACTGTGAAATCTGGTTTCATCACCCAAACTTCATCAACAAATTTTAATGAAATACACCAATTTCTGTGCAATTTTGCACAGAAAAGCATGAAAAAGTACAGTGGCTGCTAATTTGCAGTATTCTTTAAAGACCAAGGCTGAAATCCCACCAATATCAATGGGACTTACTTCTGAATTAGACTGGTTCATATCAAACTAAAAAAAACCCAAAGGGAACATTTTTAAAAAAATTATATATGGCAAGATGCCTATCTTAGAAAAACACAACATGCTAAATCTCTACCCAGAGCTTTTACATTCCTGGAATAGTCACAAACAATAGTCTGAGATGAGTACATCAGCAACTTATTTTGACTTACAAATCAACAGGCAAAGCAAACTGTGCAAGTCAACTTAAATAAACGTGGAAGCTGGGTTGAGTTGTCTGGTGCAGTCAGTAACTGTACACACACTTCTTAAGAAGCAGGCTAAGACAGCATAAAATATTGGACAAAGTTTTCTGTGCAAGAAAGAACATTTCTTTCATAATTTGTATTATGTGCTTGGAGTTTGAAAACATTATGGTTACAGTAAACAACATTGTAAGATACCTTTGTTTTCCCTTTTCATCCATGTTTTGATCTTGAATAAGGTCTCGGCGTGTTCTTTCTTTGGAGGTAGCAACAACAGAAGACTGCAACGCTGGCTGCAAGCATAGGTCAAAACCAGGTTAATTGAAGCTTTTCTACATTTCTTTCCCCTCTCTACCCACCAACTTCTAGTTATCCCTTACTTTTTTAACATCATCATCCTCTGCGTCGCTTTCATGGCGTGATTCTCTCCTTGTCCGACGTTCCCCAGCTAGCCTAAATTTAAGAGAGTACCAAAGGCATCCATTTTATACCAGAACCAAGGACAATATTTCAATAGGCTTAGAAAATGATGTTAATACAAGCAAAATAAGTACACTAAAATCAAGATACTGTGCTTCACAGACTGCTTTGATGCAACCTCTGTCCACGTTGTTGCTGGGATCCAATGAACTCTTAGGTGAATGTAGATTAGCTGCTTGCTAAATCTGTTGCTTTATTACAGCATCTTTTAAAAGATGGAGACCTCACGTTTAAAGTCCACTTACTTTTATTCCTACAGAACATATTACAGGGTAGCAGCTCCTACACAATTTACCGGTACTCAAGACAAAAAGGTGTTCTATTGAAATCCTATTTAAAAAATCACACGGAATCAAGATACACCAGTATAAATTATTTGCTAGTGTAGAGTTCCAAGAGGAATTATGCAACTTAAAGAAGAACTGATACATGAATGGATTTTCCTTTCTTCCCTCCCAGTTCCTTTTGTATGTCTGAAATTGCAAGCAATCATTTTAAATTATACACAGCCTTGAGTGCTATATAAAAACCATGCAGAAATGCACTAAGGAAATATACCGAGTCAGCTAAGAAGGCATGCTGTTCTTGTCTCTAACTTCATTCAATCCTGTTCTTGAATTCAGCCCTATTTCATTCTCTGCTCACCTATTGGTCGCCCCTTCTAGATCCCTCTGTTTGGCTGGGGGTCCTCCTCCGCTATCCGAGAATCCACGCCTGAAACAAGAGATGATCAGTGTATCAGATCAGCATGCTCCAAGCAAGTTTATAATGCCAAGACCCCATAAAACTAAAGTTCAATGTCTTGCTTTGTGTGCAACAAGTTTTACAGAAGTCATGCCATGCTCTCTAAAATATATATGAAGCCACTAGGTGAGATCAGAGGGTGGAAGTAAGATGCCATCAGTATAAGAAAATCAGCTCTATTTCTTTCTATATCTGAATTAGGTGAGGCCGTTCAGGTGCTCAACCAGTGCTTGGGCTCAGTAATGGGCTAACAGATTGAAAGCTGACAATAAAGAGTTGTGAGAAAGTGGTTATTATGCTGATAAATTAGGTGCATGGCTTGTTTCAGATGGGGGTGCACCTTCCATGAAGAAGCAGGTTTGTAGCTTGGGGACACACTTGCACCCAGAGTTGTCACTAGAGGCCAAGGTAGCCCCAGTGTCACAAACTGCCCTTCCCAGGATTGACCTAATCACCAGGTAAGAACATTCCTGAATAGGCAGCCTTGCCACCATGATGCACAGTCTTCTTAGCTTTCAAATGTAATACTGTAATGTGTTGTACAAGGAGCTGCCCTTGAAAACGTTCATTAGTGCAGAATACAGTTCAGCCAAGGAGCATTGTTGGGTACTGAAAAGACTCAGGACAGGGCCACAAGAAATATTTGCATATGCTTATTTTTATGTATAGGTGCCAATTTCAGCTGTAATTTGAAGGGGAAGAACAAACTGGCTGTCAGGGAGAAGTCAGAGCTATGGGGTGGCAACAGGGATTTCCTGGGCCAGTATACTATATGTGGATTGGGCCCTCCACCTCATCCACAGTCTAGAGCTGCTGTTTATGTACATATTTATATACTATTTAAAAATAGAACAAGTGCTCATTGGCAAATTTGAATGGCAGGTGTCTAGGGTCTCACCAGTGCTGTACATTGAAGTGTTACCAGTTGCCCTGTAAAAAAAAGTTAAGTTTAAAGGGGAAAGATGTCCAGGATCCTGCATCAAAGACCCAGACACACAGGCCCCCTGGCTACCCACTAACAAGGCTGTTGCTTTATCCTGATGGAATCATATCACATAAATTCTGGCAGCCTATTTGCTGCCAAGCCCAATTCCAAATGCTAGTACTCCTCTATTAAGCCCTTAAATGGTTTGGGGCCCAAATACTTGAAGGAGCACATCTCCCTATACCAACCTGCCTATGCCTCAAAATAGCTAGAGTGCGCTTTTCTGTTTCCATTGTCAGGGGAAGTTCAGTACAGTTGTACCTTGGATCTCAAATGCCTTAGCTCCCAGATAAATCAGCTGCCAAACGATCAAAACCTGGAAGTGAGTGTTTCCGTTTCCGAATGATTATTGAAAGCCAAAAATCCAGTGCGGCTTCGGTTTCCGAACGTTTTGGAAGTTGAACAGACTTCCGGAATGGATTCTGTTCAACTTTCAAGGTATGACTGTATTTGGGCGAGATGCGAGTGAAAGCCTCTCAGCACACACATGCAGCTCTCTCACACACTCATGTACTTCACATGTATACTGCCGCAAGTACATCTCTCCCTCTCAAACACATATCTACCCTCTATTCCCCCACCTCACATAAATATCTTCCCCTCTCTCTCTGCCCATGTATATATCCAACTCTCATGCACAGAACAAACTAAGTATCCCTTCCAATTCAGAAAAGCCCCTCCAAGGGTGGAGGATGTGACTGTTTTAAAAAATAACCCACCCACAAAAGTAACTAATCGCCGAGTTACACAATCCCAGAGTTACACAATGCCACTAACTAAAAAGCTTATTCCCTCCTTTTAAGAGCATTTTATAGAAACAGTATGTAGCAATTTAAAACATTCCAGTAACAAAACTAAAGATCAAGAAGTACTAAGTAGGCCAAACATCTGTAGGATTGCAAAGACTGCTGTGCAAGCCGAGCCTAAAACACCATCTAATAAAAACCAGGCAGAGTTCTGTTGCAATAGCCTTCAAGTACCATACCATGCTAGTCTTAGGCTACAACAGCAGAGGATCTGTAACCCTTAGAATAGCATGGTTGGCTGCCCACCCTTTGGTAATAACAATGGTATATGAGCCCAGTGGCAAGTTATACATGCCTTCTACTGAAATCTTTGAAGACAGCAATCTTGCGGGCCCCACAGCACTGCCATAAACTAGCATTACAGCAACTGTACAGGTCCAACTTGAAATTACTGAAGTTTTTTTAAGGTTAGAAGAGAAGTTGCATGCAACCTTAGGGTCAAGTACCCCAACAGTTATTTGCTTGCCTGTGAATATGCTTTGGACCATGAGCAGAACCCCTCTCTTCCCCATCACTGTAATAATATGGCAGTTGAGTTCAGACTCTAGCTACCTTAAATCAACATATTAAATCAACATTTAACCTTCTTTTAATTTCTAGCCTTCAAATACAAGCATAACATTCTGTGCAGCATAGAAGCTGCCCTCAGAAAGGTACAGAATTGGTTTCCATTAATCATCCACAGATACTCACCTAAGTAATATACTTCCACGCCCCCTACCTCCACCAGGGCCTGTGATGGTCAATAATCTCCCTTGAGCGGGCCTGAAAAAGAAGCCAAAGGAATAATCATCAGGAAGGTGCAAAGAGGTACAGAAAACATCCCTCAAAGGAACCCCACTGGAAACCTGGTGCAAATGTACCCCCCAAAAATTTATTAGTCAGCTTTCGTGATTGGGGACAGGAAGTGACTGCTTCTACCGTGTGCAGGATCCTGATGGCCTATTTTATAAAAAATACCTTGACCTTCCACGTGGTGGGAAGTAGCAGAGGAGGAAAAATGCAGGGGGGCGGCAGTGGGTTTTGCCTACCTTTTGTGCCAGGGAAACGTTTGCAGATTTAGGCTGGGGCATGAGCGCACTCTTAACCCGGGTTAACTTTGGCCGGCGCAGGCTGCGTCCCTAAGCGCCCTTACTGGGAACTAGTGAGCCCCATTGAAAACACGAGGGGAAGTCGGGTTCGCAGGGCGCAGCCGCGCCTCGCAACTCACGTGGACGCCACTAACGGATTCTGCTCGTAGGCCTCCCTCTGCGCTGTCGCTCCGTCCCTTCCCAGACCAGTTTACCCCCGATTTAGAGAGGGACGGGGCTAACGGATGCACCACTCGGGCTCCTGAAGTCCCAGGGCGCGTTCCCGGAGAGGGAAGGGAAAGGGCACGAAGGTGGCAACCGCAGCGAAGCCTCTCAGGGGCCGAGTGCGGCGGCCCCCTCTGAGCCGAAACTCCCCCGCCGGCCGCCCTGCTCTTCCTCCAGCCTCACCGCACATCGTTGGGGTCCCGCCCCGTGAGCTTGCGGATGTTCTCGTCGACGTGCTTGAGGCTCTCCTTGGCCTTCTCGAGCTGCTCCTGCAGAGCCCGCACCGCCACCGCCATCGCAGCCAACCACAGGCGCGGCCTAGCCAGTCAGGGCCCGGCCGAAAGCACGGCTCGGCGGGAAAGGGGCGGGGCGCGACGGCCCAGCCCCTCACGTAGCGCGGCTCCTCCGAGCAAACCCGCCAATAGGCGCGCGAGAGTTGGATCGACAACGTTCCTCGCCAACAGCCGCGCTTCGTCCCTAGCGAACCACCGCCCTAACAAGTTGAGTGGCATTTGAGTGCTCCAGTCATCAGCTTCCTTCTTAGCCAATCGGGAATCCATAGTGCTAGAGCGACGTTGGGAGAACCACTCGAAGATTGCGGTGCTTTGTTTCTCCTGCCAATCACGGAATGCCAGAGCAGGGTGGCATCTGAGCAACCAACCAAGTGGTACACTTGTCCCTCGAGTAACCAACCAGTGATAGGAGGTGGGTCGGCTTACACCTGCTCATTTTCGCGCGCTCCTGGGTCATGAAGTGCCTTGAAGTGCAGGGGGCGGGACTAAACTCAATTTCCGCGGACTCGTGGCTTCTCTGATTCTGAAATTTGTTAAAGGGAAGTCTCTTACTGTGAAAATCTGTCTAAAATTCTGAACATCACAGACTCATAGAGTATCACATCACAACAATTCCAGATCATATCACAGAATAGTGTGCTTCATCTTTGTTTTTATAGTTATGACCAGGAAAAAAAGAGAGAAACTCCTCTTCTGGCCTCTTAACAGAACACCCCCAGGATTTTTAAGTTAAGCCTGCTGCAACTGGTTTTCTTATGGCCATTGCCCATCCTGAACGTCTGGGATTTGTGATCATTATGTTCATTTGCCTTCAGTAGCAGTAAAGCTCTGCTGAATGAACTACAATTGCCTCTGGTCTATTTTGGGGGGATCCTGCAACGTGTTGTAAGTTTTTACTCTGCTAACTGTACGTTGGAATCTGGATCAATACTGAGTAGAATTCCATGACATCTTAAACGTAGCCGTGAGCCCCGCCGGACCTTTGCTTCCAAACGGACACAGAGAGAGCAGCATCCCAATGCCCGCGATCGCGCCTGCCAACCACCAAGCCCCAGGTCGATCCCGGAGCGCGCGCCCTTGCTCCAGGAGCTCCGCGCAAGCGAGGCGGGGACTTCACGGAGCTCCGCCCCAGAAGCAGCTGCCGGTTGTTGCCTGGGCAGCTCCGCCTCTGAGTGTAAGGAGGGACTCCGCTCGGCTTGAGCCCGGCGGGTGGGCCTGGTCCTCGTTCCCTTCTGGCCGGGAGCTGCCCGGCATGAACAAGTCGGAGATGGCGGACGAGGCGCTCTTCCTGCTGCTGCACAACGAGATGGTGACCGGGCTGTACCGCGCCGCCGAGCAGGGCGATGGGGTGAGTGTTGCTCTCGCGGCTCCGGGGAGGGATCCCTGCGCTTCCCCGTCGGAGGGAAGGGAGAGGAGAGAGGCGGAGCCCGTGGCACGGCGCAGCCGGCGCTGTGGCCCGAGGAGGGTCCCATTTCTATATTCCTTTTTTTAAACGAAGCTTCCCTAAATCCGGAATGCCTCATAATGGAGTCTCTGGTTTCGACATCCCTTCCCCTTAAAGCGCTGCTCGCTCTCGCTGGGTATCCCTGTGGTTGTTTGAGGGCCTGGCCAAGGGTTTCTGGCGTCTGATCCGATTAGTCCGTGTTCAGTATCCAGGTTTGGGGCTGGTTATGGGCGAATCCCGTGATGAACATGAACAGACTCCCCGAGAGAAATGTGATAGCATCACATACAGCATGTACTAAGTAAACTAGGGATGATCCAAAATAAATTAAAAATGTTTATTACATTGCCTCTGACCCCCTAATACAGGGGCCAGCAAACATTTTCAGCAGGGGGCTGGTCCGCTGTCCCTCAGACCTTGTGGGGGGCCGGGCTATATTTTTTGGGGGGGGGGGAAATAATGAACTAATTCCTATGCCCCACAAATAACCCAGAGATGCATTGTAAATAAAAGGACACATTCTACTCATGTAAAAACACACTGATTTAGAAGGCGATTGGGCTAGATCCGGCCCCCGGGCCTTAGTTTTCCTACCCATGCACTAAATAATACAATGGGTTTCCACCCCCCCCCCCCGCAACAGCATGCTTTGTTTTTGCATGTACAGTAACTTTTTAAATTGTTTAAGAAATTTAAGACCACCCAAATTCCTGTCATCTTTAGTGTAATGTGTCCTTAAATTTAGAAACAGCATGGGTGTTTTAAAATGGGCAGGATTAGGACGACACAACATTATCCATAATTCAGTTAGGACAGACTCTTTGCAATTAAATTAGTGTGTTTATTAAGCACACCTGGAGTCAGAATTCAGCAGTGCTTGAAGTGGGATGAAACCCTAACTTTTTTATTCCACTTCAAGTACTTCAGATTATAAAATTACAAAGAGTGTCTCAAAAGTGTATGGTTGTAGGACCCAGGTTATTTTTATGGTTGTACAGTAAGTTGTTTAAAATTGTTTTTCATATTGTGTTTTAATGCTGTAACCTGTCCTGAGACCTTACGAGTGAAGAGCGGGAAATCATAGAATCAGGAAGAGACCACAAGGGCCACCCAGTCCAACCCCCTGCCAAGCAGGAAACACCATCAAAGCATTCTTGACATATGCCTGTCAAGCCTCTGCTTAAAGACCTCCAATAAATGACTGACTGACAAGGGGTTTCTTCCAGCCTCTGTTGCTTCAGACATCAGTCAGAAATCGGTCCTACTGCAATACAAGGAACTTGCTCCTTTTCTGTTGGGGGCTGCACGACTACTCATAGCCAGTTTTCGAAATTAGCCAGGCACATTTTGCACCTGGCTGTCAAGAGCACTTGCAACCAAGTGAAGCTCCACCATCTGGAGGTGTATGCCTGGGGATCCTTGGATCCTGCCTGTTTTCACGTACTATAACAACACATCCTGTAGAATTCTATCGGTTATATTTTATCTGCACAATTGGAATGAATTTCAGGAACCAAAATGCTTTTACTGTGCCGCCTGAGCAGGAGCAGTGAATAATGTTACAGTTTGTCGTAGCTTATCTTCACCCCTCTGCCCTCAGTTCTGAGCAATATCCCTACGTTAGGAATGGAATTAAGAAAAAGAGGTTGGAATAGGCCAATATACAGTGTATCTGGAAGGTCCCTGGATTAAGCAACTTTTCTTATTTAAGTTCTCAAAGTTCTTAACCTAGCTCAAGGTAGTGATCTGAACTAGCCAGATAATCAATCACAGTCAGTCCATCATTACCCCAAAATGGCAACTAAACATTCAATTTTTGTGCTTACTTGAGTTTCTGACACTGTTCACAGCAAAGAATTGGAAAGAATGTGTGGACCCTTTTATAAGAGTTTCTAATGTATTGCAGTGATTGGTATCTGAGTTCACAAACAAGGGTATTATCATCTGTTCCAGAAGGGAAAGAAGAGGGAAACAGGGAAGCTTCTGTGTTACATTTTTTGCTGTGTGTATATATATATATATATATATATATATATATATATATATAAACAATATCTAAAAAACCCAGAAACCAGGCCTACTGGTTTCACTGGGGCCTTCTGATTGCAACCTAACTGCTTTGTCGTGGGTGCAGTGCCTATACGATTTCAGCTCAGAATAGTGATTCAGCATGCTAGCAAGGATATGCTAGGAGTCAAGTCTAACAAGAACAATCTCCTTTATTGCAGTAGGAACTTGACTGACTGGAGGGAAAGGGTGAGCTCCTTTTATACTCTCAGGAACAGGAGTTGGGGAAAGGATACATTCAGATTTTGGCGGGACCCAATCGGAGTAAGGATTCAAATTGCGCTAATAAGTTAACCAATAGCAACTGTCACCACACCTTTTTGAATCACCCTGGAGCGGGAAAGGTAGTTACAAAACTAGCAGTGAAACTCATGTACACATATTAAACCAATACATAACACTAACTAAACAAATTAGCTTTTGGTTTTGTTCAATTAGGATCCTCCGTTTGCATTTGGTGCATATTCTTACAGTCACATAGCCTTGTGTATTTGTTCTACCAAACAATTCATTGTTTTCTAAAAGTTTTCATGCTATAATAAATATATTGACACTCTTCCCTGCTAGTGGCACACTACCAATAATAATCAAAATTTGGGGGTTGGGTTTTTGATTACAGGCACACACACACACACACACACACCGCATTTACACAGGGGTTATGTTCTGAGCAGGGGGGGTGGGAGCGCAATCCCGGTGGGGTGCCATCACAGCTGCCCGCCCGTGCTAGGTGCCCCACCCCCACAGGCAGTGGACCCTGTCCCCAGAACACGCCTCACGCCCCTTTGGGTGGTGCACCATGCCCCTGGGACGCACGCCAGCCCCACCCCAGCCTGCTCTCCGCCCCCAGTGCCGGAGCATAAAGCTCCGCCATTGGTTCTGAGGCATTGCATGCATCAGTGAAGTCGAAAAAAATCGTAAGTCGAAGCAACCCTATCTAAAAATTTGTAAGTAGAAAAAATCCTATCTAAACAGCATCCAAGATGGCGGACGGAGCTCCATTCGTAAGTAGAAACATTCATAAGTCGAGTCATTCATAAGTAGAGGTACCACTGTATTTGAAACACCATTGAAGAAGCCTGCAAACAGCCTACCCCTTTATGTGACATTTTGTGATGTTTTCGGGTCACTTCCAGGTTCAGCATGATGTGCATGTGCGACAGTTGCGCACATATTGAATGCACATAAATACGGGGTTGCCTGTAATTCCATTTCTGTCCCCAGGGGTTGACGTTAATGTCACTCTTTAATATATGATCTTTGATATTCCAGTGCTTTGGAAAGACTTTTCTTCTATAATGTTAAAACAGGAGTGGGCAGATCTCAGGACTGCCAAACTGTTTATCAGGAGTTGAAAAGAGAAGAACAAACCTGTTTCTGCCTGTTGCCGCAAATTCACTATTCTATGTTGAGTGTCACAACCAATAGCCTTTTGATTACAGGCAAGAGAAAAATGTGGAAGAAGAAAACTTAAAGTATGACTTTGAAATAGATTTGCACAAGTTATTGCAGTTTGTGGGGTGTTCTTTGTACACACACAAGATTGCCTTTATTATACCTTACAGGAAAATGGACGGTGCATCACAAAACTGGAAAACATGGGTTTTCGAGTAGGACAGGGATTAATAGAAAGGTGAGTGGCATGTTTAGCCTCTCTCTTGACCCATTATTTTCCTTCAGAGTTGCAAATATTCCAGCAGGTTTCCTGATGTCGTTATATCATGTGTAAATTCAGTATATATCATAAGACGCAGAAATTCCCTAAGGGATGTTGCTTTTAAAGATGCCCCACAAAACTTTAGTGGCTGCAACATGATGGAAAATCAAGGGAATTCAGTGGCGCTGCCTTGTACTAAGTGGAAGTGTTTTTTCTGTGCAAGACCTTTCTTGTGCCAAGATTTGTAATAATTATAAAGTTGTAGTTTCAAGTCATGGTGGGATGGAGGAATTTGTTTTATAGATTGACCACCTTTTCGTCTATATTGTTTCTGTTTTTAACTTACATTAGGTTTGGGGTTTTTAATTTTTGGAAGTCACTTCGAAATTTTTGTGGCAAGCTAGCTCATAAATTGAATAAATCATTGGCATAATTAGAAACTGGAAATCTGCCTTATATCAGGTCAGATAACTTGTCCTTCTAGTCCAATATTGTGTACTCAGACTGGCAGTTACTCTTTGGGGCCTCAGGGTCATTCCGATCATTTTTTACTTAATCTGTTCTTTAAACTGCAGGTGCCAGGGATTGAAACTGGCACCTTTTATTCTGCTAATGATTTATGCCCCTTCACCGCTTCACATGCATGAAGCTAATGCCACTACTTTTAATTGCTTTCTCTTAGGTTTACAAAAGATACTGCCAGATTCAAAGATGAACTGGATATAATGAAGTTTATCTGCAAAGATTTTTGGACTACTGTATTCAAAAAGCAAATTGATAACCTCAGGACCAACCATCAGGTATTGTAAGAAACTGAACTTGTAGAGTTGTCAGTCATGTTGCATATCAGTGCCAAGTGGGCAGAGAAGAAATTATACATACAGTAGTTATACAAAGTACGTTAATATAAATTTGGATTCTGTGTGGAATTAAAACAATTGGGATCTGGTATAGCTCAGCTCTGTCAGCACAATTGTGCAATGAAGCATTTGTTTGGATTGTACTACAGATGGGGCTGTATGAATAAATAAGGTCTTCATATGTAGAAAGCAGTAAACCCTTTTGACCCTTATTGACACTCTAGTTTTCTTTCTGCCTGGTATTTTCATATATGATAATATTCAAATAGTATTTTTCCACTTGCAGTTTAAAGTAAGCAAGGACTGCACCACATATTTTTCTGATTCTAATTAGGTTCTTATTTCAGAATAATTTTGTTAGCATCACATGCCAGCCACCTTGTGTTGTAAAGAGAATTCCACAAGGGTAGCATGTGTAGCTAAATAATAGATTTATTCTATGGTGTTCCTTCAATTTTGTTTTTGCTGTTTTTCTTGTTGTTAATATTGTACACTGTATTGGAAAAAAATATCTTGAAAGGCAGGATTTGAAAGGATGAATGAATAACATGCATACATAATAAAACAATACAGCTAGTAACCATATTTGCACAGATGTTAACTTCCTGGGGAGAAAGATGTGTGCCATTAACCCAGCCTTTCTTTCAAAGTGACTGGTTGGGATGATTGCAGTTTAATTGACTGGACTGCATTTGGTAGGAAAATAAAGTATACTGCATGTGGTTGCATGTACTCTGTAACTAGCTTTTTCCATGTATATTACCTAGCGGGGTTACAACAATAAATGTTGCATGAATAGTCAAGGAAAAGGCAGGATATAAATATAACTCTTATTCATTTTTTGCAGGGCATCTATGTACTACAGGACAACAAGTTCCGTCTCCTGACTCAGATGTCTGCTGGAAAACAGTATTTGGAGCACGCTCCTAAGGCTTGTATATTTAACTATATCTTACGTAGTTGTAGTTACAGGTAGGTAGCCGTGTTGGTCTGACGTAGTCGAAACAAAATAAAAAAATTCCTTCCAGCAGCACCTTAGAGACCAACTAATATCAAGGTAGATGGGCATAATATATTGTGAGCTTTCGTGTGCATGCGCACTTCTTCAGATACGTAGTTCATAAGAGCACCTTCAAAACCAGGTTTCTTCATGGAGTTGCAATATATTCCTTATATGCATGGGGCAGGGGAGAGCAGCAGGAGTGGTCTTGCAATGGTGTTATCTTCTCCATGCACTTGATGTTCACAGTTGTACTTTATACTGTCATCTATTTATTCCGTGTCAATATGGATTTTTGCAAGTTTGACAGATAAATGTTGGAGGGGAAGCAAACTCTTTTATAGCAGTATTCTATCAGTTGATTGCATTCTAGCTGTCAGATCCACATGTGTGCATGCTAGTATTAAAGAAGTAGTCTCAAGAGTTTTTTGTTTAGTTTTTTTTTACTATGTCCCCTCTTTCCCCACTTCCTGCATGGAAATGTCTTCAAGCTGCTCTAAACAGGGTTACACTCCTTAAAGAATGAAATTGAGGGCTGATCCTGGTTTTTTTCACTGGAGGGAGAGCCAAGTGGCCAAAATAATAAATATTTTTTTTGTTATTTATACCCTGCCCATCTGGCTGGGTTCCCCCAGCCACTCTGGGCGGCTTACAGCACATAAAAAAAATAGTAAAACATTTTGTTTAGTCGTTTAGTCGTGTCCAACTCTTCGTGACCCCATGGACCATAGCACGCCAGGCACTCCTGTCTTCCACTGCCTCCCGCAGTTTGGTCAAACTCATGTTTGTAGCTTTGAGAACACTGTCCAACCATCTCATCCTCTGTCATCCCCTTCTCCTTGTGCCCTCAATCTTTCCCAGCATCAGGGTCTTTTCCAGGGATTCTTCTCTTCTCATGAGGTGGCCAAAGTATTGGAGCCTCAGCTTCAGGATCTGTCCTTCCAGTGAGCACTCAGGGCTGATTTCCTTCAGAATGGATAGGTTTGATCTTCTTGCAGTCCATGGGACTCTCAAGAGTCTCCTCCAGCACCATAATTCAGTAAAACATTAGACACCAAAAAAATCCTGATACAGGGTTGCCTTCAGGTGCCTCCATGACATTTTTCCCTTTCCACCAGCTACAATTGGCGCACCAGTTGCACCCCTTCCTGGACGAAGAGCCTGGCCACAGTTAATCCATGTTCTGGTAACTTCCAGAATAGATGATTGCATTGCATAAAGAGGCCTCCTCTTTGAAAACAGTGTTGAATTTTAAATTCCTCGGCACAAGTTTAAAGAACTTTCAACAATGTAATCCAATAATTATATAAATTGTCAGAATGATGTTTTGTTTGACTTAACGTATGGGTCTTTCCCCCCACAGTACTTGGCATTTACTTGTGGATTAATTAGAGGCGCTTTATCAAACTTGGGAATAAAGAGCATCGTGACAGCTGAGGTTTCAACAATGCCTGCATGTAAGTACTCTTCTTCTTGGCGAAGTATGGGTGCAAATTGTCTCTTCCACTTAATATAAAGTCGGTGAGACAAATGACCGATTTTTAGCAAATATGAGATGGTTGCTCTTAAAATAGCTTGTTGTAGCCAAGCTTGGCCAATGATATTTTGCAGTCCCACTGCTCCCAATTCATTCCAGGAACGCTGCTGGTGCTGCCCCCCCCCCCCCGCTGCACCTGTGAGCAGTAGCCTAGTATTGAATAGGGAGGGTAGGACACAGGGCAATCACAAACCCTATCTTCCAACACCTCACTGTTGCCCCCTGCCTAATGATAAAGCCAGCCTTGGGTATAGGTTGCAAAAATGTATAGGGGGCTTAAGTAGGGTGAAATGTGTTGGGTGGTGGATTAGCTGTTTTACGAATTTCTAGCCAGAAACCTGCATGCCTAACTGGATACAGACTTTGCTCTAGATCAGGCATCCCCAAACTTCCCCCCCCAGATGTTTTGGACTACAATTCCCATCATCCCTGACCACTGGTCCTCTTAGCTAGGGATGATGGGAGTTGTAGGCCAAAACATCTGGAGGGCCGCAGTTTGAGGATGCCTGCTCTAGATTCATGGGCATTTCCAAGCCCTAACACACAGATGTCACACTAAATTGCTTGGTTTTTTCCTCTGTGTGTCAAGTCAAGCCAGTGGCTGAAGAGAGGCATGCCAGGAGAGGCCTTCGATCCATTGGATCCCAAGCCATCTCATTCTTCCAACAAGGGAGAAATATTATATAAATTATATGGCTCTATGGTGGAGTTATTTTACCTCACACTGTTTTTTTTTGAAGAAGCAAAATGGAGGAAAGGCAAAAAGCCACCCTGGCCAGCATGAGCCCAGCAAGACTTTAGGAGGTGGCAGTTCTGTAGGATTTCTCTGTAAGACTGTAATTCTAAATCCACTTATAGGGAAGGAAACCCCATTGAACACAGTGGGATTTACTTCTGAGGAAACATGCATAGGATTTTGGCGTTGTGTCTTCAAACATGTCTGAAATAAATGGTGGTGGTAACTTGTAACTAGCTACTCAGCCGGAGGCCCAGGGTGAAACATGGATTTCAGTTCTGTACCTACTTAAGTGGGAGTAAGGCTTACAGAACTCAATAGGACACATCTGAGTAGAAACCTGATTGCACTGTTAAACGGTAATTGTTTTTTTAAAATATTAAATCTAGCTAACAATCAGGGTAGGGAACTGGATCCAGCCAGTGGGGTGAATCTCGATCTTCGCCGCAAACCTATGGTTAACCTTCGACAGGTTGGCAGATGGTTACCCACCTGTCAGTCACCTGATGTCACCATGACATCAGATGGAGCATTTTGCTTTGCCTGCAAAATAGGGGTGAAGGAAGTATTTCCTGGACAGTGTTGCTGTACTGCTCAGCTGGTCTGCACTTACAGCTAGCTCTGTTTTGGGATTGGCTGCATTGGTGCTGACAGGAAGCCTCGCTTGTCAAAGAACAATTGGGAGCACACAATTGGAACTCCCCCCCCCACCCAAATGCTTAATTTGGCTTGTGGACCAGAGGTTCCACATCCTTGACTTACTGTTATTGGAGGATATAATAAAGTACATGTACCAGTAACCATACTGCTTTTAACTACATGAACAGTTGTTTCTTATATGTTATGATAACTTTCTTTCTTTACAGGCAAATTTCAGGTGATGATACAGAAGATATAACACATGTACAGAACCAGCTTCCTGCCTTGTAAAATGACAAATAAAATGTATATTTTATTTATATCCGTAGTTTATTGAAGCTGTCCTATATTGTGTAAAATGCCATATAGTTTAAAACACAAATTTTCAAGTATGACCAATAGCCAGTGTCTGCTGTATATCTTGCTTTTTGTGTGTGTGTAGTCACTTAAGTTACTGTGTGTTTCAAGGAAGATGAAGCTTACAAGTTTGTAAAGATGAAATGGAAACCTTGATTAAATTTCAAGCTCTAATATCTGGTTAGTTTTGCAGTACTTTGATTTAGCAATGTAAAATTTGTTCCAAACATTGATCTAGAAGTGGGTTTGACAAGATCTGTGGATATATAATAGGGCAACCAGCTATTATCTGAACTGGGGCTATGTTGTTTAATTGAATAATTAGAATGATTAATTAGATGACAGACTTTTATATTTGTTTTTAATGCAAATACTTCTAAAAACTGCAGATGATCAGGCCAATCTTTGGAAAGGCATTTTTATATTTTTATAGGAGGGACTGCCTTTTAAGATAACAATGTGTTAAAACAGGCCTAAACTAAAAGCATAAATTGTATCCAGACAAAATTAGTCATGGTTTAGTCCCATTAGACTCATTGGGATACGTTAGCCATGCCCAAGAAGTCCCATCAAGACTCATGACTACCTTAAGTCTGAAACTCTGAAACCAACCCTTTGCATGATCAAAACATGTTTTCCCCATCAACAATTTTAAATTCATAGCTTAATGGGCGAACTCATGATTAAATGACTGAAATACCTTAGTCAGGTTGCATCCCTCATTTAACCGGCTTCCCCCTTCACAGCTTTTGAGATACTAAAGAAATATTGTTGTATGTAATGGGATTGAACTAGATCAGGCATCCCCAAACTTCGGCCCTCCAGTTTTCCAGGTGGGAATAGATTATATTGAAATAGTTCCATACTCCTCTTATGGCTTTAAAGGTGGTGACCAGCACTTGGAATTCAGCCTGGATGTTCTCAAGGCCCAGCCCTGCTCGGCACTCTCCCTGCAACATTTTGCACAAGCTGAATTTCCAGATGCTTTCAAAGGCATGCCCAGGTGGAGCACATTACAGTACTTCAGTCTTGTGCTAAGTGAAGTATGTGTCACCACGGCAGGACCTGGAGAGCACCACGTTGGTTACTGCTGATCTATGTGTTAGCTGCATGAGGAAAGGTCTTGGAGCACTTCTGAATGAGTTGCAGTAATTGCTTTCAAGAATAAGAAGCTATGAATAACAGCTAGGTATGAAGAGGAAGGCAAATTCCTAATGAACTTTCCACCAAATACAGACTGGCACAGATCAAGTTTGAAAAAAGAAAATACAAGTAGAATATATCTAAGCTAAATCTCTGCATAGAATGTTATTTTTATTTTACTATTCCTAGTATAGAAGGGGGATTCTGCTTGTGGGAAGCAGTGTGTGTTGGAGAGGCTTTCAGTATGTGTTTGAGAATGATCAATGCCAGCTAACTTACTAGCATCTACTAAAGCGGCTACGTCCATTTTATGAACTAAATTTGGCTATTTTAAGATGGCCTGAAGCATTGCAAAGGGCCAATACCAATACACTCACAAATTAAAACTCTTTTGAATAACTTTATTTATAAAAACATAGTATTATAAAAAATTTACACTACACTAGCCAGATTCAGTCCTGCAGGGTTTTCAATGACAGAATCAGTCTTGCTCCGTGGTGTAGCTTGAATAAGGAGGAGTTTGGCAAGCAAATGGGTCCTTCAGAAAGTGTTTAGGCACTGTGTTGGGTGACCTTTTCCATGCTGAGTTTTCCAGCCACACTTGCTAAAAAGACATTCCAACTATTCATTTTCTACAGAATCCCCCCCCCCCCATTCAGGGAGATCACACTGGAAGATGGGATATCTCTGCTGTTCTTCACTAGCTGATAACATTGGCTTGCATAGTGCCTTAGAAACAATGACATCCAATGCGTTTATGCTTTCAAGACATGTCAGGATGCTTCATCAGCCAGATCATGCTGGTCAAAATACCTATTGGGGAAAAGAATCCATAAAGGTTATACAAGTCGCTAAGGAAAGTCTACACAAAAACTTAAAATGTCAAAGAAAAGCAATACTTGGGTATCTCAAACTCCTTCAACTGAACACTGATGTACTAAATGAATGCAAAAACTATACCAATTTCAGTTGCTTCAAGAACAGAGGCCAGGGTGGTATGTGGCTCAGCTTCTCTTAAGGTTAATAATCCTGTGCATTTGTAGCCCCTGCTGGCATGCAGCCCCCCAAAAGATTACCTCCAAGGGAATGTGAGTCTCAACAAGGTTCCTTAGCCCTGACTTACCGGTATAACAAAAAGGTCCCAAACAGGTTTTGCCCTGGTAGTGAATAAACTGCTTCAAGCTAAAACAACTTGAAGGAATCCTATTTAATTATGTTGTGATATTCATTCCCTCTGCCCCTACTTTGCAATACACTTTTGATAAGGAATCGGAACCTATTGATCCCTGATGAATAAGGAGGCATCCTCAAGCAATTCTGAGAAGTGACAGGAGAGGGAGGGGGAAACCAGGAGCAGACAAATTATAGCCTTTATGAAAAATAGTGTATGGTTCTTGTGGTCAGGGCATATTATAGCCTTCCAGAAGCCTCATCACTGGATTATAGGAATAGTGATGGCTGAACTTTGCCCCCTAAATCTTCATAAAGAATCTGAAACAGCCTAGAAGGCCACAAAACTACAGGACTTAAAAATCCAAAGCTTCTGTCAGACCATTGAGGATAACAGCTTTGAGTGACTCAAGCTTACAATCCTTAAATAGCCTTCTACAGAATTACAATTTCTCCTTTAGTGGCTTGCAGCTGTGACTATGCCATCATACCTGCCAACTAAACAAATTAACAAGTTCAGCGCAGACACTTTTTCATCATTCTTGTTTTCCTGCAACAGAAGAAAAATGAAGTTAATGTAGTATGTTACAGCAAATGTCAACAACCCCGAACAGATTTGTGACTCAAAACACACTCCACTGAATGTGACAGTAATTTCTTATGTTATCAGCATTTGCTGTTATGCTTCTGAAAACAGGTGATTCACTAAATTCAGGCATTCACTAAATTAATTAAGAACTGTCAGCATTTTGGACAATCACTGTACCACCTAATACCCCAAATTCTCTTTTCTGCCACACTTTGAATTGTCATTTTTAGAATATATAAAGAAACAAAATGAAAAAAAAATCCTACAACCCAGATGGTTACAGGAAAAGGAAACTATGAACAATTAGCATAGATTATATATTCCACTATTACTTTTCTGCCACAATAATTTGTTGATTCAGCTTACTTCTAAGACTCTCACTTCAGAGCATCGTCTGGCCAACTGCCGAATGAGGGAGTGAGCCTCTGGCAACAATGGTTTTTCAAGACAGGCCAATAGTGCATAAAGCCATCTGCCCTAGAGAAATTCAACAAAAGTTGCAACCAGAATTTAACACTTAAGTAAAATAGTTATTGCTCATTTTATCAAAATACACCTTGATCTAAGGATTACCACTGTGAAAGATCCATAGCAACTCAGTCACCATAAAATAGATACATCTGGTTCTCTCAAGCCAAATTTAGCTTTCAGGCATCTCTTATCCAACCAAACTTGACACTGCCTTATTTACAAGGTTCTGAATTGTAAGAATAAATGTTTTTTCCTAATCAGTGCTATAATTGATTTCTGGTCAATTTTTAGAGACTACAATACCTATTTAGATTTTGGAGGAGGGCAGTTAGAGTATCGTTGTAAAAGGAGTATATACCTTCTTAAAAGATATGACACCTTGGAACGCTGAAAAGAGAGATACCAAAATATATACCTCTTTAGGAATGACATGTCTTTATGGCCATAATAGAGACTAAGGGAGGAATACACTGAATGTGTTCTGTCAGTTGAAGGCCTGTGCAAGGACTTCTGCTTGCATAACAGGGTTTCTGCCCTATCTCCTTCCTCTGTGCCCCCTGAAATTGGGTAGGATAGTGGTGGTGAGAACCCCTGAAAAGCACACAGGAAGAAGAGAGGATTGTCTCACCTGGCAAATCGAAATGTTTTCCCTGATTGAAAGATTACCTTAGCCGTGTGATGCTGAATTCCTCCCATGGTTCTCCCAAATGTCAATAAAGTATTAAAAAGTTTAAGTTAAAAGAGATCCACAAAGTGACTAAGAAAGAGATACATCTACAGTCATACCTTGGTTTTCAAACAGCTAAGTTCTGAAACGTTTTGGCTCCGGAACGCTGCAAACCCGGAAGTGACTGTTCCGGTTTGCGAACTATTTTTGGAAGCTGAATGTCCAATGGGGCTTCCGATTAGCTGCAGGAGCTTCCTGCAGCCAATCAGAAGCTGCATTTTGGAAGTCGAACAGACTTCCGGAACGGATTCTGTTCGACTTCCAAGGTATGACTGTACTATGTTTCTTTAGTCTAACTTCTAAGATTGCCTTACCTGACTTCCAAAACTAAAAAAAAAAAAACAAAGAGTGCAAGTTACCAGTTCTGGAGTAAATTTCTTCTCTGCAAGCCAGTTTGTCAGGTACTCCAAGACGCTGGTTACCGTTGCCTTTTAAGAACAAGAGAAGCAGTTATGAAGAAGGGTTTTCTGCCACTAATGTTTCTATATAGCCCTTGCATTATTAGAAAACATGTAACAAGTATATTAGATATTTTATACCACATGCAGGGAATCTGTGGCCCTCCAAGTTGTGCGTGGATTCCAGCTCCCATACACCCCAGCTAGCATGGAAGGATGCAGGTTCTTAACTGACATGCACAAATGCTAAGGATAATCAAGGAAGCAAATGGCTAAATGGATCACAATTAACCTGTTTTGAATACACATGCAAAGCCACCCTGTAGTGACAACACATGTTCGTAACTTCTGCTGCTATGAAATAGTTGCTGTACAGCAGTGGTGGGGAACCTCTAGCCCAGGGTTTCCCAAACTTGGGTCTCCAGCTGTTTTTGGACTACAACTCCCATCATCCCTAGCTAGCAGGACCAGTGGTCGAGGATGATGGAAACAGTAGTCCAAAAAAAACAAAAAAAACAACAACAACAGCTGGAAACCAAAGTTTGGAAAACCCTGTGTCTAACCCACAGGGCTCATTAGGTCCACCAGGCGTCGGAGGTTGGCATTCTTCTGCAGCCAAAGTAAGTCCTTTTTGAATTTGAAATAGGGTGCTTTCTCCCACCACCCTGCAGAGGGAGTGAGGAAGAGGAGTTTGGATTTGATATCTCGCTTTATCACTACCCTAAGGAGTCTCAAAGCAGCTAACAATCTCCTTTCCCTTCCTCCCCCACAACAAACACTCTGTGAAGTGAGTGAGGCTGAGAGACTTCAGAGAAGTATGACTAGCCCAAGGTCACCCAGCAGCTGCATGTGGGGGAGCGGGGGAGCGAACCCGATTCACCAGATTATGAGTCCACTGCTCTTAACTACTACACCACACCGGCTCTGAAAAAGGTGCCAAATTAAAAAAGGGTAGAACTCAAGTTTGGTCTGCAAAGAAAGTGTCTTCATTTGCAGCCACGGCTTAAACTTTTGACCACCTGATATCATATGACATCAAGTGACTTGACAGGTGAGTGAGTGGCCCCATCACCTATCAAAGTGTCCTGCAGAAGGCTAGCCACTTCTGGATCTAGCCCTTTGGTGTGGATCCAATTCCCCATCCCTGCTGAACAGTCTTATCATAAGCATTTATTTTTCACTGGCATATCCAATATGAAAATCAGGTTGCTGTCTGTGACAAATATTCCTACAATCTTTCATACAAATCTTTGTTAGATCATAACTAGCTGTCAGAGGTGTTGTAGGCTACTCCAGAGTAAAGATGCTCAAAGCCTCCATGTCTTTATAAGGCTTTTATTGTGCATTCTATGTACAGTGCAAAGAGAGCTTCAAGAACACATGTCTAGCTGCTTCCTTCAGATTCTCCCAATGCCCCTCGCCGGAAATGTTGCCAACATAACAGCTTCGGGACGTGAAATCTCCTCCCCTTACGTCTGCGTGAGGAGGACTTCCTCAGTTCCGGCAAGAACTTAAAAGGGCGCCCCTCCCTTCCTGACAACAAGGGCTGGAGGGATGGCTCCTGGACGTTGTCAGAGCCCTGTTCCTCCATGCCTATGAGCTCTTCCCTTTCTCCTCCCCCTTTGCTGCTGTCTGCCTCATTACTGGAGCTGGAATGTAAGGGGTGTGGTCGATCCCTGCACGACCATTCCCATACACTAGCAAACTGTAGTTCAGAGCTGGATACAACTTTCCACAAGTAATATGTATGATGGTAGGATGTCTATGAGCAAGTGGACAGTACAAATCTAAAGAATTCACTATCAGCCATATTTGTAGAGTGAAAGAAATAGAATTACCTGATTCATTCTGCTAACAATACTCAGCAATGGAGGAAAGCCAATCTAGAAGAGAAAAAAGCTCCATCAGAATATGTAGGATTTTTGTGGGATACAGATGTATTTGATGGAAAACAGAATTAGTTTAGCACATTGGCACTTTGCTGCCAATGGGTGATAACAAACAGGACAGTCCCTTCATTTGTGCCTCTTCTCCAAATCTGTTCCAGAGGGTTCCCAAAACCCCAGAGCAGATTTTGTAGGTGCAGGGCAAGGCTGTACAAAGGAGGAGAGGAAGGAGAAGTCACATTGTATCAGTGGAAGGTTGTGGTGGACAGTCAAAGTGGGTTATCACCCAATGTTTTTTTTTTAAAAAAGCATCTTTATTAAATGGGAGTGTCATATGCACATAAAAACATGCCTAGGAACTCTGAAAAAGGATGTACAGTAGATATTCAACACTTTTGTCCAAAGTTAATACGCACTTGTACATAATCAATTCCTTGATCTTCATCTCTGGATACTTCAACAGCTGTGTCTAAATAGGACTTTTCACCTAGACAAAACCTTTTCCAGCCTTCTTCGTCCTCGACTCCGGGCTGAAGAATGCAAAAAGGCAAATTACTTTTCTTATTTAATGAAACAAAAATGTTAGAATCATAGAGTTGGAAGAGACCACAAGGGCCATCCAGTCCAACCCCCTGCCAAGCAGGAAACACCATCAAAGCATTCTTGACACATGCCTTGACATATGTTGTGAGGTGTTTTTTCCCCATTAGGTTAGATAAAATTCTGCCCTCAGAAAAGTCCATCCTGTATTTTTAGTTTGTAACACAGTTACCACAACAACAACACTTGGAATCATAATGTGACCCAATAACAAAATAAAGAGAAAGGCATTCATAAGGGGCTGAATTGGAGTATTAAGGAACAAACAGTTTGACAACATAGTTAATATGTTATATTCAACTTACGATTGCTACATTACTGTCCAAATGTTGCGACTTCCAATGATTCCTGTGCTTGTTCACACTCTGGAAGATTTATAATTAAAATCTAATGACTTCAGCATTCATCAGCTAAAAAGACCTCAACAGAATTAAATCTTATTTCAAAAGGAAAAAGAGTGAGATGAGTGGCAGGCTGAATTTTGTTGTTGTTTTTGATAGGGAATATATCATTATACACAGGGCCGGCTCTAAGGCAAGCCCATGGGACGTTGCGCGGCTGCGCCTGCTACAACAGCGCTGTGCCCACCCGCTGCAGTGAGAAACGGGGGGGGGGGCCGCCGGAGCGATCATCGCACCACGGCGCCAGTCATGCTTAAGACGGCCCTGATTATACAAATAAACACAATGTGATCCTTTCTATTTTAAAAAAACTCTTGACAGTTAGTTGATCTGAGAGTATGTTTAATATTTGGAGGCCAAATCTTCAGAATGCAAATGTTTGGGAGTTCTCTCAGGCTGACAAGAAGATTCAGGAATATAACAGGAAAAACACCATATTGGCTCATTAGCTTGGTGTATATAATCACTACTAACCTGGCGAATGGCTGAAAAGTGTGCCACTTGTTGCTGTTGCCATTTCAGAGTTGGAGAATACCCTTCAGGGGCAGGTTGACATCCTGAAAGCTAACGAAGGAAAGAGTGAATATGGCTTTGTTAAGAATTTAGCATAGTTACATTTTAAGGCAGGACCATGTTGTTGCAATTTCAAGTCCTGTTCTGCAAGAACACCAGCCACATGGCTGGTGCAAGGTGTTCAATTTTGTGACTGGAAAACCCTCAAAAGCCTTGGCAGTTTACGTGGATGGTGTTTACTTATGCAAAACAAACCCTGAAATTGCAATGGAGTGGCACATTCTTAAAACAAGAGAACAATCAAACTCAAGTGCTTCCAACTTTATTATTTTATCTCAAAAAGTTTATGGATACAACTCTTCAAAACTTACTGAAATATTCGCAGTCTGCTTCTTTTTCAATTTCTTGGGGTCTATCTGGGCCACAACAACATCAGGGCATTTTGCAGCTTCAATCCTACAAAACAAAAATGGGGTCTAAAATTTGGAGTGCCTTCTGCTCCTCTTTTATATAATTTTGCCTCTTTGAGCTGTTTTATTTATTTTCAATGAGAATGTTCTATTTTTAGGCTTTTTTTGAACAGGCTGCAATACAAAACTATTAATCCAGAACATAACATAGAAGGCCAGCAGAAACATTATCCGTATGTGCTTCACAAACTACAGCTGAAAACAGCATTCCTATTTAAAATATAAGTGTTGTGTTTTAGTTGGCTGAACATTTTTTTGTTAACACTCAATGTCTTTTACAAGTTAAATCTATGCAGTCAGAAGTAAAGCATTCCACAGAGCTTACTCCCAGGTAACAACACTGCAGTCACGTCACGCAGCTGATCAGAAAAGTGAGCACAGATCTCCCCAAATTCCAACATGTGAACATCGCCCGTTGTCACCTCCATAGTCTGCCCCTGTCAGCTGATCCTAACCAACTGGGTATAGCAGTATGTACTGATACTCTTTGGTGTGTGCGTGTATCAAAACAAAGAATCTGCCTGAATTTTTGGACTCTGTTTGTGCACGTGGCTATGGCGGCTGTCGCGATGTGTTCCCGTACTTCAAAATTTAAGACGACAAAATTGTTTTGTTTCATAAGGTAGGATGGGGGGGGGGAGGAAAAAGACATGTGCTAAAAATAAATAAATAGTGGCCTACAGCCTACAGCTTCTGGGAAGTAAATGACCCGATCCCGATAGAACTGCACACACATCTGGCCATCAAAAGAAGCGCTTGCCCTGAGGAGCTCTATGCAAACTCCAAGCACGCTGCAAGCAGCAGCCGCCATGCCCAGGTGTGCATGAGGGTCCACTTGGCAGTGAAAAACATTATGGGAATCTCTGGTCCCCCGAAGGGGCTGGCAGGCAGGCGATCCCAGCCCGCTCCCTCTGCTCCCCGGAACAGCCCCGCTCCCCACCCCGACCTACCAAGGAGGCGCCCACTTACTGGACCCGCTTTAAATATTCCTGGGGTGTTCTGGGGGGCACAGTGGGGTCGAAGTCCTCCGAGAGGTCGCAGTCCTGCACAGGTAGGAGCCGCGGCATCAACTCCTCCGCCGCCGACTCCATCTCTCAGCCGGGAGACTTCTTTCACCAGAGCCCGCAAAGCGCATGCGCGGCAAACAGCGACGCTCGCGACGACCGAGAAGCAGATCTAGGCCGCGCGCGCGCAAACCGCCGTTTCGAGAGTTCAGCCAGCAAAGGCGCCTGCGCAGGGATTGGGTGACCGCGTTTACTTATATGCCGCTTTCCACAATGAGCTGGGCCGTGCAGCAAACATTCGAAAACACCATCAGTGAATTTTAAAAAGCAAATTGGCGAACACAGAATAAATTCAACTTTTTTAAAAAATAAATCCCTAGGTTTAAGTACTTAAATATAAAGCAAGAGTTAACCGACAATAAAGTTTCTGGTCTCCCAGCACGCCAAGGAGCCTGGCTTAAATACAGTTCAGAGGGAAGCCAGGTTAGGTGACATCTACAACCTGGCTCCCCTATCCTTTACTCCAGAGGAGGCTGACAGCAAGAGAAGAGAAATGTTGGGGAGGGCAATGATGGTCACTCTTCCCCAGCCTCCTATGAATACTAACTTGCTGATGCAGGTCTTATGGTCTGCCCTGAGCCCCCAAAAAATAAATAATTTTTTTTAAAAGAGCTTTTCCTTTATTCAAACAAAGGACGCACTTGATAGAACCAAGTGTATACAATTTATGCTTAAAATTCTCTACAGAAATCTTGTATTCAAGGCAACAGATGTCAAGCAGAAGGCAGCAGTGATAGCTTGCAGTCACTATTTTTCATGTCCAAGTGTGGAATTTAAATACTATGGGACATTGACCATGGATCTGAGATTTTATTCGTTTATTTGGGAGATACTGCTAATAAAACCTGCAAAATAAGCCCACGATTAATACAAGCTTATTATTATTACAGTGGTACCTTGGTTTAAGAACAGCTTAGTTTATGAACAACTTGGATTAAGAACGCTGCAAACCCGGAAGTAGGTGTTTTGGTTTGTGAACTTTGCCTTGGAATAAGAACATGTTTTGCTTCCTGTTGAGTGTGTTCCATTTGTAAATTGAGTCCCCTGCTGCTATGGAAAGCACACCTTGGTTAAAGAACGCTTTGGTTTAAGAACGGACTTCTGGAACGGATTAAGTTCGTAAACCAAGGTACCACTGTACAATGTATTACCCGCCCTTCCCTCTAAGGTCCCAGTGATTCCACAAATAGACTTTGAATTAGACTTTGAATTAATGGAAGAAACCCTCAATTCTTTGGAGAGGCAAAGAGAGGAACTGGGGGTAGAGTTACAGAGGATGGCTATATGGCTTATAATCTGTTCATTTGTCCATATGGGCAACAAAATGTTGCCCATATGTTGTATTGGGAAGGCTAAGTAACCAGGGAAATTGTGCATTCTAAATTCAAGATTCCTGGGTATTCTAGAAATGCATTACTCACCTAGAGTTGTTTTGTAGTCCTCAATTCTAATTTTCTCTGCTGTTTAAAAGCAGCATTATTTCTCTCTACAATGTAGTCCAATGTACTCTTCTAGTAACCATGATCTAAAGAACGAACCTTCTTACATCTCTTAAAATGGAGATCATGAGTGTAAGGGTAGTTCCACATCACCCAGAAAATGGCTTGTTACATGTTGTTGTTTAGTCTGACCCCCATGGACCAGAGCACGTCAGGCACTCCTGTCTTGCACTGCCTCCCACAGTTTGGTCACTCATGTTGGTAGCTTTGAGAACACTGTCCAACCAACTTGTCCTCTGTTGTCCCCTTCTCCTTGTGCCCTCCATCTTTCCCAACATCAGGGTCTTTTCCAGGGAGTCTTCTCTTCTCATGAGGTGGCCAAAGTATTGGAGCCTCAGCTTCAGGATCTGATCATTTTAGGCAACAGATCCTGAAGCTGAGGCTTGTTACATATGCTACAATTAAAAGAAAAGCTTGGGATATTTCTATCTCTCTCCTTCAAAATGTGGAATATTTTGTACCCTGAAATATTTCAGCTGTTGGAGATTGTTAAAATCTCAGCAGTGGCTGCTCCACACAGCCCATAAAATTTCACTCCATTCAATCCAGTCCAGTCCAGGCACTTACCTCCACAAAGTATTCAGAAGCTCACCTCTTCAAGCTCCTCTCTTTTCAATACTCTACAATGAATTTCTGTGTTTTACAGGGGCCCTGCTGTCTCAAAAGCTATATACAGTACACACCATTTGTGTTAAATTAAATCACCTCACATGGATTTGTTTATGTAAGACATAAGTTTTGTAAAGTTTTTTTTTATTCAAGTCTACTTTAGAAACTTGTATACCATTGCTACACATTTTATTTTTTAAAAAAAGTTTATAAAAATACAGATATATATACACACACATTAGTGTTCTTCATGCCTGTTCATTTGTGGAAAGCCTCTACCTTCCAGTAGACTCCCATCTTTAGAAAAAAGGGATGTTAAGCTATGCACAGCAAGATATTCTTACCTAGAGTTCACATTAAAAACACAAAATCAAGTATCATCTCTACTGTAGTCCTAGAACATGATCAAAAGATATAATATTGTGGCTTTTTCTACTCATTGCTATAGACGCTAAACAGTATAGAGCACTTCATTAATATAGCAAGAGCCTATTTTGTGTTGCATAATTCCTAGCTAGAGATGGAAACTCTTTAAACTTTTTGTCTTTTATTGGCATCTGTAACCTGGAGTGTAATTGGGGGAAGCAAAACCCGGTTTCAGTCATTTGTACAATTCTTATTTTGTGTATATATTTCATAGATTTACATTTTCAGAATTTAACCACAGAATTCATTATCCACAGTACAGCATTATAAGCTAGTTCTCTTCTTACTCCCCACCCCACCCCACCCCAGCCAAAAAAAAAAAAGGAAAAAGGAAACCTGGTTCACAAATCAGCAGGTCTTCGACATTTTAGGCAAAATTTGATACATAATTGATGTATTGGAGTCATTACCATGAATGGGACACAAAATACAAGTTAATTACAGAATGCAAACCATGATCTCTTACATGACCTAAAAGAATTGTACTCTCAAATCTGGTCTTGCATAAAGTTTTGTGGTTTTTTTAAACCCAATATACCTATATATAGCAGTGTTCCTGGCATCCTAGAAAAGTGAAAAAATACTGATAGATGGTAGGATGCATGCAGGTGTAAAGAATAAGCTCATGTTGATAAATATTACTACCTCCAGTGACAAATATCTGAGTGGACCTGGATGGGAAAGGCAATAAAAATAATAAAATAGGCATGAGATCAGAGGGTGACAATGAATAGTGCTTCGCAGACACACAAGACCTAATACTTGAAGAGAGTGGGGTGTCTGAGCATGTGCGAAGAGGGAGCCTGATCTACATTTCCATTTTATCAAATACACATACAACATGCATTGCAGAGAATAAATCCTGAGAACGTGTGACACGAATACCACAGCAAATTATTAGTTTAAAAGAAGGATCAATAATATCTGCATTTTTAAAAGATCCTATGAGGGTCCAAACGCTCTCAACCTCATCTACTTACAAGGGAATAGAAAATTGTCAGTGCTTTGTATTACTGATAAAAAGTTTTTTTAAAAAATAGTCCAGTTTTTTGTAGCCTGGAAATAACAGCTACGTTGAATCCTCTTCTCTTCCTCTTGAGTGCTACACACGGAAGTTCATGTATCCCTTCCTTGCCCACCCCCCAAAGCCTTCAATGGAAGCATCATCAGGGACTTTGCCAAGCCATCACTGCTTTCTTCAAGGAGCGGTTTCTCTGCAGGTGAAAAATATGCTCTTTATTGCCATCCACTCTGGGGAAGACTTGCCTGTAAGGAAAAGGGGGCTCCAGGTGTTCCTGGTGCTGGGGGATATGTAGTAAAACCATCTGGTTGGGATGCATAGTTCTCCAGAGCAGACGCAGTGTGTGCCTTTAAAGAAAAACAAAACAAAACAGTATATTTAAAAGAAGACCACAAGCAGGGCCCTTGCTCCTGTTAGTTTGTCTATATTTGCACACTTGGTTCTTAACCTATTTAGTTTACGCAAAATTTATAATTTCTAAATAAGGATGATTACGGAAGATTGCCTTAAACTAATTTATTGGCAAACAAAATGATCTACATCTTTGAATAAACTTATTTTGCATTTTCAGACTCTCCCAACCCTGAAAACATAAATTTCACTCATTTAGAATTTTAATTGAGTTGGATTGGCAGTTTTGCTATTAGCTGTCCTGCGCAAGGGATGAAGCAGGATATAAACACTTAGAAAGTAAATGAATGTTTTGTGTGATGCATAAAGGTAAAGGTACCCCTGACCAGTCGTGACCGACTCTGGGGTTGCGGTGCTCATCTCGTGTTATTGGCCGAGGGAGCCGGTGTACAGCTTCCAGGTCATGTGGCCAAGCATGACAAAGCCGCTTCTGGCGAACCAGAGCAGCACACGGAAACGCCATTTACCTTCCCGCTCTAGCCATACCTATTTATCTACTTGCACTTCGTGCTTTCGAACTGCTAGGTTGGCAGGAGCTGGGACCGAGCTTCGGAAGCTCAGCCCATCGCGGGTGATGCATACTGAGGCATAAATTGCAAGCATTACAGGACCTGTAATTATCAGTTGTCATAAAATCCGGAGGGGGGGCACTTTCATTTTAATAGCACGCTTTATCCTCATGGTTATGGAAGAAACCTGTTAGAAGTGGTTAGTTAACTACAAAAGGCTTAAAAGACATCTGGATGGCATATTTGAGTCTGGGGACTAAGATTCTTGCAATAAGCCCCTCTGACTCCACTCTACTAATATAAAATGAGCCCAGATTTTCCTTCCCTAGTTCCTATAATCTAGTACCAAGTTCTAGTCTAACCACAATAAAGCATGCATATACGTTTGCAGACATTTCCTTAATGGATTATCATTGCAGGCATTGGAACCTTTAGCATGGAGTTCTTGCAGTTTCCTTGTCCTTTGTTACCAATTCAGAAAGTGCCTACATCTTCCTTTTATGTTCTGTACCTGCAGTAATGCAGACTGTGCAGCTGCACTGTGCTGAAGTTCCTGCAGGGAAGACTGTGTAGCACTCTGGGCAAGTCCAGGGATGCCAGGAAGAGAGAGGAGTCCAGGGAAAACTGTATTTCCAGGGGCCTGAAGCCCAGAAGTCAGGCTAAAATAATCAGAGGTAGAACATGTTAAACTCCAGACACCGCAGCAACAATTAAATATACAAAATTCCAAAGTGTTTTAAAGTGATTAGATTCTATGCTATGATCATAAGGTCATATACAACTAAATAGTTGCATTAGTGCAAGGATTGGCACTAGCTAGCAAAACAGGATGTTCCCTCCTCTCTTTCCCCTGCACATCCCATGATTTCCCCAAATCTGCTCTGGGGGGTTGAGGGAACCCTCAGAACCAATTTAGGGGGATAAGAGGTAGGGAAGAACATCTGATTGTGCGAGGAGAAAGCCTTGCTCAAACTGAATGTTCACCTTAGCACTATGTGGCATATTACTCTTACAATATAAATACCGTATGCACAAATTTAGTTTGTGTGCTCAAGCACTGAATAGACAAGTTATCATTTTGCCAAGAGGGGTTTTGCATGTGGAAATTGTTTTGCCAATGTCTGGTATTTGGAGTTTGATTACCTCAGACAACAGATATGTGTAAAATACAGCCCAGTGCGATATATGTTGGTTCTTACTTTAGGAATTCGCTCAGGGAGCCTAGTACAAATTTAAGAGCCATATATCCTCTAGCAGGAAGACATTCAGTACTTATCAAGTTAGTAGGGTAGGTTTAAAGGAAATTACAAACTTATAAACAGGTCTCTGCCCGTGTTGAAAAATTCAGCCTGCAACACAGAGAGCTAAGAAAAGGGGTATTCAAAACAAGTTATCCATACTTCATTATCCTTACGTTTAGAACTTCACAACCACCATTAAAGATAATCAACAATTTGCCAAAGAGACCCCCTGACCTCTTGGAGCAACAACGTACCCGGCCTGTGCAACAAGTGCAGAGTTGAAGTTTGAGCTAAAGGCCGAGGCAAACCCTGGCAGCACTGGAGCCGGAGATGGGGCTGTGGCAGCTGCCGGCAGTGGTGCAACTGCTGCTACTGTAGAAGATGCCTGGAGCCCAGGGAAAGAAGGGAGAGCAGGAGTGACAGAGGGAGTGTTAGAGACAGGGAAAGGAGGGAAGGATGAGCTGCATGAGCCTAGAGGTACTTGAGGAACAGAAAACAGCGAAGGGACGGCGCTGCACAAGTTAAGGGGGAATGGTGGAGCTGGAGCAGCCGCTGAAGCGATGAGCGTCGGGAGGGCACTGGTCGCAGAGCTCACATGGGGGGCAGGAATGCCTGACGTAGTCGTAGGTGGAATGGGCAAGAGAGACCCCGTTGGGGTAAGTGCTGGGTTGCCGGCAAAAGCAAAACTGCTGGCCAGTGAAGTGAATGGAGGAAGTGCATTATATACTGGGGCTATTGGAGCAGATGAGCCATGTGGGGCAATGGAAGGAGAGCTGTTGAGAGAGGAGCTCAAGGAGGAGAGGCTAGAGAGTGCTGGATTCAGGGAACTGCCTGGCAAAGAACTAGTGGAGGTATATGCATGGCCAAGTGCTGACAAGCCTGAAGTGCTATGAGAAGGTCCGGAAGAATGGGAAGGGCCTTTGAAACCTGAAATTGTAGGGCTGGTGGGCTCAGTTTTGACCAGTGCAGGAATTGGTGTGGCGGCTGGTGTGGATGAGGCCTGCTGTTCGGGATTAGCAGGGCTTGGGCAATGTGCGTGAGCAGCTGAGGAAACACAACTGATGGGCATAATGGACGACGGCCCTGCAGTTAATGGGGACTGCGTTGGGGGAGTTGCGCTATTGTTAACCCCAGGCTGAGATGGAAGCCCTGGGAAAATGGGCAGCCCTGAAGTGGAAGGGTGCTGGAGGGCAGAGGTAGCAGTTGGAGTGTAACATTTGTTACCGGACGAAGAGGGGGCTTCAGAATTCTGGCTGGCAAGACCAGATAGAGAGGCAAGCTCAGCCGAATTAATTATTGAGCTATCGTTTACAGACAGGAATCCCTTCAAGACTGACAGGAGTGGGTTAGGCAAGTTAAGTGGGCAAGGCAGGCTAGTGGCAGGAGAACCAGCAATGGTGGATGGAAGAGGACTAGCTATCCCTTGAGGGGTGGGTGTCAAGGACAAAGGAAGGCCAGCAAAAGCAGATGACAATGAATTAGGGTTATTAGCTGAGGCAGTGACAGATGCGGCGGAAAAGGGCAGGCTGGCAAATGGTGTAGAAGCAGATGCAAAAGCTTCGCTTGGTACAGGAGTGGCACATGACGTGGAGAGCCCTTGCGGAGCTGCTGTGGCAGAGAGCACGGAAGCCAGCCCAGAAAAAGTTGAAGGGAGGGGAGCAGAGGTGGCACAATGAGCAGATGTGGCAGGAACACCAGGCAGCGAATGGGATTTGATGACAGTAGGGGTTGGAGTCGATGGCTGTGATGGGTGGACCGAAGAGATAACCTGCCCAGAGAAGGCAGGAAGGACAGGGGTGGACATGCTTATCCCTGGGATGATTGGCGATGCAAGTGCCGACGAGTGGCTTATTGCCTTAACAGATGATGGGGTTGGGGCTGGAGTAGCAGCAGGGTTAGAACCATGAGGTGTAAAGAGATGATTCGTTTGTGTAGCAAAAGCTGGAAAGAAACAAAACCAGTAAGAATTCTTGGAAACTAGCAGAAATGTTTGTATTCAACATGAAAGCATTGTAACACAGTTTACACAACAGCAAAATAAAAGATGCTACCACCATAACTTGCAAGAAGTAAAATGGTATGCAAAATGAGACACAAAACACTAGCTCATTTATTGTTCTTTGCATTGTTAAAGAATAACTGTAAGACAAGCAAATATAAATACCAGTTTCAATTTCATATTCCATGATTGCTGCTGTCAGTTTAACTACATGGCTGTTTAAAAAATTAATGCCCATCATTCATTTGTTTTACCAAATATGAAGTTCATTTTTCTCCTATGCATATAATAAATATTGGATAGATTACCACATATGTTGCCAGACACTAGCAAGCAGGAATAGTACTGAGCAGTAAGCCCTGACCTTTTGAACTAGCTTCATTAGAAGAGCAAAATTATTCACAACACATTTTATTCTTAGTACCAGAAATAGCTGGATTTCAGACTACCTTAGTTTTAAAATTATGTTTAGCCATCTTTTTTCTAAAAATATTTTCAGAAATACAGGCAGAGTCTGCAAGGAGTTCTTATGTTTAGGAAGTGATCATGCCATAATATATATTGGCCCATCTTTTTCCTGCTATCCCAGGTACTGTCACCCAGCAATATCTTGTCAGTGGTCCCTCATTTGTCTGTATTTCCTGTTGCTGTACCTTCCAGTGTCTAGCTAGCCTTACATATCAGGACTAAAAGGAGGAATGCAAATGAATACATTCATATACAACTTATTGATTTCCTTTAGGCCAGGGCTGGTGAACCTTTCGGCCTCCAGTTATTGTACATCAACCCCACACAGCATGGCCATTGGCCAATGCTTACGGATGATGCGAGTTGTAGTCTGGTAGCATCTGGAGGGTCAAAGGTTCCCAAGACCTGCTGTAGGCATACAATATGCATTCCCTTACTTCAAAATCCTAGCTTTTCAAGACAAGGCTGGGGCAGACATAATACCACTCCTTATTAACTATTGTTAATAAATTAGGAGGCAGCCTTAGGGACACTTGTGCTTCATTGAATCTCCTTCTCTCCCTGGGAATAGGTGTCCTCTCCACTTTCTATGGTTAAGCAGAATTTGTCAGGATAGCAATTTTTGAGGATGCATGGCAGCGAATTTAATCTGAACACACTTTTTCAAGCAAGTTTTGTGTTTTATTAAGAGCAAAATGTGTGCTGTGAAGTGCTCTGGGATCATTTAGATGACGAGCAAATTATAAGTATTTTAAATAGATGCACAAACCTAATTTCAGTTACTAAATTCCACATAATACTATTGAAAGTAGAATCGCTTGCAGAAGGCACTCAAAAGTCCTAAGTCGTCATGCTGCACTCACGACACTTGAGAAATTTGGGGGTTGTAATAGGAAAGGAAAAACAATATTACATGAAAAAGCATAGTGGGGATGAAGATAGGGAGCTGGCCATTAGTTCTGGGTAAAAGTGCTGCAGTAGTTGATAAGCAACTAGGTGATGAAACATACCTTTGACTAGTTCTGCTAAACAGGGAGAAAAAGCAAGCAACTTCTCTTTCTTTATAGCAATCTTACTAAGCAATTGCAGCTATTGCTGTCACCAATGCTTTCCAATTTTCCTGCAAGGCTATGTCAAAAACGTTGTACATTAGTTGAAGTTTGCTTTGGTAGCATCAAAACTGCTGACATTCATGAGGGTGGGAGCACAGGGAGCAGAACTAGTTATGCATGGAAGCCACTACAGACTCTCCACTCCAGGCATGGAGACTCAATGTGCTCACTCATTGTGTAAAAATGGAGACTTCAGTAGATTTGGCCTGATCTCAGTTGTGTACCTTGCTATTTCTCTGCCAAAGATGACAATAGCAGCCATTTGCTTCTCTGGCAGTAAGTGAAATGCTATAGTACAGGCTGCTGTTCAGGTTGTAGGGAGCAGGTTCTGCCCTCACCAACCTGGTGTTCCAGAGTCTTTTTTTGTACCACATCGTATGTTGAATGGTTACCACTGAGTTTTGAGATAACATGCAAAGCAGCACTGTGCCCCAAGCTCATGAAATACACGAGCTTCAACCACAGTAAAGGGCTTTGGGAGTAACAAATCAAAGAGGAAGTAGCTTATATTACTGTCTGGAAGGTAAATGTTTTATGCAAACTTTTCCCCACCCCACCCCCCAATGTTTATTTCCTGTTAAACCAAAAGTGATTAAGTTGAAATGAGGCTATTAGCATTTCCTGGGAAGGGAAGAAACTTGAAGCTCCTACCTAAATTAAATATAAGAAATTCAACTGGGTACTAGTAGCAGCATGTTTTTTTTGTCCCCTTGTGATAAATACTTTTAACTTATGGGTTGAACTGTAAAAATCACCTCCTCCCCCACCCTCAAATATTGCAAAATGTTAACACAATACCGCTTTAGGGTCCATGTTTATTGTCTATTCCATTATGTATTTAGAATTCACTATTATCAATGAATCTAAGTTCACTCACAGGGACCACCAAATTATACATAGAAACATAGGATCTGAAGTGCTTCCGTTGTAATTATTCAACAGTGCTCAAAACCAGATGATAGGTTTTAATTAAATATTATTGAATCAAAATTGAGCAAGTATAGACAATAGCAGTGATTTTTTTCACATGCCAGAGTTCTATGTATTTAACAATTTGGGCTAAGAAAGGTACTTATTTTTTTCTGTACCTCAGCATGACATATACTTATGAATTTAGTGCTGGTTTAGATATAGCATCAGAAAAAGAAATTCTAAGCAACTGGTTAAAAAAAACCAAACACTCAGGAGCATAGTAAGTTGCTTACCTTAACAGTTGCTGCTATTCAAACACAAATGGATTTATTTATTTATTTATTTTAAAAGCAGCACTCAGCAGAATTAATAATGTTTATCATCCTCACAAACATTTAAGTTTCTAGAGCTACAGCTTGTCTCTGCAAGTGGACAGCTTACCTTGGCTTTGGGAAGATTTTGTCGGATTGGAAAGTTCTCCATTTTCTACATAAAGAACATAATTAATGAGGTGAAAACAGAATTCTGTTGAGACTACCAAGTTGTTAAAAAAAAACAGCTCCCTTTCATTGTTTTCATTGTAACGATCATCATGCCTTGAGAGATGGGAGGCCTTCCCCTCCACCCCAGGCCACTCCTCTCACTCCTGTGACAAGCCGACTACAACTCCCATCAGCCCCAGCCAGCGTGACCAATGGTCATGGATGATGGGAGCTGTAGTCCAACAACACTTGGATGGGATTATGGTGGCTACCCCTGCCCAAGCCCATTCTGAAGCAAATCTCTTCACGCTTCCCACCCTGCAGAAACTATTACTGGGAGGGAGGGAGCCTGACAGTGACTTGCTAGTTGTCAAGAGCAGGCTTGCGGCCCAAGACATCGGCACAAACTCTCCCACCGATTGGTGACGCTGGTGTGTAACCAAGACACACAGGGCTTTCGTAGGGTTCTTGCTTTACCTGTTCCTACATGACTAGAAGCATATGGTGGTGGAGCTGGCAAGCCTGGAGCTATGACATTGGCCAGTGGAACAAGACCAGCATTGTTGTAAGCACCTAAGTAAAAGAAAACGGAAGGCAAACAAAGATGAGGTAATGAAGTTTCACGGATCATCTTCAAACAGCATATCAGTTACTCAATTCCTAAAGGGCTGCCTTCTTCCATAAGTTCTTTCCTATGTTTGCTCCAGATATCACTGCCAATGAGATATGGTGGGCAGCTACCTGGAGCAGGCAGAGGCACACACTTCAGGAAGCATCCTCTCAAAAGAGGTTCATCAGATCCCAACACTTTGTTGTTGTAAATGCCTGGCAGAGACACGGCTGTTCTGAAAGGCTTGTTCATTGCTTTCTTAACCCTGTTATGTTATTTTAGGAATGTTTACCTCCATAGCGGATATATCTGATAATATTTTAAGTTGATACTCTATTTTTTTTTACTTCCGGTATGATATACTCTTATGTAAACCTTGAATTCGCTTTGTGAAAGAAGGCAGTTGTTTTAAATGAAGAAATAAATATAGCTAGTTGTTTGAACGGTTGAAACTGCATCACCTTACACTGAATTCTCAAGCAGTCACAGAATCCTGAGCTTTCAACGCTAAACTAATTTAGCGTTTAGTTAATTAATTTATTTTTAATTAATTTTTATTAGTTTTCGCATACTGTACCACATATTCCATTATCGTTTAGTTAATTTAAAAGGTTACATCAACTCCCCACCCCCTGCAAAAAAAAAATCCTGCACTTTCAGTATTCCTTTAACAGATTAAAGTGTCATTAAGTATTCAGCTGAAATTCCCCACATTTGAGATTAGAAACTATGAAAAGGCAGGTATAAGGTGTCAAGCACTAGCAGCAAAGTGGATTTCTGCTCTCCCACCAAAGTGTCCAAACCCCTCAAGCAACTGCACCCCAATATTTCAGTAATCTCATTTTTCTTTCACTGCTCCTGATTTTTCAAAAAACAAAGCAGGAACAATTCTTTCAGTTTAATTACTCATTAAGAGTCAATAACGTATGCATAAGGGATTGTTTTAGGGTGATTAGGAAGCAGAAACGAGTTGGATAATCAGCTCCAAGACTCAGCAGGTATAGAAATATCTATGGAGAATTGTTTTGAGCTGCAAACATCACAACTGAAGGACATTAACAAGCTGGACAAAATTTAGAGGAGAGCTACGAAAGTCATTGAATTTTACTTCATCATGCAAATAGTGTAAACAGTTAAATCTGAAGCATATATTTAAGAAAATAACTGAGAGTATTGCGTATCGAGATTGTGAACATTCTTCCACAGTGTAAAGGGGAAATGATCACAGAAAACAAACAGGAATGATGGGCTTACTTGGTGCAATGGTTGCATGTGGCCGACAAGGAGGGATAGGATAAGGAACAGGCTTGTGTGGATTGTATGTTGCTGGGGCCTAAACAAGAGGGACAAGAGTTTGTCAAAACTGAACATTTACACATTAATCTACTGCAAAGGCAACGATAAATTCCCCCCTCATTTTGTAGCAGAAATTATATATTGCTTTTTTCACTATTAAAATATTTCGAAGGGAAGTGCATTTTGCTCAGTTCTCAAAATTCCAGCTGACCATTTTCACAGGCTTTCTTACTTGGTTTCGACTTCTGCATTGGAAGCCTACTGCCTACACTGTAGTTTGCCTTTAACATGCCCCAATAACCAGCAAATTCATATGGCTTATCTGCCTTTCATCTCTATGGTGGAAAACCTTCTCTCAGATACATTTAAGACTTCTTGAGTCACTACCCTTCTGCTATGAACAAATCAACTGAACTCAGGAATTTCTGATCTTGCCAACTGTAGGAAAGAGATCACATGCTTTGGATGCAAAAGGTCTAAGATTCAACTCTTTTTGCAGTCTTCAGGTAGGACTGGGAAAGATTCCTGTCTGAAACTCTTGAGGGCCAGTACCAGTCACTGCAGACAGAACTGAACTAGATGGACCAGTAATCCAAGAGGTCTCTGCTCGTTTTTTTCTGGAATCTCCTCTTCTTCCACCACATAATTCATGATGGTCCCCTAACCTCCAACGGAGCATTTTCGGGGGGTGGCCAGGGAAGAAGTAGTCAGCTTATGCTAGCTCCGTGACATTCGTTCAGCTGTGGATACAATGGACTATCACTGATTCTTCTCCTTCATTGCATTCAAAGAGTATTTGGAAACTTATCTTTACCACCTCCTTTTCTCCTTTCTTAAAAAAACAAACCACCAAACTTTACATTGTAAGCAGGCAGAAGTCATTCTTTTAAACTACTGTATATTTATTACGGTCCCTTTTTGTTCTTGCCCCATTTTTACCCTGCTGTTATTTCTCTCCCAAGTAACTCTGTTCTGTTTTCAACAACAGGAGCAACCCAAATAATGAAGCTTATAAAAATGTAATTTTGTAGACCTACTGGTTTGGATGGTCCAAGGATACGAGCTGCTATTCCCTTGCCTTCATTAGTGTAGTCTTCATTCTCCTTTTTGACAGGTGACCCCTGGAAAAAAGGAGGACCCACTATTAAAGACCAAGCTCTCTACTGTGTGGAAAGCAAATGTGGGTTACAGAAAGCACAGGGGCATTTGTAAGAGATTAGAGCTACAGTTAGAGCTACTCTAAGTATATCCTATCTATCACCCACTATCAGGAAAAAGTCCCCACTGGACCATGAAAGGCAGCTTCACCAGAATAAATTAAGATTTTCTGTGATATCTAAGCAACTAAGGCTACAATCCGATACATTCAATTAGAAGTAAACCCATTGAATACAGTAGAACGGTTTCTGAGTAAACATGCTTTCAGAGTGAAGTTTCAGACCACACGTTCTAAGGCAGTGGTTTCAACCAGGGTCCTGTGGTTCCACAAGCATCCCACAGGGGTTCCACAAAACTTTACAATAAATTGATGCAACCTGGAGTACTCTGATCATGCAGGGGTCCAGGCTGCAAGGATGCCATGATGCACACAACTAAATGTGCAACAGCCCCTTTCCCATAGCCACTTGCCCTTTAAGTAAGCAGGCGCAAGTGGGAGGTGCTACTGGTCATGCCCAACGCTGAGGGCATGGCACGGCTCCCCCTTTGCATGGTGGGAGAATATATGTGCAATTCTTCTCAAGAGAACTACTATTGGAGTGATTTTTGGGTTTTATGCTTTTAACAGGAACTGGATATTTTCTTCTTCAAAACCAGTTATTCCAAGTAGAATTTAGTCATTCCAAGTAGTATATGTTTCTCTATAATGAGGCCTGTTTGTTGTTGTTGTTTTAACTAAAGAGAAACAAATTAGGAATTACATTCTCTTTTTAACAAAATGTTCTTTTTATTATTTGTCCAATACTGATGAAAACAGCCTTGCTGTTATTCTTTCATTTTTGTAGGCAATTTATTGCAGCAGCGCTACTTTTATATTCCACCACTAATCCCCAAACTGAAAATGACAGTATATTCAGTAAGATCATACCGGGAAAATTCCATTTATGCGGCTGGGCTTTCCTTTTGGGTAAGGGTTTCCTGGAATCATGCCACAGGAAGATATCATAGCGTGAGGTGCTTTACACCCTGCTTTGGAAGCCTGCAATATAAATAAAACAAAGGGCAGCATTAGATTCCGACACAACTATTTTGAGTGGTGGCAAAATAGCATGTTTTATGAATACATAAGATTGGATGTAAAGGTCAAGCTATCATATTCCAAGGGCATCATGAACATTTCAGTACAGCCCAGACGGCTTGTTCTCGCAAGCCACTGCCTCTCCATTCCTTCTCTAAGGCCTGATAATTCCCTTAGTGATAATTCCCTTAGAGCAGAGCTGGGTGATGATGGCCCAGTGGACATAACCCAGTGGAACATCTTTTTGCACCAGGGACTGGGATTAGCATAATCCTTAGGTGGAAAGCCTGCACTAAGCATGGGCCTTCTCCCTGGGGGAAAGGTCACGTGGTGCAGCAGTTTCATAATAGGGATTTTGAAGAGATGTTCTGAGATGCTCTGGAGAAACCTTAAGCTTTTTGCAGCTGTTTGCTTTGAATGATCTCACACATGAGCATTTATTATTTGACTTTCCTATTATTACAGCAATGTATTGCGTTCCAGATTATAATAGGCTGTGTTTGTGACTGGGTAAGTCATAAACTTGGCCCAAAGGTAAAATTCCTACACATCATGGGACCAGTCAATGAAATGCCTCATAGAGCTACCTCATACTTGTTTGTGCAACTGAGGTAGTGCATCTTTTAAAATCCACAGACAGATCTAAAACAAAGAACCACAGCCCCACAGTAGCAGCAGAGCAAACTGACAATACAAGGGCAAATTATACATTCAAGGGAGAATGCAAAACTTGCAGAGAAGTCTCAATTTCTCCAGAGACTCAATCTCTTTGTATTGAGGAGATACATACAATATCATGCAAAGTCCTGAAAACCTCCAAAACTATGCACTTTTGTCCCTATGCGCTTCAAAGTTTTCATGAATGCAGCCATGCGGAAATACCTGTTCAAGAATTCTCCTGCATCTCTTCTTCTCAGACATGCTAGTTCTGAAGAGATCTTCAATAAGGCGGTAATTCTGAGCATCAATAATATTGCTATAAAATGAAGCAATGTGTTTAGAAACTGTTAGTGGCTCTCATGCATACCGTCAATAGTATTTATCAGAGCTTGTTGTGCTACTTAATATTCCTCAGCAGCATAATCATAACAACAAAGCTAATTTGAACAGGAAGGAGATAGACCAGTACTGTACAAATATACACACACAAACAAGCTATCAGTGCAAGAAAATACCCCCCAGTCACAGCCCATGAGGACAAGGATCTTAACCATTCAAGCCTCCATCAAACCAAAACACCTAGAGGACATATGCTAGTACTAACGCTAAGAGTCTGCATGGAATGCTAATCAACAGCCAATACTTACGAAGCCAACAGTTCTAGTGCAATAAGCTTGTCTTTGCTAAAAGTGAAGCAGTTCAGGATGTTAACCACTTTTGCTGCAGAAACAGCTACCATTTTCTAGAAAGAAAAGAAAAGAAAGTTTCAGCAATCCCTATTCACGTACATTGGTTGCAGGCTCACATGACCGCATTAAGGGTGTTTTTTTTATAAAAAAAACCAACAACAATCAAGTGGTATATAAATTGTATGAAGAAAAAAAAGATCTTTGAGTTTTTGGCAACCAGCAAATGGATCAGAGTGCACAGACTAATCAAAGGTAACCGATATGGTGCCCATCCTGATATTGCACTGCAACTCCCATCAGTCCCAGCCTGCATAAGGAATGATCAGGGATGACAGGAACTGCAGCCTCCAGATAGACTAAATGTTGGCTACCTGGGTACAGACTAACGCTTCAACAGCTTGTTGAAGAAGGCTTTTGTTCATAATGATAGCATGAAAGGGCAGTAGAGAACCTGAAAGTCTAACCACTATACTGTAGCAGAACAGACTGTTTACAAGTATAATGTTATTTCCAGCTGTAGATCCACAGCACACACAAACTACCAGAAGATTGTACATGAGATCACAACAAAGGTTGCATCGCTTTGGCAACAGGACTTCCCCTTCCTCCCCACCCATATCCCATTCTCTGCCAAATTTTTACACTTGCCTGCAACTCCCTCACTCCTCTCAAATCCAGAGAAGAAGTTGGCAGACACAGGGGAGAGGCGTGGAAGGGAAAAATCCTGTGGATACAAGCCACAGTACTTGAAACATTCAATACTGACTGAGCTAGTCTTTACAAAGAAGGGAGAATAGGATGGAATACACAGCATTGGCTGAACAGGGAGGCTAAACGCCCCCCCCCCAAAGTGAGCATGTCAGAATCATGCACAATCAGGATTTGAAATCATCTTTAAGGACTGTGGTGATAAAACAAATGAGCAGTCCGATCCAAATCTGCTGCTGGAAACCAAGTAAATGCTACTATGGCTATAAGACCAGAGAAATGCAATTCAACAAAATGCATTGCTTCAATGAAAAAACGTACATGTTGTAATGCCTTCATTGCTTTTAACTGTGGTTCAGCCCAAGAAAAGTACCTCAGTAATTCAACAATCTGCAACGAAAGAAATCCGACAGTTCATCACTCATGCAAAATCTGTTGCTGAACAAATGCACACATTTGTACATCACTTGTAGCTAGAAGTAAAAAGGTTTTCTCAGAAACTTTTGTAGAATGATTTTCGTTGATTCTTTAATAGATGTGAACTAAACCCCCACACATATTAAGCAAAATAGAAACATCGTCACCCGACCCCACCCCACCCCAATCTACCTCTTTCCACTTTTTCTTCCCAATGTCTCAACAAATGAAACTGGTTTGTAAAAATGTTATGAGAGACATTGCACATATCTTTGTAAACCAAGAAAACATTTTATTTTTAAAAAATAGATGTGAACTAGTTTGACGAAATTAAAATCTAAAATAGTACCACACAATTAAACATTTTTAGATACAGAATTTCAAAGTTATCCAAATCATAAACCTCAGTTTAATAAGCTATTTTTTTGTAATCAAAATTTGAATGCAGATGCAGCTACATTCATGGCAGCATCTGCCTTGTTGTAAGGCAGTACTTCTCAAACAGTGGACCTCAGATGCTACAGCCTGCCCAATGCCTCCTCACTGGTCTGCCTATCCTGTCCCCATGCCATCCCACAGCCTTTTGGTTGGACCAGTGCCAGCATCAGTGACTCCTTGCATGCTGCTAGGTGGCTGGGAGAAAAACATTTTGGACAGTGCCGGGGGGGGGGCAGGAGGAGGAGGAAAGGAAGGTCTCCATCCTCTGAGGGAAAAGGGCTAGAGGAGTTGTGGAAGGAAATCAGAAAGTGAGATATTTATTGATTCTTATTAATAATAAACTGAAAATAGAAAGAAAGGGGAGAAGAGAAGAAAGCTGTAATAGCAGGAAGCAGTGAATCTAACAGGAACATTTAGGAATAATGAAAGAAATTGTCAGTTGGGAGGGAATACGGTACAAACGTAAACGGAGAAGAAATTACAGAAAATGAGGAAAGGTATTTTAAGAGGCATTGCGGGGGACAAGGGAAAAAATATGAAAGAAAAAGACTTCTCCATTTAGGGCCTCTGAATCGGCAGATTCTACCTAAAACTTCACAGTATTATGACTTGAAGAAAGTTGATCTTCTAAGCTCCTTGACGAAAAGAAAACTGTGGTAAAGAATTTAGGCATTTCCATAGGTGGATTAGATACCTGCAGAAACCACCCATGTCAGTAACTGACAGCTGCTTAGAAACTGACTCCATCTTGTGACTGGCTTTGCCCTGCACCACCATTTTGTGACTGGTGGACTTCAGTAATTTCCAGCTGTCTCAAGTGGGCATTGTGAGTACAGAGTCTGAGAACCCCTGGTGTAAGGATCCGGTCCCACTACTGGAGCATAAACTTCACCCATACCCAGCAGAGCACAGAATCAGGCTTCATAAATATACTATTTTCTTGCTTCACAGGATAGGGCCCTAAATTAGAGGGGGGGGGGACTCAACATTTACACTTATCTCACTCTCCCAAGCCGAGAGGAAAAACAAGGCACCTTTCGCAGGATTGTTCATGCTGCAGCACAGAGATCAAGAAGCTGTGGCCCTTCAGATATTGTTGGACTCCCAACTCCCAAGAGTTCCAGCCAGCATGGCCAACTACCAAAGATGAAGGGAGTTACAATCTAACAACACCTGAAGAGCCCCTGTTGTAGTGACAGTTGCCTTGTCATACTTTCCAGAGCTTTGCACAACTTAATTGTTCTTCAGCATTACCTGTTCGCTAGAAAAGTACCCGTGTACATATTCAATAGCTTTTAATTTGTATTCCATCAACACAGCCTATGAAACACAAAAAACAGTAGGTTAGTTTGCAAAACTATAATAACGAAGGCATAAAACTATCAGAAATCAGAGCATATAGCAAGGGTGGCGCACTACAGGCCCAGGCCTTCTCTGTACCTTCCTTGGATGCTGCCTTTGGCTTCCCTAGATTATGGTGTGTGTGTGTGTGTGTGTGTGTGTGTGTGTGTGTGTGTGTTTGCATGGCTTTAATGTAACCTAGTGCACAAAGTAAGAATCAGTCAGTTGCTCTGCACACTTTTGCCCCCAACCCCACCAGGTTTTGGCTGTGGCTCTGCCCACCAGAAGCACGTGGTGCCTGGAGGTTTTGTCCATAAGAAAATGGAAAAGGTCTTCATCCCTGCTATAAATTCTGCAATGCTACACATACTTAGTATGAAATAAGTCCTATCAAAAATGAGGCTTTCGTTTCACTAAAGTATCTTTAGAAACAACACTGACCTTGCTCAGAGTCGGCCTACTGAGGTTAATGGACATGACTGTCTTAGGTTCATTAATTTCAAGGGTTCTACTCAGAGTAGGGCTTTGTTGAGTATCAAAATGTAAGGGAAACCAAAGCAGTGGTGGGATGTGTGAAACCACAAAATGACCAATGGGTTCTTGTTAAAATCCTGGGAATTTCTGGTTTTATATGAAGGCACATTATATGCTATTTAAATGTTATACGTTAAAGACACAGAACTCCTGCAACAGAATATAGAAGACACATCTGCACAATATTAAGTTTGTTCCCTAGTCTAATGTTTTTACATTTTTTTACAGTTGCGCTGCTGTTCAGTTATATTGGTTTAATCGCTAATTACCTTTCTAATTTCATCAAGCACCATCTCAAATGCTTTTTTATCCATTTTGCTTTTATCAAGATGTAATCCTTTGTCAGTTCCAGACACTCTTTATTGCAGAATTGCCTTCTGTTGAAAAAGAAAACAAAATGTGAATTCCTGCTCACGCTGTGCACCTCACTGACCATGAAGTTCATCACTAAGTCTAGAATGGGGAATTGTTAACATTGAGAGAGCCTCAACTTCTGAAATATCTGCATCAAAGGTAATTCCAAAAGTCTTTATTCATTCTTTCATTGAAACCATATTTCCTATCCTCCCTAGCCCCAGCATGGAAAAATGGCATGTTACTGTCCTCAAGCTCAAGGTAATACACAACGTCCTCAATCAGTCACAAAATGAGCAGCCTTCCGTCAAAAAACAACTTACCCAAGCCTTCTCAAATGTAACAGCAGTTCCTTTGAACTCACTCAGATGCACAACACAGAATCTGCATGATGCTGATTGGCAGCAAGATGGCCAGCAGCTATATTTTATTTATTTTAACATTAATGCACTGCCAATGTCGCTCCATGGAGCCCTCAGGATGTCCATTTCTAGGTAGAATACAAAAGACAGAAAAAACAGAACTCAGTAGAAGCTAACACCTCCTAAAGGAAGTTTATTTAATACACTGGGCATGCTTGTGACATTTCCTGTTGTCAAATGCTGTGACATACTATCCAACTTTCCATAAAACAGATCTACATTGAAGTCTCTGTCCAAGTAAATTCTGAACCTTTAAAGAAAAGCAATTAGGACATGTGAATAAAACATATTTTCTAGTATTTTAAAGAACTCCAAAATTCTAGAGAACAGTTTCAAATAGTACTATAACTTGGACCCAACATGTGCAGAATGCTTCTTTTCTTGATACAAGGGAAGTTGCCGCCAAATTCTGTGAGTACCCTGAGCCCCACTTCTTGCCATTTCAGAAGGTCCTTAAACCCTTATGAGCTTTTTGGGATTGCAGGGAGCAATATCTATGGAAGTCCCATTGTGCAAGTGGGGGTGTCCTCACACTTCTTTGGATCCAACCTGAAACATTTTTTCCCCAAAATCCTCTATTTGTCTCTTTTTTAAAAAAGGAAAGCACAGATCTGAAGTGCTCATAATTATGGAATTTTGTATCCTTAAAGATAAGGCATTTGCCGCCATATTTGTCATTATATTATAATATAGCTAGGGCACAGAGCTAAACCATTACTGTCTGTTAAAAGTTCCACCTATAACCCAATCCAAAAATGGCTCCGATCGAAGCCCATGTAATTTATTCCTGACTAAGTGATTACAGAACTCCAGTCTCATAACACAATCCTGTCTATGCAAAAGTAAGTCCTAATTCATGAGGCTTACTTCCAGGCAAACAGAGCCTTGGTATATCTTGGCGATTGCTGGTAAAAGCTGAAAACTTTACCACCTTCAATCCCTCCCAGCTCACCAAGGCTTGATGCCCTTCCACAATGCCCCATTTATCTCTGTAACTAAATGAAACCTGGGCTGAGTAACTGAAGAGGGACCATGCGCAGCTTTCCACATCCCCTGCAATGTCTCATCAGAGATCTGGGTGACCATCCTCAATACTGGGGGGTCGGGTCCCCCTGACACTCCAGAGATGTTTTGTGGCAGGCTGAACAAGGCTGAGGACCTCCTTGCGGAAGCCCATGTTTGTATAAAATAACATGCAATTTTATATTTGCTTCTGTGTACTGAATGCACAAATTGTTTTATCATATTTGAACGGAATTCTACAATAGCCAAGGATGATATTCAAAACTCCAGAGGGCTAATGTAGAGTGTGGGTCATCAATATCCAGACATTCAGGGAGAAGTAAAATCTGCCCATTCTGCTACTTCAATCTCCCCCCACCTCACTTCTTTACACTTTCTTCTATCATCAAGCTGGACAGACTAAACACAACATTCCATCTGTTCCAGCATGGTATTCATTGCAGCCTAGTTTGATTCAACCATTCTCACTAAAACCATTTCAGAATTCCACCCTCAAAATAACAAGTTGAACCAAATCCAAACACAACCAGGTGTGAACACACACTAGTATAACCTGAGCCACTCTGTCGCAAATCACCAAGCTTCTTCGGCACACCTGCTTCAAGGGATCGTCTCTATGATGAACAACTAACTGATAACAGAATCCTCTAATCAAATGCTTCTTCCCGTAGGGCAAGGAGGGGAAACCAGATATCCTCCAGCTTCATGTTCCAGTAGCAGCAGCCAGCAAAGGCAACAGCCAGGAACAAGACCAGTCGTAGTCCTACCGGTACTACTTCCAGGGTCCAGAAGTTCCCCATATTCGATATACAAGTCCCTCTGATGACCTAAGCGAAAAATTGCCCTCGTCACCAGTCCAGCACCAACAGCTTCTGCATTATGGGCTTTAAACAGACGGCTACATCAGGCAGCCGCCTTGCATTGAACGCCTATGCTAAAGGCTGCCATTCAGGGCACACGGCCTCCCCTCAATCCAATCCAGGGGGACTTGCTTTCGAATAAACCTGAACAAAACCTCGTGCTCACACACGTATCGCGTTTGCTGTGACTTGAATCACACTGAGTTCAACGGGGTTTAACTCCATCCCGAGGGGGCTCGCACGACGGGTTCCGGATTAACCAAGATCTCGAAGGGCGACCCTTGCCATGCTTACTCGGCAGTAAGTCCCACTGGACTTAGCGGCGTTTACCCCTGGGAAACACGTGCTTCGGGGCTGCCGCTCTGACCGAGGGAAGCGGCTCCGGGAGTCCGCGCCCGGCGTTGCTTCAAGGCTGCAGCACCCGAAGCAGGCGGCGCAGGCAGGCCCGAAGCCCTCCTCGCCAATTATGGACGGCTCGGGGCCGCTTCGACACCCGCCTTCCCCGCACCCCTCCAGCCGGTGCTCGGCTTACCATCCGCGGCGGCCCGGCAGGCGAGGAGCGGCCCCTGGCCGGCGTCAAGGCAACCCGCGCGCAACCCCCAGCTGCCCCCACCGCACAGAGCCAAACTTCGCGACTCGTCGCCTCCTGATGACATCACCTGTCAGTCACCGCCATAAGAGTTCTTCCTCCCGCCCCTCCGTTCGGAGTGGATGCCGGGAAGGAGGAGACGCACCTGCTCCTGGAGTTAGCCCCGCCCACCCCTTTCCCACAGGAGGCTCTTAAGAGGCCGGCTGCGCCTTGTGAGGACTCAGATCTCTGTGTTCAGAGAGGCTTACAGGCTCCCTGGGGGCAATGTTAGAAACTGAGATATGAAAACGGAGCTCAATGGCACCTTAAACCTAAGTTATGGGCGCAACAACGAAATGTCTAGGCGTGCTTTTTTATAACAAGAATACAAAGCTGAAAATGAATGTACTGCAGTGTTATGTACTGAGCTGAATCCTAGAACAATAGGATTCAGAATCAGCGGGAGCTACCCAATCCAACTCCAGGTGGAAGTGAATCCGCAACCTGATTGGCCTGCTGGAGCAGCCAATCAGGCGGCTGGCAGAAGTGAATCTGCTACCTGATTGGCCTGTAGGAGCAGCCAATCAGGCTGCAGGCAAAAGTCAATCCACAATATAATTGGCCCACAGGTGTAGCCCTGAAGTAGCCAATCACGCAAGGCCCATTGTGTAAATAATGTATATAAGCAGATGGTTTTGGGAAAAGAGCCATTCGTCTTCTCTTCTCCTCCTTGATGACTATGAGCTGAATAAAGAGCATGAAATTCACTCTTGACTCCGAGTATATTTCACTGGCGACGAAGGTGGGATCCTGCTGAGCTGACCGCCACCACGCACTGCACCGCAGCACCGCCACCTGCTGCACCGCTGCATCGCACCGTGCATCCAGGCTTCAGCTCCAGGACCCAAGGAACCCAGAATGGCAACCGACAGCAGCTTCTCGCCATTCAAACCAGCATCAGGAGACTGGGAAGGGTACGCCGCCCGTTTCAACTTCCTCCTGCAAGCGAAAGAAGTCACCAACGATGCCATGAAGAGGGCGACATTCTTCAGCGTCTGTGGAGAGGAGACGTTTGAAATCGCCCGGGCTCTCCTTGCACCTAGAGATGTCGCTACCGTCTCTTACAAAACAATAATGGAACGGCTGAAGGAGCACTTCTCACCACAGCCCTCGGTGGTAGCTTGCCGAAATGCCTTCTACGCAAAACGGCAAGCCCCGGGGGAAACCATAACTGGGTTTGTGACCTCCCTCCGCCAAGCCGCCCGGTTATGCAACTTCTCAGAATTGGAGAACATGCTTCGTGACCGCCTCGTCGGTGGCCTGAGGGACGAGATGTTGCAACGACGCCTCTACGCCAAAAAAGACCTCACGTTCCAGATTGCTCTGGAGGAAGCCCTGGCAACCGAAGCCGCCGAGAGGTCAACGCAAGAGGCACGACCGGCCCCGCCATCCCAACCGAGGGTCTACCACGAAGACCTCACCGACGAATCCGAATCTGACAGGGAGGAAGTACACCGAGTACAGCAGCGCACTCAAGCAGCACACACACCACAGCAGCCTCGACGAGAAGGAGGGAACTGTGCAAGCTGCGGGGAGAACCACGAGAGGAGGACCTGTCGTTTCCGTAACGCAGAGTGCAGGCAGTGCAGAAAATTGGGACACATCGCCCGGGTGTGTCGGGCTCGACTCACCCGTCGACAAGCATCAGATGACCGACCCAGGAGCCCCAGGTCACACGGCACCATGCACCAAGGCAACTCGACGGAGATCACGGACTACCAGGTATTCCAGTTGCCCCATCCCAGCACAGAGAAAATTTATATAGAGGTACAGATAGAGGGAGCCCCATGCCGCATGGAGCTGGACACGGGTTCAACTCTATCCATAATCTCGGCCCGAACATTAAGGGAACTGTGCCCTAATGGGGGTCCCAAACTAAGGCCGGCCCCATTCACCCTCCGGGACTTCCAGAAACGTAAGGTCCCTACTATGGGGGTGGGGACCTTCAGGGTGCAATATCGAGGGCGAAAGCAACAATTGGACTTGCTGGTAGTTAAGGGCCCCTACGTTAGCTTACTGGGACTGGCATGGTTTGGACCTCTGGGGCTAGCCGTTACCGGGGTGAACCGCACTAGCTTACAAGTGGACGTGGACGCCATATGCAAAGAGTTTCCAGGGGTTTTCGATGGGGCATTGGGACGATATACAGGACCCCCCATTGCCCTACAGCTAGACCCCGCTGTACGACCCATCAGGCACAAGGCCCGCCGGGTCCCGTTCGCCCTGAAACCCCGCATAGACGAGGAATTGGACCGGCTCGTGGAGCAAGGAGTGCTGGAGCCGGTGCCCAACGCCCCCTGGGAAACTCCAATTGTCACACCCGTCAAGCCTAACGGTTCGGTCCGCATCTGTGCAGACTACAAATGCACCATAAACAAGGCTCTCACGGCCCATGCATACCCAGTGCCAGTGGTCAGCCATGTCCTCGCCACCCTGGCTGGGTCAAAAATCTTTGGCAAACTGGACTTGGCCCAAGCGTATCAACAGTTGCCTGTGGACGAAGCCACAGCAGAGGCTCAGACGATTGTGACGCACAGAGGGGCATTCAGAGTAAAGCGGCTGCAATTTGGCGTTAGCGTGGCACCAGGCATATTCCAGAATCTAATGGACTCTCTCCTTAAAGGGATTCCTGGTGTCACCCCCTTCTTCGATGATGTACTGATCGCCGGGCCCACACCAGAGGAATTTGAGGACCGCCTCCGCTCCGTCCTGCACCGTTTCCAGACGGCGGGCCTCAAGGTGAAGCGGGAAAAGTGTTTACTGGGAGTGCCGCAGGTGGACTTTCTGGGATTTAAGGTGGACGCAGAAGGGGTCCATCCAACCGGTGACAAGGTACGGGCCATTTGTGAGGCCCCAGCGCCCAAGAGCAAGCCCGAACTTCAGTCATTCTTGGGACTATTGAACTTTTACCATGCCTTCCTTCCCCATAAGGCAGCGGTAGCGGAGCCCCTACACAGACTCCTAGATAAAAGGGCCCCTTGGGTGTGGGGCCAGCGACAAAGGGCCGCATTCCAGGCAGTCAAGGACTTGCTCGTCTCAAACTCGGTCTTGGCACACTTCGACGAGAGGCTGCCAGTGGTGCTGGCATGCGACGCCTCTCCCTATGGCATCGGCGCTGTCCTGGGACACCAACTCCCGGATGGAAGAGAGGTGCCGGTGGCATACTTCTCCCAGACGCTTGCTGCAGCCGAACGAAACTACTCACAGATTGACAAGGAGGGTCTGGCAATCGTGAAGGGCGTAAAAAAATTCCATGATTTCTTGTACGGGCGGCCCTTTACCATAGTGACTGACCACAAGCCGTTGCTTGGCCTGTTTGCCCCTGAGAAGCAGACCCCCCAAGTGTTGTCTCCACGTGTCCTCAGGTGGTCAATTTTCCTTGCCGGCTACCAGTATGCACTAATCCACCGCCCTGGGAAGGCGATGGGCCACGCAGACGCCCTCAGCAGGCTACCACTACCAGAAACAGGCCCCGACCCAGCGCCTGCGCAAGAGGTTATGACCCTGGAGCTGCTTCCCGACCGACCCATTCAGGCACAAGAAGTTGCGCACCATTCCACAAAAGATAGGGTCATCTCCCGGGTCCTGGACTGGGTGTGGCGAGGATGGCCCAGCAGCAGCCCCGGGCCAGAATTCGCTGGCTACACAAACCGCAAACATGAACTGTCGGCCCACAAGGGGTGCCTGTTATGGGGAAGCAGGGTTGTTGTTCCCCAGCCCCTCCGCAAAAGGGTCCTCACAGCCCTACACGAGACACACCCAGGGGTAGTGAGGATGAAGGCCCTTGCCAGGAGTTATGTGTGGTGGCCGGGGATTGACAGAGAGATAGAGGCCTGGGTCCAACACTGCCAGACCTGCCAAGAATCCCGCCCGGATCCCCCAAGGGCCCCAGTCCAGCCCTGGGAGTCCGCCCGACATCCATGGTCACGCTTGCACGTGGACTTCGCTGGCCCCTTCCAGGGAAAAACATTCTTCATAGTGGTGGATTCCTACACCAAATGGCTGGAGGTCGCACTGGTACCATCCACTTCTACGGCGGCAGCCATCCGGGTACTACGTAAGCTGTTTGCGACCCACGGGCTCCCTGACACCCTTGTCTCGGACAATGGAACCGCATTCACGTCAGAGGAGTTCCAGACCTTCACAGCGCAGAACGCCATCCGCCACATCCGCTCAGCACCATTCCACCCTGCCACCAATGGCCAAGCGGAGCGCATGGTGCGGACCACCAAGGACAGCCTCCGCCGCATGACACAAGGGGACTGGGAATACCGCCTTGCTGCATTTCTTCTAGCACAGCACAGCACCCCAAGCACAACGACGGGCCGGAGCCCAGCTGAATTACTAATGGGCCGGCGCCTTGCAACTAGACTGGACCGACTTCACCCCGACAGAGCTCAGGATGAGGTAGTGGTGGGGAAGGGCAGGAACCCCCGGACATTTGTGGCCCAGGACCCAGTGTATGCAAAGAATTTTGGGGCAGGCCCAGCATGGGTACCCGCCACAGTCACCAAGGTGACCGGTCCCGTGTCGTACGAGGTACTAACGGAAGGGGGGCAATGTTGGCGCCGCCACTGCGACCAGATACGGCGACGATTCCCAGGAGGAACCCGGGAGGAGAGCGGGACAGAGGGGTCCCAAGGGGACAGCAGGGCAGTGAGGCCTGTAGAGCGAGAGGGGTGGGCAGAGGAAGCAGAAGCAGTAGGCACAGAGGGGCGCCCCGAGGCTGGAAGGACACCGGAACCAGAGCTACAACCTAGTGGTTCAGTGGCGCCAGACCAGACAGCCCCGGCACAGCCAGCAGCCTCGGAACACGAGCCAGAACCAGAACCCCTGACCAAGGAACACCCCAGGCCACAACGCACACGGAGGCGGCCAGCAGACCTTGGGGACTACGAATGCAACTTCCCGGGCAGGACTGGAACTTAGAGGGGAGGGGTGTTATGTACTGAGCTGAATCCTAGAACAATAGGATTCAGAATCAGCGGGAGCTACCCAATCCAACTCCAGGTGGAAGTGAATCCGCAACCTGATTGGCCTGCTGGAGCAGCCAATCAGGCGGCTGGCAGAAGTGAATCTGCTACCTGATTGGCCTGTAGGAGCAGCCAATCAGGCTGCAGGCAAAAGTCAATCCACAATATAATTGGCCCACAGGTGTAGCCCTGAAGTAGCCAATCACGCAAGGCCCATTGTGTAAATAATGTATATAAGCAGATGGTTTTGGGAAAAGAGCCATTCGTCTTCTCTTCTCCTCCTTGATGACTATGAGCTGAATAAAGAGCATGAAATTCACTCTTGACTCCGAGTATATTTCATGCAGCTAAAATATGATGTTCATTTTTCACATGGTCAGTCCTTACCCTGCCCACCCCCCTCATCTTCTTAAGAGGGTCTCTTCTCCAGTGTTCGGAGAGTAGCTGAAGTGGGGAGGCAGAAAAAAGTCCTTCCACTCTGCAATTTTGAATCTGAGCGCAGTACTGCGCCCAAGGCTCAGAAACTGCTCACGCTAATGAAATTCCCTATTGCAAAATGCGCCTAGAACAATGGGAGTTTTGAACACTGCCTGGGGGTGTTAAAAAGGTGAGAGGCAGCCTCACTTGGGAGGATTCCTTTATTTCTTGCATTTGCAGTCTATCCCGCCTTTTCCTCTTAAGGAGCTCAAGGTGGTATACATGGTTCTGCCCCCTCCTCATTAATCCCCACAGTGACCCTGTGAGGTAGGTTAGGCTGAGAAGCAATGAATGGCCCAATGTCATCCAATGAGCTTCATGGCCAAGTGGGGATTTGAACCCTGGTGTCCCAGTCCTAGACCCACACTAGGCCAGAGGTTTTCAACCTTTTGGGGTACATGGCTCCCTTGACCAACTACATTCTTTCTGCAGCACCCCTGTGGGGCTCAGGAGCTCAGTTATGTCACCCCTTGCCTGCAGAGCTGGCAGCCTCTCACCCGTTTTTAAACATCCTTGTGGAGTGTTCCCTCAGCCTCCTCTCCTTAGGAGTCCCCCGGGCAGCTGCTGCTGCCGCCCGTGGTCTCTGAGCTGCCCCCGCTGCCCCAAAGAGAGGTTCCTCCTCACGTTGCCCCACTGGGTCCTGGGACTTGTCTGTCCATTCCCAACAGCAAGGGCTGGCGGAGTAGCTGGCTGGGCTCCCTGACCCACTTGCTTGCTTACTTTGAGGCCGCCTCAGCTCTGACAAACCAGCACCCCCTGACCAGCCCCAGAGGCACCATTTGCTTGCAGAGCTTGTAGCACGGGCTGCTGCAACAAACAGCTGTGCAAGCCTTTTAGAGACAGAGATGTGAGATGGCATCAGAGGAGGGAGGGAAGGAAAGAGGGACATAAGCCAGTGTTGCCTGTGGCACCCCTGGCCATCATTCAAGGCATCCCAGGGTGCCATGGCACCGTCTGAAAACCACTGCACTAGGCTGACTCACGTAGGGTTGCCACCTTTGTTCTGGCTAAATACAGGGCGGTGGGTGGGCGTTTTATTTATTTTTATCTGGTGCTGAAGTGACTTCAAAGCAATCCATTACAATCTATTGCAGCCTTACAGGATGTCCCTTCTGGAAATTTTCACACAAAAGCACACACACATACACATGGTATTGTAAATCTGTCTGTTCTTTGCTACCCAGAGCTCAAATACCTGACCTTTCACTACTCTTTCAAACACATGCATTTGGAGAGGTTCCCTAACTTGGCAGAGAAAGAGAAGACCAGAAATACAGGACAAACTGTATCAATAGCAGGATGTAGCATTTTACATTGAAATATGGGACGATTCTATGATATACAGGACAGATGGCAACCCTACTCATGCATTATAGTGGTGTATAAGCTGCGGTTTGAAAATCTCATTTCAGTTTCTAAAGGGTTCCACTTTCTTCAGCACCTTTGATGAAACCAATATATATGAAGATACACAAACAGTAAATAACAAACAAACACCCTTCTATTGGACCTAATTTATTTAGCCTCCTGGAAGCATATTCTCAAGGTACCTGCATCGCAGTCTCTACTGTGTTTACACAACCTCAACCAAATTGCACTTTTGTAAAGTTTAGAAAATAGATGAAAAATGAAGCAAGGTGTAGAAAAACATGCCATGAATCATTAAAAGAACACTCTGTACTATTCCAGTATACACATGAGATGCTTGGGAATAGGGTGGGGGAAGTGCTGTTGTGCTCATGTCTCTCTTGTGGGCTTCTCCAAATAGTTGTCTGGTTGGCTCCCAATATAAAAGAGTGTTGGACAGGTGGTCCTTTAGCCTGATGCAGCAAGCCTTTTCTTATGTTCTAATGACAAACTGTTTTCTACAAGGTTCTGTGTAGATAGAAGATCGTTTTGTACTGTGCTTTTTAGGAGACAATAGCTTTACCGTAGCGCCATCTTATGGTGTATTTTTTGAAAGTTCAAGAAATATCAGTTGAGTACCGTAGTACTGTATTGTTCATACGGTATAATAGCTTATGTATTTTGGTTGCTAGTTTTCTTTGGGTTTTTTTTGCATTTTGCATTAATTCAGATTATTGATTCTTAGGGGGTTCTCACTATTTTCGGCTACAGGTAACTTTTTAATACTAAGGTAATCGGTTAGGTTCGGACGGATCGTTTTTGCGTCCACTATATGGTTCTTTTGGGTCTCCTTGTGAAAATACTGTCGTACTAAATGCCTTCCCTGTTGTACTCTGTTAACTAAACTTGTGTTAAATATGTTCGTCCTCCTGAGCGGAACCCAGTAGCTTGGGTGGGGGGCGAGGGCAGGTGGAAGGAGCAAGGATAAACAGGCAGGAAAAAATTAGGCTGAAATGTGACTAGATGTGACTAGTAAAGATTTCCCCAAGTTAAGATATTTTTTAAAAATCCATCCTTGCCTCTTTGGCTATGGTGCCAATGAGTGTCTGGTCATCTCCTCTCCCCTGACAATTCCATGTGCAGATCAACCAAAGGATACGGAGAACGGTATCGTAGAGAGGGTGGTGTGGGGAAGCAGAACTCCGTCGGACTCGGCAGCGAAAACAAAGACGGCCACTCGAACCCAGAGATAGAGAGAGAGTTACACGCCCCCTCGCTTTCTTAGTTGACACCGCGGCTTGACAGGGAAGAGCGCGAGGAGGCGGAGCCAGAGCGCCCTCGCATGCAAATGAGGCCTCGCCGCGGCGCATTGTGGGTAAGCACGAAACGGGCTTCGCGGGCCTTCGGAGAGGTCGGGATTCTGTCAGGCTGGGCCAGTGGATGGTGCACGACTGCGGGCGAGAGAAGAGAAGCGGGGACGGGGCCCTCGGGCGGCGCTGTCAGTGCTCGCTGTGCATTAAAGGGGTGCGGGAGGACGGCGGCCCGGGTCCGGGCGGAAGAGAAAGCATACTTACCTGGCAGGGGAGACACCTTGATCATGAAGGAGGTTTTCCCAGGGTGAGGCTCATCCATTGCACTGCGGGTGTGCTGACCCCTGCGATTTCCCCAAATGCGGGAAACTCGACTGCATAATTTGTGGTAGTGGGGGACTGCGTTCGCGCTTTCCCCTCACAAGTCATGTGCAAAAAACAGAATTAATGCAGATAAATCATTACTTGTTAGACCAGCCTTAATTTTATGTAGTTTTCCATCTTGAGCTTTGTTGCAATTCTTATTGAAAGCAAACAGCCCAGAAAACAGGTCGCATTTGGGTCAGTGAAGGTGCGTGCCGATGAGTGCTAGTTGCTAGGAATCACGAGCGCCGAAGGGCTCCTGTGCTCACGACTTGCTTGCTTGTGAGATTCACGTCTTTCGGCTTGGTCCCCGTGAGAACAGTGTTGCACCAAGTACGTGTTGGGTCTCATCCGCGTTTTCTTAAAACATAAGAAAACTAACATGAACAGATTGCATTTCCACAAGAAACTCTGCGAAGTTGCCCTGACTTTATTAGGTTTCCCGGAGACAATGGCTTTGCAGTAGCGCCATCCTACGGCGTTCATGGAAACAACAAGATTTCAGTGGAAATCCTGTATAAAGTATTGTTCAGGTAATAACTGAAGGGGGTTCCTTTTGCATTTTGCTTTAATTTCCACTCTAGTTATTCTCATGGCGTTCTCATTGCCCACCGTACCCCAGGTTTCTTTTTAATGCCAAGGTATTCGGTCAGGTTCGTGAGGATCGTTTTCGTGGCAACCTTCTGCCTCCGTTTTGCTTATTAGCGTTTCCTTGGGAAAGTGGCCTACTATATAAGTTAGGTTAACAAAGCTTGTCCCGAACTGGACTCGTAGCTGAAGAGTGGGGAATGAGAGCACAGCAATAGAGGCGGACCAATTGAGCAGACGCCTTAGGAATCGCTGAAATCTATTTCTTCAACGTCTGGGGGTGGATAACCAGCCCCGGCCTGTCTCTTAGGCTGTGGAACCAAAGCGTATCTGGTCCTTGCCCTTATAATAATGGCAGGCAAGGCGCCGAGGGCTCGACAGTACTAGTCTACAACTGAGGCGGCCGCTGGAACAGAGGCCTTTAGCCAGAGCGCGGCTGGCAGGGAAGAGCGCAAGGAGGCGGAGCCTGATCTACACTCGCATGCAGATAAGGCTCCGCCGCGGAACATTATGGGGGAGCACGAAACGGGCTTCGCGGGCCTTCCGAGAGGTCGGGATTCTGTCAGGCTAGGCTGGTGGATGATGCCCGACTGCGAGCGAGCGAAGGGAAGTAGGGACGGGGCCCTCGGGCGGGGCTTGGTCTGCTCGCTGTGCATTAAAGGGGTGCGGGAGGACGGCGGCCCGGGTCCGGTCGGAGCAGAAAGCATACTTACCTGGCAGGGGAGACACCTTGATCATGAAGGAGGTTTTCCCAGGGTGAGGCTCATCCATTGCACTGCGGGTGTGCTGACCCCTGCGATTTCCCCAAATGCGGGAAACTCGACTGCATAATTTGTGGTAGTGGGGGACTGCGTTCGCGCTTTCCCCTGACAATTCATGTGCAAAAAACAGAAATTAAAGCTTGGGAAGTTATGTGTCTTTTTACACTTTTTGCTCTATGTGACTGATGCCAGTGTATTTGCAGGGCTCGTACCGGTAGCTTCGTTGTGTACATTTTCTTATGCTGTTTGGATTGTTTCTCAAACTGAAAGACACAGCCCTATATCATCCAAAAGTTTCTTAGCTCTCTGTGCAATCCAATATAGAATATACAAAACACAAGATATACAAGAAGGTAGCACTCGACTGCATAATTTGTGATACTGGGGATTGTGTTCATGCTTTCCACTATCGTGTTAAAAACAAACAAAACAGAAGGATGCACTGTCTGGAACTGAGGAGCTTCTGCCTGATTTCTCCACTCCTTAGGAGCCTGCTGTGAAAAAGGGGGTGAAGGAGGAATCAGTCTCTGTGGGGGTGCCAGAAAAACGGGTGCAGCAGGAGGAATTGCAGGCATGTGATAATACACAGGAAAAACTCAGGGTATGTGCGCACACTGCAGAAGAGCAGCAGGTTCCTGCTGATTTTCTTACTCCACTACAAAGTGCTGCAGACAAGAGCACACTGGGGGTCACACAGCAATACCTAGCAGGTTAAAAGAGTGGAGCAAGCCCTTGTAAATGCTGTTTCTCTAAATCAGGAGCCTTTTTGGCTCCACACAACAGATCCTTATCAGGATCTGCCTTCTGGCACCCTATGTGACATGGGAGCACCACAGCCTACCTGCCTCACTTAGCCTGACAGTTAGTTCCTTGCACCTCCTTGCACCTGCTTGAATCCTAACAATGCCTCATGGCAAACTACTTTTGAAAGCATCATTTTCAAACTGGGGGGCACTAGGCTAGCAAACAGGGACCCAGGTGGCGCTGTGGTTAAACCACTGAGCCTGGGACTTGCTGATCAGAAGGTCGGCGGTTCGAATCCCTGTGACGGGGTGAGCTCCCGTTGCTTGGTCCCAGCTCCTGCCAACCTAGCAGTTCGAAAGCACGTCAAAATGCAAGTAGATAAATAGGAACCGCTACAGCGGGAAGGTAAACGGCGTTTCCATGTGCTGCTCTGGTTTGCCAGAAGCGGCTTTGTCATGCTGGCCACATGACCTGGAAGCTATACGCCGGCTCCCTCGGCCAATAATGCGAGATGAGCGCGCAGCCCCAGAGTCGGTCACGACTGGACCTAATGGTCAGGGGTCCCTTTACCTTTACCTTTAGGCTAGCAAAAGCCCTTTGCCCTGGAATATGTAGTGGCTTCGCGCTTTCCCCTGACAATTAATGTGCAAAAAACAGAATTAATGTATCCAAGTCATAACTTGTTAGACCAGCCTTAATTTTATATAGTTTTCCACCATGAGCTTTGATGCAATTTTTATTGAAAGCAAATAGCTCAGAAAACTGTTCGCACTTTGGTCAGTGAAGGTGCGTGCCAATGAGTGCTAGTTGCTAGGAATCACGAGCGCGGAAGGGCTCTTGTGCTCACGGCCTGCTTGTCGAGATTCACAAGAGGGACGTCTGTTCGCGAGCATTGCACCAAGTACGTGTTGGGTCTCATCCGCGTTTTCTCTAACATGAACACATTGCATTTCCACAAGAAACTCTGCAAAGTTGCCCTGACTTTATTAGGTTGGCCGGAGAGAATGGCTTTGCAGTAGCGCCATCGTACGGCGTTCATGGAAAGCACAAGATTTCAGTGGAAATCCTGTATATTTTGAATATTGTTCAGGTAATAGCTGAAGGGGGTTTCTTTTGCATCTTGCTTTAATTTCCACTCTACGGTAGTTATTCTCATGGCATTTTCATTGCCCACCGCACCCCAGGTTTCTTTTTAATGCCAAGGGCCCAAGGCATTCGGTCAGGTTCGTGAGGATCGTTTTCGCGGCAACTCTTCCGCTACTGTACAAGTTAGGTTAACAAAGTTTGTCCCGAACTGGACTCCGTAGCTGAAGAGTGGGGAATGAGAGCACAGCAATAGAGGCGGACCAATTGAGCAGACGCCTTAGGAATCGCTGAAATCTATTTCTTCAACGTCGGGGGGGTGGAAAACTGCCCCGGCCTGTCTCTTGGGCTGTGGAGCCAAAGAGTGTCTGGTCCTTGCCCTTATAATAACAGGCAAGGCGCCAAGGGCTCAACAGTACAAGGACTACTGTACAACCGAGACGGCCGCTGGAAAGAGGTCTTTGGCCAGAGCGGGGCTTGGCAGGGAAGAGCTCAAGGAGGCGGAGGCGGAGGCGGAGGCGGAGGCGGAGGCGGAGGCGGAGGCGGAGGCGGATCCACTCCCGCATGCAGATAAGGCTTCGCCGCATAGCATTATGGGGGAGCACGAAACGGGCTTCGTGGGCCTTCGGAGAGGTCGGGATTCTGTCAGGCTGGGCCGGTGGATGATGCCCGACTGCGAGCGAGAGAAGGGAAGCAGGGACGGGGCCCTCGGGCGGGGCTTGGTCTGCTTGCTGTGCATTAAAGGGGTGTGGGACGACGACGGCCCGGGTCCGGCCTGAGCAGAAAGCATACTTACCTGGCAGGGGAGACACCTTGATCATGAAGGAGGTTTTCCCAGGGTGAGGCTCATCCATTGCACTGCGGGTGTGCTGACCCCTGCGATTTCCCCAAATGCGGGAAACTCGACTGCATAATTTGTGGTAGTGGGGGACTGCGTTCGCGCTTTCCCCTGACAACTCATGTGCAAAAAAACAGAAATTAAAGTTTGAGAAGTTATGTGTCTAAAACACTTGCTCTATGTAGCTGGTTCCTGTTTATTTGCAGGGCTCGCAGCTTCTTTCCCACTGGAACATGGATCTACTATCTAACTAGACCATTGATCATTAAAATGAAGCAATATGTCCCTGGGTTGAGGCGCTCATCTCGCATTATTGGCCGAGGGAGCCGGTGTACAGCTTCCAGGTCATGTGGTCAGAGCCGCTGTCCTTCTGATTGGCAAATAATCAATGTACTGTACTATAAAATAAGACAGTAGGCTCGCTAGTGGGGGTGCTGTGCATTTTGGCCCCTACTGGCAGGCAGGGCAGGAAAGGGCAGGGCGGGATCCCTAACATGTCGCTGCCCTACCATGGATTCCTAGCCCAGAGTTGGGTTGCCTCCTCCTGATCACTCCTCTCCACAGCCCCCCCCCCCGTGCTCCTGCTATCGCTACCACCGCCAGGCAGGAAGGCAGGCAGACATCCCTCCTGACATCCTCTCGGTGAGGGCGCCCCACCCCGAGGTAGGGCAAACCCTCCCTGCGCTCACATGGATTGCTGCCCCTTCCCAGCGCGGAGAGGCTTTTCCTCCCAGCCCAGCCCCTCAGCAGCACACATGCGGAGGGAAGATCCCAAAACAGCCTCCATCCGATCACAGCCGTGGGAGCAAAAAGAAAAGAAAAAGATCGAAGGGGGAATCTAACTGAGGAAAGGGGCAGCTCCCCCCCCTCGCCTCACATCCCCTGGGATCCCCTCCCTCCTCATTCCTCTAGCTTTTCCCCAGCACACATTGCTCCCATTGTGGGCACCGCCACCCTACTCCAAAAACACACCCACACCCCTACAGTGGTACCTCGGGTCAAGTACTTAATTGGTTCTGGGGTGCCATTCGCACCCCATAAAGTACTTAATCCGAGCAGTGATAACTTGTGTGTGCAAAGATAGAGTGCTTCTGCACATGTGCACGCGACGGAACCCAGAAGTAAACACTTCTTGGTCCGTGGAGTATTTAAACTGAAAGTACTCAAACTGAGGGGGAACAGGACACCTGTTTGATTCAAGACCTCACAGAAGAACCAGTGTGGAATAATGTCCTCCCGGTGAGAGAGGGAGGGCAGGATGCACTCTGGGGCCAGAATTTAGAGGGAAAGAAAATTGAGACAGAGCTGGAAAGTGGAAATATAACTGGATGGTTTTGTGCTACAATTTTTGAAGAATTGGGGAGACAGCAGGGGAGGATTAAGGAAGAATGGTGGTCAGGATGGGATAGAGTGGGAGTGGGATGAGGGGTATTAATGAATGCAAATTTTATTTGGATTTGAATCGTCCAAAACTGGAACGATTTATGGAACTCGTTGAAACATCTGGGAGACCCTGAGTCCAGGGGAAGTGGGGGGGGTCGTATCAATTTTAAATGTTAAATGCTATAATGATATAAGAATCTCTATTGGAATTTAGGGGAAATCTTTGGTAATAAAATTTAGGCTAAAGGGAAAAATAGAAGATTGAAGGACGGGAAATAATTTTTTTTGATTGAGATTAATTGATTAAATATTGGTGGAATATAGTTGATATTTTTAGAATAGAATAATTGAAAGATAATGATTAAAGGTATCAGATAGAATTAGGATATAAGATGGAAACTGCCTAAATGGAATTCTAAAATTGACCCAGTGAGAGGGGAATCGAGGAAGTCAACAATGTTAAGTAAAATGTAACAAATGATGTTTTTCTTTTTTATGTTTGTTTTGTTTTTGTTTTTACTATTATTATTTTGTTTTTGATGGAAACTGCCTAAATGGAATTCTAAAATTGACCCAGTGAGAGGGGAATCGAGGAAGTCAACAATGTTAAGTAAAATGTAACAAATGATGTTTTTCTTTTTTATGTTTGTTTTGTTTTTGTTTTTACTATTATTATTTTGTTTTTGATGTGTGTGTTTTTGCTTTTGTAATGTTGTTTTTTGGAAAATGAATAAAAATTATTTGAAAAAAAAAGAAAAGAAAGAAAGTACTCAAACTGAAGCGTACTTAACCTGAGGTATGACTGTACATTTTCTTTCGCTCTTTCGTTTGTTTTTCAGACTGAAAGAGACAGTCCTATCTCGTCCAAAAGTTTCTAGTGTAATATAGGGGAGGTGTATTTAAAATCGTTAACTGTGCAATCCAATATAAAGGTAAATGTAAAGGACCCCTTGACAATTAAGTCCAGTCGCGAATGACTCTGGGGTTGTGGCGCTCATCTCGCTTTACTGGCAGAGGGAACCGATGTTTGTCCACAGACAGTTTTTCCGGGTCATGTGGCCAGCATGACTAAGCTGCTTCTGGCGAAACCAGAGCAGCGCACGGAAACGCTGTTTACCTTCCCACCGGGGAGGTACCTATTTATCTATTTGCTCTTTGACGTGCTTTCGAACTGCTAGGTTGGCAGGAGCTGGGACCAAACAATGGGAGCTCACCCCGTCGCAGGGATTCAAACCACTGACCTTCCGATCGGTAAGCCCAAGGCTCAGTGGTTTACACCACAGTATACAAAACAGGAGATATACAAGAAGATAGAACTCGACTGCGTAATTTGTGATATTGGGGTTGTGTTCATGCTTTCCACTAACGTGTTTAAAAAAACAAACCAGAATTTAGATTGCTGATAGTACTTGATTTGATATTTATTAAAATACAGCAAGTTTGACATTCAATTTTTATGATGTCTGTTAAATACTTGCTTTACTGTTTCTTTTTCATTCATTTTTTCACAGAGCAGAGGGGCCACAAGCTGCTGGACAGGTTTCAGCAGGAGGCTTGAGGTGGCTCCTCCATTTGGGAATGTGGGTGGGGGGTGGCTACTGGGTATCTGCCTTCTAGGGGCTAGTAAAGGGTGGGCTTTTCTACTCGCCCATTCACAGGCGCCCCTCTGCTCCCCCTAGGCCGCCCTCAGTTGATCTCCAGGTCACTGTCCTCACTGAGGCAGGAGGAGGCGGCATTGAGGACAGAGGTGAGGAGCACCTGGTCCTTCTCAGGGAGCAGGCCGCACTCCTGCAGGAAGCCCTCCAGGTCCCCGGCAAAGAAGTCCTCACCCAGTTGGTCAGTGACACGGACAAAGTTGCCCACCAGTTCCCCACCCTTGTAGACCAGGAGTGCCGGCAGGGCGCTGGTGGTGAAGCGGGAGCTGGTGCCGATCAGGGAGCTCCGCACCCGGCAAAACTTGACCATGGGGTACTCCATGGCCAGGCAGACCATGCATCCGTGGAGGGAGTCGGCCCCTGGGACATCATCCTCGTAGATGTGGACCATCACCAGGGAATTCCTGGGTCCTTTGTCAATGGTGTCCAGGAAGGCCTCCCCACTGTGGATCTCGACAACCTGCTTGAAGTGCTGCCCGCTGCGCAGCTGCAGCCGCATCTCCTCCATGCGCTGCTTGCGGTACTGCTGCAGGAACTCCTCGTCATCTGGGCCCTCACACAGCGCACTGAACTCCTGCAGTGTTAGTTTGTCATTCAGCTTTTTCTGGAGCTCCTGCTGCTTCCGTTTGTCCTCCTCATCGTCCAGGTGGGATCTGCATGTCATTGAGAGCTTCTGGATGAGGCGCTTCATCTCCCGGCACTGTTCCTCCCTCTGCTCTGTCTCCAGCTGCTTGAATCTCCTCCAGTCGTTGATCACCCCTTTGGGGCCTGTGTTTACCGCACTGCCATTGCTGCTCCACATCTTTAACGTGTCCGTCCGTTGGTTAGTGGGGTCGGAGCATCCTGTTAAGTTCACTTTCCACATTGCTAGTGCCACACAGTCTTTGAAAGATTTGAAATTATTCTTTGTAGGCAAGGAAGGTAGAGAAAGAAATTCCCTGACAGGTCTCCTGCCACTCTTTCCTGTTTCTGTAACTCTTCCTGCAGAATGTGGCTTGGAAGAGAGTTCTAGATCTATAGTATGTTGTTTCGCACAAGGAGGAATGTAAGCTAGAAAAAAACAGAGAGGCAATTTAGTGGGAGAAGAAGGCTCAAAGTATAAGTGTTGAAGTGACAGGAATACATAAGGCTCAGGATCTGTGAGGAAGGAAATGGTTAGAAAAAGGGCATCCATGGAGAATACTGATTGCTGAAATCTTGGATTGAAAAAACAAAACAAAACACTCGACATTTCATTAAGGAACAGAGAACAATACAGTACTTCAGATCTAGACAGGCATCGAAGCCACTACATATTCCAGGGCAAAGGGCTTTTGCTAGCCTAGTGCCCCCCAGTTTGAAAATGATGCTTTCAAAAGTAGTTTGCCATGAGGCATTGTTAGGATTCAAGCAGGTGCAAGGAACTAACTGTCAGGCTAAGTGAGGTAGGTAGGCTGTGGTGCTCCCATGTCACATTGGGTGCCAGAAGGCAGATCCTGATAAGGATCTGTTGTGTGGAGCCAAAAAGGCTCCTGATTTAGAGAAACAGCATTTACAAGGGCTTGCTCCACTCTTTTAACCTGCTAGGTATTGCTGTGTGACCCCCAGTGTGCTCTTGTCTGCAGCACTTTGTAGTGGAGTAAGAAAATCAGCAGGAACCTGCTGCTCTTCTGCAGTGTGCGCACATACCCTGAGTTTTTCCTGTGTGTTATCACATGCCTGCAATTCCTCCTGCTGCACCCGTTTTTCTGGCACCCCCACAGAGACTGATTCCTCCTTCACCCCCTTTTTCACAGCAGGCTCCTAAGGAGTGGAGAAATCAGGCAGAAGCTCCTCAGTTCCAGACAGTGCATCCTTCTGTTTTGTTTGTTTTTAACACGATAGTGGAAAGCATGAACACAATCCCCAGTATCACAAATTATGCAGTAGAGTGCTACCTTCTTGTATATCTTGTGTTTTGTATATTCTATATTGGATTGCACAGTGAACTATTTTAAATACACCTCCTCTATATTAGAAACTTTTGGATGATATAGGACTGTCTCTTTCAGTCGGAGAAACAATCCAAACAGCATAAGAAAATGTACACAAGGAAGCTACAAGCCCTGCAATACACAGACATCAGTCACGTAGAGCAAAAGGTGTAAAAAGATACATAACTTTCATTTCTGTTTTTTGTACACGAGTTGTCAGGGGAAAGCGCGAACGCAGTCCCCCACTACCACAAATTATGCAGTCGAGTTTCCCGCATTTGGGGAAATCGCAGGGGTCAGCACACCCGCAGTGCAATGGATGAGCCTCACCCTGGGAAAACCTCCTTCATGATCAAGGTGTCTCCCCTGCCAGGTAAGTATGCTTTCCTTTCCGACCGGACCCGGGCCGCCGTCCTCCCGCACCCCTTCAATGCACAGCGAGCACTGACAGCGCCGCCTGAGGGCCCCGTCCCTGCTTCCCTTCTCTCGCCCGCAGTCGGGCATCATCCACTGGCCCAGCCTGACAGAATCCCGACCTCTCCGAAGGCCCACGAAGCCCGTTTCGTGCTCCCCCATAATGCTCCGCGGCGGAGCCTTATCTGCATGCGAGAGTCGCTCCGCCTCCGCCTCCTCGCGCTCTTCCCTGACAGCCCCGCTCTGGCTAAAGGCCTCTGTTCCAGCGGCCGCCTCAGTTGTAGACTAGTCCTTGTACCGTCGAGCCCTCGGCGCCTTGCCTGTTATTATAAGGGCAAGGACCAGATACGCTTTGGTTCCACAGCCTAAGAGACAGGCTAGGGCTGGTTATCCACCCCCAGACGTTGATGAAATAGATTCCAGCGATTCCTAAGGCGTTATTACTCACCTTTGTCCGCCCAATTGGTCCGCCTCTATTGCTGTGCTCCTCTCATTCCCCACCCTTCAGCTACGGGGTCCAGTTCGGGACAAACTTTGTTAACCTAATTTATATAGTAGGCCAGTTTCCCAAGGAAAAGCTGCTGAGCAAAACGGAGGCAGAAAGTTGCCGCGAAAACGATCCTCATTCCTCACGAACCTGACCGAATGCCTTGGCCCCTTGTCATTAAAAAGAAACCAGGGGTGCGGTGGGCAATGAGAACGCCATGAGAATAACTACCGTAGAAATTAAAGCAAGATGCAAAAGAAACCGCCTTCAGCTATTACCTGAACTATATTCAAAATATACAGGATTTCCACCCTAAATCTTGTGCTTTCCATGAACGCCGTAGGATGGGCTCTACTGCAAAGCCATTGTCTCCGGGAAAGCTAATAAAGTCAGGGCAACTTCGCAGAGTTTCTTGTGGAAATGCAATGTGTTCATGTTAGAGAAAACGCGGATGAGCCCCAACACGTACTTGGTGCAAGGCTCGCGAACAGACGTCCCTCTTGAGAATCTCAACAAGCAGGCCTTGAGCACAAGAGCCCTTCGGCGCTCGTGATTCTTTGCATCGGCACGCAACTTCACTGACCAAAAAGTGCGAACAGTTTTTCTGAGCTATTTGCTTTCAATATGAATTGCAACAAAGCCCAAGATGGAAAACTACATAGAATTAAAGCTGGTCTAACAAGTAATAATTCAGCTCTATTAATTCTGTTTTTTGCACTTGAGTTGTCAGGGGAAAGCGCGAACGCAGTCCCCCACTACCACAAATTATGCAGTCGAGTTTCCCGCATTTGGGGAAATCGCAGGGGTCAGCACACCCGCAGTGCAATGGATGAGCCTCACCCTGGGAAAACCTCCTTCATGATCAAGGTGTCTCCCCTGCCAGGTAAGTATGCTTTCTGCTCCGACTGGACCCGGGCCGCCGTCCTCCCGCACCCCTTCAAAGTACAACGAGCACTGACAGCGCCGCCCGAGGGCCCCGTCCCCGCTTCCCTTCTCTCGCCCGCAGTCGTGCATCATCCACTGGTCCTCTCTGACGGAACCCCGACCTTTCCCAGTGCCTCCCGAAACCCGTTTCGTGCTTACCCACAATGCTCCGCGGCGGAGCCTTATTTGCATGCGAGGGCGCTCTGGCTCCGCCTCCTCGAGCTCTTCCCTTCCAATCCGCGTTCCATCCAGGGGCTACTACTGCCTCAAAGTTCCAGCGGCCGCCTTAGTTTAGCGCACCGCCAGAGGAAAAGTTGTTTTAGAGTTAGACGGTTGCTAGTTCCCTTCATCGCCCCCCCCCCCGCGCTGCTAAGCACTCGGGCCCTTGTTTGCCAGGGCTTGGCTCCACAACCAAAGTGGATTTTTCCTCCTTTATATTCTAACCCCGACCGAATACATTATCACAAATGTCCTTTCAAAATATATGTGGAATCCAACCCGAAAAAGTCTGTCCTTAAAAGACATTTTTTTTACACCTAAACAACAGAACTTTTGAATTCAGAAACACATTTTAAACAGTCATGAGTGGTGGCTCATTATTAGAGTTGTGGTAAACTTCGATTTGTGACACATTCAGGGTTTTAAATGTACTGAGAATGTTTGCCTCTTACCTCTGGGCACTGGAATACTTCTAATAATACTTCTTCTTGGGTCTTTATATGGTTCTGAAAAAAATAAACATGTTAGACAATGGTTGTGGGCATGGGCATAGCCAAGGGGAGGCAATTGGGGCAGCTCCCTCCCCCCAGATCATGGAAAACAATACTTAATTAACTGAATCACATCAGTTCTGCCCCCCTAACAAAAGTCCTGGCCTCTCCTAATAAAGTCCTTCTCCCCCCAAAAATCCTGGGTATGCCCATGGTTGGGGGGCCTGCTAAGTGAAAAAGTAAAACTTCAGAGGGAGTTAGGTTGGGTTTGTACAGTATATGGTGCTAGTCCCTTAATACTGGCACTATAGTATCAGTGGTGTCCAGATTATGACTTCTGGGTGCAAGTTCAGGACCCCACCCATCAGAATAAGTTAGAGGGCCTGAAAATTATGGAGAGCTGGCTTTCCAAATTTCCAAATATACAATATAATACAATTACCATATAAAGTGCCCCCATAACAGATTCAAATTGAGAGTCTAAATTCCAACTGCATGTGAGCATATTGTTGTTGTTTGTAATTTTGTTAAAGAATTAAAGGAGAATATCCCGGATGCCTAGATCCAGGTTTGGGGCAAGCATTCTTGGGTGAAAGAACCCCAGCAGAGATTTTAAATCACAAAACATGCAGTTAAGTAAAGCATGTAAATTTAGGCTGTTAGACTTCTAAAATACCCCATTCTAAGTTTCTTCCAAAGTTCTGCTCTTCCATTAGGCTAGAGACCACACATTTGGTAAATTAAAAATTGTTTACTTGTAAACTTTTCAAAGGTCAGTTTCATTTGCTTTCCCATACAGCAGCAATAAAAAATCAGGCAGTACGACTTAGTTTCAACAATGGTAAGAGTTTCTAAATTATTTGTATAGGAACACAAAGATGGCTTGTTAAAGCTAAGCGATCTGTGCTTCAAGTAACTAGCCCAGACATCCTTACTGGTCAAGTTCACATTATGGAAAAAGAATGAGAGAGAACAAAGAGTTTCGTAACCCTTCCTCCCAAGGTGAGAGGATGTGACCTAACTAAGCCTGGCAGGACAGCTTACTCTGTGGTCTTAACCCCTTAATGGATTAGAGTTAAGCATGTTGGTTATATGAGACTGGATTTACCCCACACACATTTGATTATAGTAACAGCCCCACTTGTAGTACACAGCCATTGAATATCTTTGAGCACCCCATGATATGGAGATGTAGTGATGGAAAAAGTTACACCAGTTAAAATTTCAGTCTCTCGGTTCAGTGTGCTGCAATGAGATGTGTTATTTTGCCAGAGGTTGGCCAGCTACTTGCAGTAGCAGTGGCCTCCACTTGCCATGGATTCAGCACGCTCCTCTTTAAAAACTCAGTGACTCTGCATGGAACAATCAATTATAGTAACCAGGATTATAAACCATTTATTATAACTAGCGTAGTGCTTTACCATTTATGTGATGATATTGTGTTTGACAAGAGCTAAAAAGAAATACACTGCCCAAGATGTTTCAGCAAAATGTCTTCCTCAGGGACAAACGTTACCAAAGTCTTCTGTTTATTTAGGCTGCCTCTGACAAGCTACTGTTTTCAACAAATTATTTATTTGACTCCAATAAAAATGGTTCTGTATATGACGTTACCTAGCAGGGGAGATACCATGATAACCATGAAGGTGGCTTTTGCAGGGTGAGGCTCATCCATTGCACTGAAAAGGCAGGAATTACCCCACCATGTAATTTGTGTTTTCCATGGGAAAGTGGCTACATTCATAAAATGTTGCTGTCTCCTTTTCTGAAAGAGGCCAAGGTCACCTAAAATGGGATACAGTATGTTCTGGGAGAGAAATCAGATCCAGACACTGCTTTCCCAGTCATGGCAGCTTTATGACAAGAAATGCTGCACCTGTTGAACATATCAGTACCGTATATACGGAACAGCTGTCAGGAAAGGAGGAGGCAGCACTATGTTCAAGACCCCGGTACAAGTCAGGCATAGGGCTGACTTCTTCTTCTTCTTCTTCTTCTTCTTCTTCTTCTTCTTCTTCTTCTTCTTCTTCTTCTTCTTCTTCTTCTTCTTCTTCTTCTTCTTCTTCTTCTTCTTCTTCTTCTTCTTCTTCTTCTTCTTCTTCTTCTTCTTCGAACCAGTAACAGGCCTGTCCAGTTCTTTCCTGCACTGGGAAAAGAAGGAACCTTTCCAATATAGTAAAACGTGTTTATTGTGAAACACTCTCTCTACAGGTGCTCCTTTAACCTAGCAGCATCAGGAAGATTTTAAGCGCCGTATTCGCTTTTTATTTACGGAACACTTTGTATGCCACCGTTTCATCAACAGAAAAATCAACAGAATTTATTTTATTTTATTTTTTGCAATTCGCAAAAAATATATATACTGTACAAAAAACCACACATTTTCAGATCGCCAGCAAACTACTGGGGGTGGGGTGGGAGAAGAGGAAGGTTTTTATTCACAGTCTGTGTGATCCTGGCGGCGCAGAAAAGTTTTCAGCAAACGTTGAAATAAAGAAGACGCTTGCGGCTTGGTGATGACAAGGCTCGGACCAAAGCGCCTCGCCAAAACCAGCTTCGTCTCGCTTCCCCAGCCGCCGCCGCCGCCGCCTGAGCCGTAGGCGGGGCTTCATCTTTCTCCGCCGCGCTCTCATTCGCCGCCTTGCGGTGGAGGCGGGACCCGAGACCCCGCCTCTCTCCGGGCTGTGCCTCGCAATGCGCGCTCCTTGCCCCTTTTGACGTGGCACCGGCTTCCCCCATCAGCCATGTTGGTTGCGTCGGCACCGCTCAGGCTGCTGGGTTCCCGTGCGAGGAGAGGCTGAAGCGAGCGGCGGAGGCGGCTGCTCCACTGGCTGAGCGCGACGCAGGTGGGTTGAAGCGAGGGGCTGGGCGAAGGAGGGAAGGGCTGCGCCACTTTCCGAGGAGGAGGAGGAGGGGAGGCCGAAGTGGCACAAGAGCAAGTCCCGCCGGAGAGCCGCTTACCGACTCGGCGTTGGGAGCGCACGCAGCGGGAGAGACGCTCCTTCTGACTCCCGGGCGCTTTGGTGCCTGTCGGGGGACCCCCCCCCAAAAGACCCCCCAAAGCCTCTCCTGTTGACTTGTAGGCTGAGGTAAGTCGTAGCGAGGGTTCAGCGACAGAATGCTTGTTTTCTCCCATACCTTCCCCGCCCCCCCAAACCTAGAATTCAGGGTGGGTTCTCCCGTGATCACCGCTCCCTTCTCCTCCGTAATTGTGACTATAAAATACATATTTTTAATATATAACTGCCCCCCTCATTTCTCTCTTCCGTTCGCCCCCAGTCCAGGACGAGCGTCCCTCATCCTCCCTCGCCCTCTTCTATAGGTGAGGGGCTGTACTGTGGGTGAAGTGTGTGTGTTTGGGCAGCGTTAGGTTACCTATAAGGGATTCCTGTATTGGGATTTCACAGCTGTACTTTGCTGAGGAGAGGAGTCAGCGGCCTGAACTAGGACCTTATGCCCAACTTAGAAACCCTGTAAAAGTAGCCCCTTTCCTGTGCGGTTAGGAAAGAGATAGTGCTGCTCTTAATCATCTGGATAGATGGGAAATAAAAGAGGGGGTGCGTAAGAAATGAAGCAGGGTGATGTACACAGAGATGTAAAGATGAAGGGGAAAGTAGGGATCATAAAGAGGGAGCAGGAATTGTGCTACATAGCAGTGTATTTCGGTCCTTAAATCCAACTGTAATGTACAGTTTTAAAGACAAAAAACCCCCCATCAAACTGATGAAATAGGTAAACATTTGCTAATACATTGTTGCTTTGGTTCTTCGCTCAATGGTTTTTCTTCGTTTAGAATATCAGGAATGAATGGAGTTCCTCTTCATGTGGCTGACCAATTGCCTCTGGCCCACCAACGTTAATGCCACAAAACATTGGTTAATGCTTAAGGTGCCAGAGGATTCTGTTGTCTGAGCAATGTGTACACTGTGTTCCCACACTGCAAAACTGGCAGTATTTGGCACAAATAATGCAAACAAATTATTAGTAGTAGCAAGAACAGATCTTAGAAAAAGTCACACAGTTTCTTTCTATAATACAAGAAGCCTCCATTGATAATCCTCCAGGGTTTTCAGAAAAACAAGCTCTCTCTCCCAAGAGCTTTATTTGTAATCATATGTTTTCCTGGATTTAATATATATGTTGCAATAGCATTGGAGATTATCTTCCAAGGGAGGGCTGAATATATGTAGCACTGTACATTCTCTTTTGAAAGTGATTCACTTCACAGGTCATATCATCTGCCATAAACAGACATGCAGCATGATATTAAACATACATTCAGTGCAGCTCATTTCAGCCTTCTGACAGCTTCTATTGGTTTATTTAGAAACTTTAATTTAAAAGTTTTATAAATGTGGGGTATTTATTTATTCTATATTCCACCTTTCTCCCAGTGAAGATCCCAAGGCAGCTTACAACACAAATTAAAAACACAAATTAGAAATAAATATTAAAATCAGCCAAGCAAGTAGCCCTATATAAGCGGCACTGAAAATGCTTAAAACCATTTTAAAGCACAAAGAATTGTACCACATCCACTCTCGGGAGACCCTTCCAGAACAGCTAGTTGATGGCCAAGGGCCTGCTGGAACAAAAAAAGTGCTTTCCTGCTGGTGAAAGAAAGAGGAAGGTTGGTGAAAGGAAGAGGAAGGTTGGTGAAGCCTTCCACAAGGTGGGAGCAGCCACTGACAAGACCTTCTCTCATGTCCTCAACAAAGGTACCGGTACTTGTGAAGGTGGTAGAGCCAAGATAAAGAAGATGTCAAGGCCCATAAAGGGAGATACAATTATTCAGCTAGCCTGGATCCAAACCATATAGGGGTATGTCAGTCATAACCAGCAAACTGTCTCTGTACACACCAAAAAGTTTTTCTGAATGTTAGGTATGGAGATTTTGTTGAAGTTCAGGAAATTAATTTTACAAGTTATATTTTAGGGAGCTAATAATCTCAGTTGAACGAAGAGGTAGGTATTTAAAATCATGTTGGTGCGTAAGCATACTTAGGGCTACGATATTACTGGTAAGCTCATTTACTAAGGAGTGAGTCCCATTTAACTCACTGGGATCTACTTCTGTTTAAACTTGCTTAGGGGTCTTATGCTGGATTATAACTTGTTTTTAGATATGCTGTATATACTATATGTTTGTGTAAGGTTTGGAGTACTTTTATGATGAGCATCACAGTTCTGGGCAAACTTACTTGGAAGTAAATTCCACTAAAATTGGTACAACTTTACAAGGAAATAGGTTGTGTTGTGCCAAGTGTTTTAGGCTGTAATTCGTGTTTGGAAGGCAAAAATAAAGGAAGAAGATGGGATAAATTCCTTTTCCCAGATCAGGTTTTATGAGCCAAACTGTATGCATAAGCTTTGTAACATCAGCTATGATGTATTGAGAGGTAGGCATATTTTCATCCATTGGTCTTTAACTGGTGGATTAGAACCCACAAACAATATAAAAGGGGTTGTACTGCTGACATTGCTATCATTCCCTCCCCCCATACTTTAAGAAAATAAAATAAGGGAGAGGGGAAGATACTTAACACCAGTATAATAAACGCGTTAAGTTTGTGTCTTGTATTATAAACAGGGGTTAAAGGTGAGTTTCAGATCTGAAAAGTCTGAAGACGTCTGTTTTAATCAACACGTTGTGTGTACCTTGGTCTTTGTAGTATGTGTAAGCATGTAATAAAACAAGGTGCAGTGGCTTTAAAAAAGTGGAAGCATTTCATCCCAAGGTCCTTATCTCACGGATAGTTAGTGGATGGTATTCAGTTAAATAATTGTGTGAAGGGAATGACTTCAGCTTACGCAATGGGACTCCCCCTCCCACCTCCTAAATCTGTCCTGAGAGTCCCCCCTAAATCTGTTATTGAGAGCAACATGGAGTGGAGAAGGGAAGAGTCATTCTGCTCACAGTTATTTAGTTTGCTTGTGCTTGACACAAGCACGTTTACATGGAGCTCAGTGAAGTACCCAAACAAATGCCTGTATATTCTTATAGCTGGCTACGGTATATGCATGTCTTTGGAAGTGCAGAGTTCAACTGTAAATCTGTAGGTAGGGCAGGTATTGCTTTAGTTCCTTCATTATGATACTGATTGCAAATTTTGGTGGCAAAGAGCCAAGTACACATTGTATGAAAATACTCAAAATCAGAGTCCTGACACTTTTCCCCCCATTAAATAAATTCTTGTTTGGAGGAAAGTGTGAAGAGTAGAGAAGTGGTGGGGAGGGGCACAGAGAATGTTCAATTGTTTTCCTTCTCACTGTTTCTCATATTCAAACCCCCCGCCCCTGAAAGAGGCGTTTCCCCTTGGGATTTTTGTTTATGTACATTGGGAATTGGGTCTGCGGTGGGTTTGAGGCAGACAAGGGAAGACCTGAACACCACCTCTCCCCACCTCTTGCTTGATTTATTGCTCTCTGAATTTTCAACATTTTGCTAAGTTATTCAACTTCTCTCCATGCACCTTTTGATAACACAGCGTTGTGCTTTTTTGCATGGGCTTCGGCCGGGGTAATTCTGTCAATGACAGCAGTAAAATAAGAGCTATTCATTAAAAGCAGAGTTTCAGGGAGCTGGCTGCGTATAATTGCAGGGGCTGCACTGGTAAGCTCTGTAACTTCAGCAGAGATTCTGCTCTCTCCTTGCCCCCTCCCCCCCAAAACTTTCAGCATCACTTTGTACTGCTTGGCAACCTGCTGTTGAAACCTGCAAGTTTCAAAAGTTTATTGATGCAGACTTGTTCAGTACAGCTGGATAATGCAAGCTATTAGAAACACATAAATTGAAGCTTGAGGTTCCCCCCCCCAGTGTACTGAAGCTACAGCTGCTGCAATAAGTGGAAGGTATTTTGTGGGTTGATGCTTTTGAATTGAAGAATTGATGCTTTTGAATTATGGCGCTGGAGGAGACTCTTGAGAGTCCCATGGACTGCAAGAAGATCAAACCTATCCATTCTGAAGGAAATCAGCCCTGAGTGCTCACTGGAAGGACAGATCCTGAAGCTGAAGCTCCAATACTTTGGCCACCTCATGAGAAGAGAAGACTCCCTGGAAAAGACCCTGATGCTGGGAAAGATTGAGGGCACTAGGAGAAGGGGACGACAGAGGATGAGATGGTTGGACAGTGTTCTCGAAGCTACGAACATGAGTTTGACCAAACTGCGGGAGGCAGTGGAAGACAGGACTGCCTGGCGTGCTATGGTCCATGGGGTCACGAAGAGTCGGACACGATTAAACGACTAAACAAATTTTGTGGGTAATATCATTTTTTGATTTTGGAATTCATTCTGGAGTAGGATCCTGAGATCAATCATTATTGACCATGGTTCAAACTTCTTTCAGTAAACAGAGTTAACACTAATCATGGTTTGTCCAGGTCAAGACATAATGAGTTACTGCAGTTAGTTGAAAATGGAGACGAAGGTTTCCACTCTTGTGGCTGCACTGGAAGAGGAGAGGGGAGCCCATTGTGTACTGTTGCATGCCAGCGCAACCAGTATGATAAAAATGCATTGTGCAATATAGATGTGCCCAGGGTAGGTTTTTGTTGTATTATCTTCCCATCTATGTCACTCCCTCAATAGTCCACTTGCAACATTGATACTTGCATGTGGTGCTTTTATTTATTTATTGCTTGATCTGTAGAACCTGCACAGCAGCTTACAATAAAATTACACACCTACAATGAAACCATACATGTACAATAGAAAGTATTTTGGCATTCAGCTTTCGAATTCTAACAAAGAAAACCTTGGCTTTACATATACAAAGCCACATGGAATAATTGAGCTGCAATGCTATGTATGCTCTCCTTTAGTAAGGAAGATATTTTCAGTTTGGTGGTTCTACTGCTTAAGTCTTTTCATAGTGACAGCTGCTAGTTTGTGTTCCTACCATTCCAGCTGTTACAAACTGTTGACAGGAGTTTGGTATTAAAATAACAAATATAAATCAGGCTGTTTATAAGATTTCTTACTCACCCTTCACTATAAGATCCCAGGGCAGGTTACAACCATATAATATTTTTTCCACTCAAAAAGTAAAACAATTAAAAGTGGAATAGAAAAATATAAATTCAATAAAAGAGGTGGGTCCCGCAAAACAAAACACCTTAATTGTCAAAGGCCATAGTTAGGAGTTGTATCTCCAGCATACAGGGCAAGCTGAACAGTGAAGATGCTAGGCACACCTCTGTGGGGGAGGGAGTTTCACAATTTAGGGGCTGCCACAGACCCAGGATACATTTTACTGAAGACGTGGCTGTTGCTGAGCTTGGTAGCTCTAGAATAGGTTCACTATTTTGTCTTGCTCCCCCCCCCCCCCCGGCTCTGTATTGCTCTTCTAGTGTGCAAGTCTGGTTGGTCATATTTAAAACGAAAAAAGGTTTGTTGGTGTGATAATACAGAACTGTTGTATTATACTGGATACTTTCTTTGCAGCTCAATTTGTCCAATGTGAGTGGTGTGCCATGGTGACTGCACTGCTGAGCTGCTGCCATATCTGATGTGTTTACCAAGCTTTGAATAATACAGCAATCTGTAGCAACCACATATGGTGGTGTGTATTGCAGAGTACCAGTCTGAACTTGCTAGTTAAAGAACTTAAGAGGTGAATGAACCCTTCCCCTGTGCACACTGTTTTGAAATGAATGGGAGTGTGGTAATCATTGTGATAGTCTCTTGGATAACATTTCTCAAATCAAAGTTACTTTGCAGGTCAGTGTACTTCTGAGCTGACACTTTATATTGCTGCAATGTTACAGCTTCTTGAGAGATGTATATATGTTATCTCTTTTTTTTTTATAAGTGCACTGGCAATACTGTAGACTGTCCACTATCCAAATGCAACAGTCTCCTAGTCCCCCCCCCCTTGCATGTAGTTCCGTGAAAAATGTACTTTACTCTTATGTGTTTCAAGATGGCTAGTAATGCAGGTAACTTGGAGGTGCTCTGTAATGCCCATTCAGATGCTTGTATCAATTAATGTGTGCTTCTGTTTCAGAAATAAGAACGCAGTGATGACAACCTTCCTCGAGTTCATTCAGCAGAATGAAGACAGGGATGGCGTTCGATTCAGCTGGAATGTATGGCCTTCCAGTCGTCTTGAGGCTACAAGGATGGTGGTTCCTGTGGCCGCTCTGTTTACACCATTGAAAGAGCGGTCTGACTTGCCTCCCATTCAGTATGAGCCAGTCCTGTGCAGCAGAACTACCTGCCGAGCTGTTCTAAATCCATTATGGTAATTTCAGATAAAGAAATTTAAACTTTGCATGGATATTAGTACTTTATTATTGTTTAAAAAGTATTTTATCTGTCGTATATGTTCGGAAGTTTGAAAGACAAATTTATTTTCTGTCCTTCACTATAAAAAATGTTACAAATAGTATTTTGGGCATTAAAAAAAACACCCTCACAAATCAATACAAAATTATGCACAGCACATAAAAGATATCTGAAGTGCAGCTCATTATGGGTGATATCCAGCTTCAGTCATGCTTGGAGTAGACCTACTGAAATCAATTGACTTAAGTAACTTCATTGATTTCAATGAGTTTGTTTGGAGTATGATTTGGATACTTTCCAAAGTGCATTTCTAAAGTTGACAGTATCTGTGACCATGGCTTATCTACATAATTTTTCTTGCTCCATAAAGTTATCCATGACTGCAGTTAGGGGGGGAAATGGCCAAAAAGTATAATAAAACCAGTTCTTATTTTGTAGTATTTTTTTCAAGGGTCGTAATACCTTATTCCCACAAGATCTTTTTTAAAGCAAGTCCTGTTGATTTTAACAAGACTTTAAAGACATACCGTACTTATAATGTATGATTCTGTACTGAAGCTGTTTTCTCGTGGATAAATTAATTGAAATCATACTGCCTCATGTGCACACAGAGCTTCTATGTGATGCTTCATATGTGGTCTTGCCATGTACAGATCTGCAATTTTTTTTTAATGTGCTGTGCTGCATACCGTTAACAGAAAAGGTATCCCTGAAATTTCTACATTTGGTGACATGCCAAAAACAATAAATACCAAAATAAAGGTAACACTGATGCCACTTTGCTTCTGCAATATTATCAGCCACTCACTGCTTAACTAACTTGTAGTCACACGGCCAACCAGATTCTTTAATGTAATTGTTCTGCCTTTTGTTATGGTGTATGGCAAGACACAACTCTAATTTTATTTCCCTGAATATTTATACTTTTCCCAGCTAGTGTAAAGTAATTTACAATAATTGTAACACACTAAAATGATAAATTTAACAGTAATCAAATAAAAAGCAGTACCAAACACAACTTACGGTATCAGGAAGGAGTTAAGACAAAGCAAAAATATTCCAAAGGGTCAGAGTTTTGATAACTAGCTTTGATCAGAATAAATGATGAGACTAAAGTTTGTGGGTTGACCATTGACCAACAGTCTCAGTCACCTGACAATAAAGCTTCTGTCGGAAGAATGGGGAAAGATGCAGTTTTCAGCTATCCTTCCTCTGCCTCTCCAGCCCCTGCTACATCAGGAACAGATTTAAGGTGTGTGTTGGGAGCTGCTTGGAGGAGGGGAATGGCCAAAATTTGCTTCCCTTCACATTCTTGCTAAGTGACAGTGTTAGATACTATGCTGTATTACCTGTGCTCATGTTTAAGCATGAAACCGCAAAGTATCTGACTTGCATTCATAATTTGTCTATTAAAACACTTTAAAATTTATTTTTGTAGCCAAGTGGATTACCGAGCAAAACTATGGGCTTGCAATTTTTGTTACCAGAGAAATCAGGTAAGAGAACTTTCAAGTGAATGCATTTTAAGATTGAGATATGAGTGGTAGTAATATTAACATGGAAAGGGTGGGGGTGGGGTGGAAAAGACTAGTATAGATAAACCCTTTCCAGCTTGTTGCTCTGCAGATATTTTGGGCTTCAACTCTTAACAGCCCCACATATTGTGGCCATATGTCAGGGATGTTGAGAGTTATTCTCTAAAGCACTTGGAGGGCACCAGGTTAGGAAAGGCTGACTGGTATATAAATTTATGCTTCAAAGTGTTTTGTGTTTGAATTTTTCATTTGATGGGATTCCTTTTCTCCTACAGTTTCCTCCTACATATGCAGGCATCTCTGAGATGAACCAGCCTGCAGAACTCTTACCTCAGTTTTCTAGCATTGAATATGTAGTACAGGTAAATACCATGATTAAAATATTTGGGATTCTTGGGTCAGGAAAGTAGCCATTGTGATGGTCTCCAATATGTGGAGTTTGGACAAGGACTCAGATATACAGAGGCAAATAAAACATTTTTAATGTGTTGTAAAGTGTAATATGCAAATGTGATACTAGATGGAGACAGTGAGCTATGCAAAATTCAATGTATTTTTCAAAATGTTTTTAAACATTTTTTAAAAATGTTTTTTTAAAAAGCATTTTCACAGTGTTTTTTATATGCGTGTAGATTTGACATAAGAGTCAGCTGTAGTCATGCTTTCCCGAATATTTGGCTTTCTCTCAGGTGGTGTAGCCTAAAGCCTATGTAACCTAAGTAGGAGGAGCATGGGTAGTTAAGGGAGACATCCTAAATATGTTTCAGCCACCATTGAGCCAGTTCTTCAGCTTACACGTTTGTTTCAACTGAACTGAGTGCTGAACTGAACTGAGTGCAATATAGCAATACAGATTTAAATAACACAGGATGCACATATGTCTGCCCAAGTTAGTGCATGCCACTTTGCATAGTGTTAGAGAGATTCATGTGTTTTTATTTAGGACTGTAAAATGGATACAACCATGTTGAAGCCAGTTTTGCATGAGTATTCACAAAAAAGCATTTGATCAGATATAGTTTTGGGATAGTTACAACAAGGCTGTTCCTGACTTTTTGAAGTAATGTTAATGCTGCAATATTGTTCACTTTTTCTTAAAGCGTGGACCTCAGATGCCTTTGATATTTCTTTATGTTGTTGACACGTGTATGGAAGATGAAGACTTGCAAGCTTTGAAGGAATCCATGCAAATGTCATTAAGTCTTCTACCTCCAACTGCTTTGGTTGGACTTATTACTTTTGGGAGAATGGTGCAAGTTCATGAGCTTGGCTGTGAGGGGATTTACAAAAGTTATGTCTTCAGAGGCACAAAGGATCTGACTGCAAAACAGCTTCAGGTAAATATAAAATTAATATTAAAAATGGTATTTCCAGTTTTGGAGCTGCTCTGTCTTTGAAGATGGAAGTAAAAAAAATCTGCCTTACTGAACAGTTAAGGAATTAAGTAAACATTTTCAGTGTGTAAAATGAGAAAATCAATATTATAAAGATGTTTCTAAACTTTTTTAAAAAAGTAAGATTTTTTTAATTAAAAAGACACGGTATAAATAAATAAGAAATATTTCTTAATTTTCTTCAAAATGTTATTGCTGTTTATATGCTGAATATGTAACTATATTCAAACTTTATTATGTTAAATATACTCACAGGAAATGTTAGGACTTACAAAAATGAATGTTGCACAAGTGGGTCGTGGCCCTCAAGCTCAGCAGCCACCACCATCAAACAGGTATTTGTTTTTATTACGAATAATAATGTACTAAATTGTTTTACAGTAAGCCCTGCTTTGTAATTTTGCAGTATAAGAGTCCTTGGAGGAAAAGTGAGTTATAAGCATAATAATAAATAGATGAATAAAAAATGTTAAAATGTAAGATACTGAGGTCAATCCCTGTTCCCCACTTTCTCTCTTGCAAACAAGTGTACTCAAGATGCAAACCTTAGTTTGTGCCAAATCCTATTCATTAATTCATTTACTTAGCCACCCAATAACAAGCTTTCTGGGTGACTCACAATGAAAGTAAATCAGTTGCCAACTTAAGTCATACTTTGGATAGAAGCACTGAAATCAACGGGCTTAACCTGTAAGTTAGTCATGAATAATAATAATAATAATAATAATAATAATAATAATAAGTAGCTTCCAACATAATATAAAAACACGGGGAGACATCAAGCATGAACTAACTTAAGTCAGTTGATTTTGGTAGGTCTACTCCAAGTATTACTTAGTTGGATACCACTCATGTAACATTAAATTTATAACAAAATTAAATTTGTATTTATAACACTATGATTGTAGGTCAATACTTTGCAAATATAGAAATGGTCTAGAATCATTTGAAAGCTTGTGCAATCAAGGGAAACCTCTCTTTAACTTAATGTTTTTCTTGTCTCCAGGTTCTTACAGCCGGTCCAGAAAATTGACATGAATCTCACTGATCTTTTGGATGAACTGCAACGTGATCCTTGGCCTGTTCCCCAAGGGAAAAGACCTTTGCGGTCTTCTGGAGTGGCACTTTCCATAGCTGTAGGACTGCTAGAGGTAACAAGTTCTCATTTATGCACATCTGAAAGTTCACTGCCCTTATCTGGGTTACCTGAATGAGTTAAAGCAATGTGAATTAGATTTGAAATTGGGAAAATGCTGAAGGTTGTTTCCTCCAATTGCAAACAGACTTTCCTGAAGCTTTTCCTGTTCAGCTGTTTTTTTTTGCCGTTGCAGAAAAGTGAGGTACTATAGTGCAAATACTAAATAACTTGGTTAGATAGGTCTCAACATTGACCTTATAACATTAACCTCAATCAGCAGTTCCGAATATCATCACAATATGTCTTTGAAACACATCTTTTTGCTTTCTGACTTAAAAACATTTATTATCCCACAGTGTACCTTTCCTAACACTGGTGCCCGAATAATGATGTTTATTGGCGGACCGGCTACACAGGGACCTGGGATGGTTGTAGGAGATGAACTTAAGGTGCCTATAAGGTCTTGGCATGACATTGAAAAAGACAATGCCAAATATGTAAAAAAGGGTACTAAGGTAAGAATTAATTCTGTAATTAAATTATTTGGAATGTAAGTAAAGTAATGTGAGATCTGCACATAATTTATTCAGTGATTGCATATTTTCTAAAACTAAACAAACCCCAACTTTTAGAGCCTGAGTTATACCCCTCAAAAACAAACTGGTACCTTGGAGGGATATTTTGTGGGCTTGCCTTGACAAAGGGTGACATAAGCATAATGGAACATATAGGATTGTGGGGATAATAGCATGAAATTCTCCACCCCTCCAATACTTCATGTAGCATCTCTTGAAACTGCAGTGTGATTATATGTCTTCCTTCCCTTCAAAACCACAGTGTAGTGACAGCCATCATGCCAATGGAATAAAGTTTAATCCAGATAAGATTGGTGATGGATAGGAAGTTGAACTAGGAAAAAGTGTTACATTCTCGATGAGGTCACAACATTCCCCCTAAAGTATCAGATACAGGGCTTGGGGCTGCTCCTTGATGCAGTTACGCTTCATCTTGTTCAAGCTGCATCTGTGGTCCGGAATTCCCCCCCCCCCCCGGCCAAAATAAAGGTAGCTATTTTGGTTTATACAAAATCAGAACAATTATGAATTAAAACATATTTCTGTTTTAAATACTTATCTAGTCTTGTATAGCATCTGAAAAGAATATAATTTGGCAAATACACTCCATCTTCTGAATAATATTTGAAGCTTTAATGTAAAATGTGGAAAGTTTGACCTGCATTGTTTAGTAAAAGTTATGTTTACATTTGTGTCTCTAGCATTTTGAAGCTTTGGCAAATCACGCTGCTACAACCGGTCACGTTATTGACATCTACGCATGTGCATTAGATCAGACTGGTCTTCTGGAGATGAAGTGCTGTCCTAACTACACTGGGTATGTGTTATGTTTTACAGCAATGTAAAAGAGGCTATATGCAGAAACAGTGTTCTTGTGTAGTTAAGAGAAAAGCTATATATTGGAAGTCAAGTGGACTTGCATATGTTTGCATGATTGTGTCTGTGTGAGCAAAGTTGTCACTACAATTAATCTTTTTCAATCATGAAAATATAGATTAAAATGAGTTTTCACGTCAGAAAGCAATACTCTTTGACTGGTCCTCTTAATTGCAATATATTCATTTCTCCTGTTTAAATATTTTGCACCACACAGCTATTAATACTGTGCATAATACTATTCTGGGGAGCAGAGTTTTCTCTCTACTGAGAAAGTTAAATGCTGCTGCCACAGAAGCACTATTGTAGGATGATAGTGCTGGAAAGTATCATCAAATCAAATCTAACCTCTTGTCCTTTGTCAAGCACCAATGTTTTCTTTCTTCTCCTTCCCTAACATCCATAATCTACTACACTATGGTGTGCTGCAAGCATGAAAGGCACACCCCGCAAAATCAATGGGTGATATCCAATTAAGTCTTACTTGGAGCAGACCTATTCAAATTCTGCCAGTGCTTCTCAGGAGCTACATCAATATGTTTAAAATGGTCTGTTTGTGAAATAAATTGTTTAGGGATGGCCACTGGGCCCTCAGTGCTGCTTTCCATTTTTTATTACTACTTTATGCCTCTTCAGGGATGAGCTGTGGGCAGGGAGGGGAAGCCGAGGCATATAAACTAATACTGTACTGCAGTGCTTCCATGAGTGCCTTGTGATGGGCACTTCTAAACATGGCATATAGATCTGCAATATCACAAGGAAATATGGGACGGCAGGAGTGGAGCATAAATCTTCACAGGTGAACTTGTGGTAGCAGCCTAGAGTGTGATGACTTAGGGCAGTTCCAGATTCCATTATAACTGCTCTTTCACATTTTTCATATATTGTTTGACTTGATTATTCATTTTTTCGCATGTAGGGGTTACATGGTAATGGGAGACTCTTTCAATACATCCCTGTTCAAACAAACCTTTCAGCGTGTGTTTACCAAAGATGCACAGGGGCAATTCAAGATGGGATTTGGAGGTACCTTAGAAATCAAAGTAAGATTTGGAATTTTACTATAAATATTTTTAAACGTCTTGTGTTGTTATTCCATCGCATTTGTTTACAACTAATTAAACTATTGCACTAAGGTATTATTATTGCTAGTACAGTAGCAATTGTTCAGTCAGCATTTTAGTTTAAACCTTTAGCGTTGGGGTCGTAGTATTTTATTTTACAGTGAAAATAAGCACTGGAATTTAGTGTGGCTGTGATCCAGCATTCAATGCTTGGCAAAACTGTTATGAATTCCTACCCTTGACTTACAAGATAAGCAACTAGGTATCTTTCCTGTACCTTTGCAGACAACAGCTTACTCTAACATCTTGTAATCTGTTGATATGATATTTAGATTCCACTCACAATACATACTGAATCGTCAACAGAAATATTTCTCTGTTGCATAAAGGTGCAATTCCTATAACATTTCTTCTTGCTGGTAGACAGCAAGTAGACAGCAAGTCAGAGTAGACAATACTGAGCTGGATGACATTTTTATAAAACAACTCCATATGTTCACCTGTATGGAACTGTGGGACTCTAAGGAACTTTGAGGGTACTCTGGGTCAGGTGCCTGTTCTGAGATATGATTCCTCATCTCTGCCACCAATGCTTGTTCTAGATCTGACTTGTAAAGGAGATGTAAAGTTAAAGTGTATAGGCTTCTACAAACTAGAGGAATGAAGTCTCATAAGTCCTTTTAGCGCAAGGAGTACTTTTAGTTGATCCAGTGAGTTGTGTAAGGCTGCAGTTCTCTACATACTTACCCACAGTGCAGTCTCATAGAAACCATTTTTACTAAAAGAAAAGCTGTCTAGTTTCTGCTCCATTCTGAATAGAATGACTGTTCAGACCTTTGTTAGCACTGCTGTTTACTAGTAAAGGAGATTTGTAAGCTCAGACTGCCAAGATAAAAGATTATCCTACATTCTGCAGGAATAATCATTTGTTCTTCTTTTATTTTGCTCTTAAATCTGTGTAGACTTCAAGAGAAATAAAGGTATCTGGAGCTATTGGACCTTGTGTATCTCTCAATTCTAAAGGGCCTTGCGTATCAGAAAATGTAAGTTGACTAACCTGTAAATCACTTATACAATCTGTGCCTTTCTCACTTTTCACACACAAAATGCTATAGAAATTATGTAGTAAAATCTTGTGTAAAATCTTATTAGCATGTTGCCATTTTCAAAGGCACGATTTTACAATAGTTTTGACTTTTTTCCCTTCAGGCCAGGTGAGCAGTGAATTGTGTGACTGTCAGATGGTTTAGAACAGTTGATACCGTTTGAATCCAACCCTTACACCTGTTACATAAAAATGCAGTAGATCCAGCTTTTTCTGATGTGACTAAGCATTAGTGGGTATCATATTGCAATTACACTATACCACTCTGTGTGTGAGTAATTCAATGTCACACTAAGGTGATTGTTCTGACAGGGAAAGCATTTTGGCTTGCCTGAAGGAACAATCCCCCTCCTCACCCCTATGTGCCGTTCTAGGGGTTCTCCCGATTCCCCTAGAGACAATTTCATGTTTGCACAGAGCGATGTGAAGGAAAAGCCCTGTTGTACAAGGATAAGTCCTTGTGCAGGGCTTCCACTGAATCCTACCGTGTGTGTGTGTGTGTGTGTGTGTGTGTGTGTGTGTGTGTGTGTGTGTTTATTTCACTAGCCACTCAATTTCCAAAGTAGTGAATATATTGTTGAGGAGTATAAAGCTCTAGGTAGCGATAAGCACCTTACATATAGGCTTATTTATTTATGTATTGTACCTCTTGTGGTGCCTCCCGGGTTCAACAGTGCTCACTATATATATCAGCATTATAAACTTCACCATTTGTCCTACTAATCCTGTTGCTCTTTGGATGTGTACCAGTAATATCTTGCTTAGTGCCAGTATAGTGGCTCATTGTGTCGTTTGGCTTACTCCACTAGCATAAGGTGGCATTATTTACTTAATGCAGCCAAAGTATACTCTAGTCTGTGGAAATTCATGTTACAGTAAAATGTTAACAAAATGTTAACTGTTATGTTAGTAGAGGGGAGAAGTGAAGCATTTATAACAAAGATATAATTTTGCTATATCTAAGTAACTGGGATAGGAATTACTGAAAACAGCATTACGTTTTCCCAAATCCTACAATTTGCTGTGTATAGCAAATGTAACTTTTGCTGAAAATTATTTGTAATATTTTTGCAGGAGATAGGAACAGGAGGTACATGTCAGTGGAAGATTTGTGGACTTAATCCTACCACAACCCTAGGATTGTATTTTGAGGTGGTTAATCAGGTAAGATAATTTTTTAAGAGCACATGTGCATATTTAAATAATTTTTCTGAGGCAGGTGGTTGACAAAGCATAATTCCCACTTCCTCCTCCCCATTTTAATTGGAGCTTGTGAGGAAGTAGCTGATGTGGTCTACAAAAGTACAGTGGTACCTCGGTTTACAGACGCTTCAGGTTACAAACACTTCAGGTTACAGACTCCGCTAACCCAGAAATAGTAGGCCTACCTTGGGTTAAGAACTTTGCTTCAGGATGAGAACAGAAATCGTGCTCTCAGGTTAAGAACAGTTTCAGGTTAAGAATGGACCTCCAGAACGAATTAAGTTCTTAACCAGAGGTACCACTGTAGTTTCTTTCAAGAATTATGTGTTGTGTGTTTCACCACTCGGGGAGGGGGGAAAGCAAATTATAGTTTCCCTCATTTTAATTAGGAGCATTTTATGAGACTTACTGTAGCTTGTAGTATCATAAGGCATTAAGCAACAAACCAGGAACTCCCTGGTTTAGTTCTCACCTGTGTAATGAACTCTGTGTGCGTCATTAGTAGTTTGCCTGCCTTTAGCCCACATCTGCAATATGAGGGTAGTAATACTTGTCTACCTTATAGGGCTGTTTGTAAGAAATACTGAGGTTGTGAAGCACTTGGCTGCTCTAAGTAGCTATATACATATACATATTATCGTGTCTCATCTCCTGTGCTCCTGTCCTGCCTTCAGATTTGTAGATCTCCTATAGTATTTTCTCTACTTAAAGCACTCTGTTTTGGAAGCTGCTCCAGTGTTGAATTAAATTGTAGCTAAAGATAAGCAGTAAGCTTACTGACTTAATTTTTTCATATTTGTACAGCATATTGCAGTTATTAAAGTAGCTTCTGTCAGATAACCTCTAATTATAGAATTGACAGTGGCAGTGATGAGATTCTTAATGTGGTGATCATGCTGCACAATGTTCCTGTGATTCTGTCCTCTGATTTAATCTCTTCACCATTTACCCTTCGAAACAGCACAATGCTCCAATTCCTCAGGGTGGGCGAGGTGCAATCCAGTTTGTGACTCAGTACCAGCATTCGAGTGGACAGAGACGAATTAGAGTGACCACTGTTGCCAGAAAGTAAGCCTTAACTTCTCATGTGTTATATTCTAGAAATTTGTGTGGCATGCACACTGTTTAACAAACCGTATTTTGCTTAGAAGGTAGACCTTATGTATGTAAGGTCTGACATTGTATGTAATGCTGACTTTACACCAGTGGAAAGCACTTTGATTCATGCACAGCAGAGCACCTGATTCTTGTTAATCTGCCAATATTTATTTATTCCGAAGGAGCCCAGGGCAGCAGACACATAAACAAGAAACAATGAAAACATCTTAAATCCAGTACAGCTGAGGCCTGGGAAAGAACTCTCCACTTGAAATGCTTTTTGGAAAGGGAAGCTTTTCAGTAGGTGCTGAAAAGGCAAACTATTATTTAATGGGAGGGAATTCCAAAGAGTAGGCGCCCCAACACTAGAGGCCCCATTTCTATATGGAGATGTATCTCCTGATGAGATAGTATCTGCAGGAAGCCCTCACTGCAGAATGCACAGTGATTGATTGAGTATATGAAGGGTGAGATGTTATTTTAGGTAGCTGGATTCCAAGTTATATAGGGCTTTATATGGCAGAACCAGCACCTTGAACTTAACCTGATTGCAGATTGGCAGCCAGTGCCAATTGAATTGGATACCTAATCATTGCAGTTTCCTACACCTCCACAAATGCATGACCACATTAGCAACCATGGAGGTGGGTTGTGTGTGATTATGATTCAGAGCATGGTGTGCAGAGAGCTATATGATGCCTTTCCTTCAGGGGATCATGAATTGCTGATGATTCTGCAAGGCCTGCTTCTGGCATAATGTCTAAATTGGCTCTAACAGAATTGTTGTATTTGCTGCATAGTGAGCTTCCTGCATATTTTATTTTCTCTTAATTGCGTAGGGGAGCTTTGTTTTGATTTGGAGGAGCAACATGGATTGGAGCTGTTCGTTATTAAACTGATATGTTTTTGCTTCTCTCTGATGACATGTGTGGTAAACAAATGCTATTCTTTTGCAGTTGGGCTGATGCTCAGACACAGATTCAAAACATCGCTGCTTCTTTTGACCAGGAGGCGGCTGCCATTCTTATGGCCAGGCTGGCAGTGTACAGGGCTGAGACAGAGGAAGGACCCGATGTTCTTAGGTGGTTGGACAGACAGCTCATTAGACTGGTAAAGCATTACAAATGTTTTAAAATTTAAAATTCCTCCTCCCATCTGAGATTGTATTTAGGGAGAGATTAGGACTGGACCTGGGACTTGTATCTGCCTTCTCTGCCCCCAGTGCAAATAGCAGATATGGAGGTCCTGATCCAGAATGGGCTACCGCTCCTATTATTTACTTTAAAAAACAAACAAACATTTGTGCAACTGATGATTGTGTGAATGATGCCACATCTAGTTCGTTCCTAAGACTGCAATCTGATACATAGTTACATTTTGAGAAATGTATATTTTGAATAGTTTTAAGCCATGTGCTTCTAGTGCTAGATGTAAATTTGGCTTGCTTATATACAATGTATAAAGTTGCAAAGGAACTTGTTGAAAGATATTAGAAGGATGATAAAGAAGGCTTTTCACAGTGGATCTACTTTGTACTATATACCGTGTTTCTCTGGAAATAAGACACCGTCTTATATTTATTTTTCCTAAAAAAAACACACAAAAAAACTATGGCTTATTTTCAGGGGGGGGGTCCTTATTTTTCCCCTCTCCTGCCGCAGCTGGCATTTCTGCTGCACCTATCACTATGTCTTATTTTCGGGGTATGGCTTATAGTCCTTGAATGCTTAAGAATCCTGCTATGGCTTATTTTATGACTACGTCTTAAAATAGGGGAAACAGGGTAGTGCCAACATAAATAAGCCAAAGGTTTTGCTTGTTGTAGTTACCTCTCTAACTCTTGCATTTCAAAGCTTCACTCCACAATTTTTAAAGTCATGTTTTTTTTCTCAATAGATATACTGCTCAAGTAAAACTTAATTGTCTGGAAGCCTCAGTTGTATTCCTCCCTCTTTTGAGAGCCGAAAAATAATATACAAACATTAAGGTTTTTCCCAACTGTTAAAGTTGATGTGAATGTTTCCACAAAATCTGTGGGTCTTAAACATTTGGTATTGAATGAAGCATTTTGGTTATATGTAACTATGTGCTTGACACTCTTGAACAGAATTTTAGAAGCCTCCCGATGCTACTTCTGTGAAGTTAGGTTGTTTTGTAATGTAGTGAAAGTAGAAGTATTTATTTCTGAAAATGTCATGATAGTATTTGAAGTGTCACACGGAAAACTTACAAGACTTTTAAAAATTTATCCAGTGTCAGAAATTCGGAGAATATCACAAGGATGATCCAAGTTCCTTCAGATTTTCAGAAACCTTTTCCCTTTACCCACAGGTGAGTATGAATGAATTGAAATAGAGAACATTCTATATCCACTATGATGCTTATATTCACTTTATTGTAAGATGTCTAAGTGTCCTTGATTAGATAGTTTGCAGTTTTTTTTAAAAAAAAGTTATGCTTCATTCAAGCATTTTGGGATTTGTGAAGCAGTACAACATAAAACTGAATAGTATTTCTCATTCTAAGCCTTTTGCTGTTGTGAATTTCTTAGACTTTTAAATCACTACTTTAAAAAAATACTGTATCATTCTAGTTGGCCACAAGACTGCCATTAATTTAAACACTTGAGAGCATTTATATAAATATAAACCATGCTATAAATATAAACATCTAAGCGTGATGTTAAGTATAGCACAATTTTTCATGTTTAAAAATTATGCCTTCATTGAGAATTTTCCTTTTTCAGTAGAACATCATAACTGTAAAAAGATCACCAAGGGGAATTTTGGTCCACAATGAAAAAGTATACAACACCTACAAGAACAGTGTGTGCAGTTTTTAAACATAAACGGCATATTATACCACTAGCATACATACAAGTATAAGAGTGCAGTAATCATAAGTTGTAAATTACATGCAATGTCAACAATTTTCACAGGACTTGCAGCCCTAAAACCTCATTTCACAAAGGCATTAGACTACAGTCCAATGAACAGACAAAATTGAAGTACATTTTTTTCCTGTGATTTTCTATCGTTTTGTTGGCCACAGAGGTAACACCTGATCTTTCCCTTGCTATCAGCATTGTTACCCTACCAATGTGTAGGTTGTCATTCTTTATGTCCCAGACAAGCTAGATGATGTCACTAAACACAGCGACATAAACCAGTATCAAATCTTTTTGGAAAGAAACGTTGCTACTCTTGACACAGCTGGGTTTGTGGACAAGAAACAGTGGGGTAATTTCTGGTTTGTTTTATTTTGCAGTTCATGTTTCATTTAAGAAGATCTCCTTTTTTGCAAGTCTTCAACAACAGTCCTGATGAAAGTTCCTACTATCGCCATCATTTCATGCGCCAAGATCTGACTCAGTCCCTTATAATGGTCCAGCCAATTCTATATGCCTATTCTTTCAATGGACCCCCAGAGGTGTGTTGGTGTAGTGTGTATGAATAGCTGTAAAAAGAAAACTCAAAAATGAAAAAGACTCATTAGTGTATTGTTGGGAAAATAAATTAAAGCTTTAAATTAAATGTAAAGCAGTTTTGTACTGGAAATTTTTTGGGAGCAATTGTTTCCTCATGTTATGTGGCTTGCTAAATGTAACGGAGAAAGCTGAATTTTAAGAAATGGATTTATCTGTTTTGTATATATAGTTAAGACACTTTTCTCCTTTTATATTAGCCTGTTCTTTTAGATAGCAGCAGTATTCTGCCTGATCGCATTCTTCTCATGGACACCTTTTTCCAGATCCTTATTTATCATGGAGAGGTAAGATCAAGTCACTTTGGCTTCCATATCCTACTATTTGGGCATACAGTGGTACCTCTACTTACGAATAACTCTACTTACGAATGTTTCTACTTACGAATGGAGCTCCGTCCGCCATCTTGGATGCGGTTTAGATAGGATTTTTTCTACTTACGAATTTTTAGATAGGGTTGCTTCTGCTTATGAATTTTTTCTCCCAATGCATTCCTATGGGATCCGACTTACAATTGTTTTTGACTTACAAATGTGTGTTCGGAACGCATTAAATTCGTAAGTAGAGGTACCACTGTACTTATTAAGACTAGTGGCTGTAACCCACACATGGCAATGGCTCTATATTGGAGGCCATTTCTTATGCTTTGTCCAGTTTTAGGAGCTGCTTGTCATGTGGAGTTGCTTCTGGGAAGAGGAGGGCTCAGAAACCTTACTGTAACATTGCAGAGGCCATCACAGAGCCTTTTGGGGTAGAGCTCTGTCATGTGTCCATATTGGTAGCTTCTCAAGGCCATCATGGTACTTGAATTTTCTATGAAAGTGCTTATGGACAAAAATCCTTATAAGTTGAGCCCTTGAAAGCTAATACTTTCGCTACCTGCTGTAGTAATGGAAGTTGCTATTGCCAGTAAACATACATACATTCTTGTGAAGTATTTCAGTTAACAAATAATACTAAGTAGGCAATTCTATGACTACTTACTACAGTGGTACATCAAATGACTCGACAACCGAATTTTTCGACTTACGAATGGGGCAAATGGCCGCATGCTTATAAATTTCTCGACATCTGAACGGAAACCGCAGTGGTTTTAGATAGCATTTTTTCGACTTATGAATTTTTAGATGGGGTTGCTTCTGCTTATGAATTTTTCCGTTTCCAATGCATTCCTATGGGAAATCGCGTTTCTAATGGCGCTTTTCGACTTACGAATTTTTCGACCTACGAAGGTGCCTTCGGAATGGATTAAATTCATAAGTCGAGACACAACTTGTATGGCATACTTCCACTGAGGATGATGGCACTAGGTATCATGTATGATTGCTGTGGCAGAGCTGCTGCTTGAAAAATGAGAAACTATTGAGCATTTGTTATTCAGAACATAATGGAATATCACAGTTATTATTTGCTCTTGGTAAAAATATAATTACAATAGTGTAATTCTGGTGATTAAATCACTGCTAAAGCATTAATTGACTGACCAGTTCCCCAAGATTTCTTACTGCTTCCTACTCAAACTTTGATTATATAAAACTTGTTTGAATGAATAAAACAATGTGTGTTAAATTAATATTCTATAGACCATCGCTCAGTGGCGCAAGTCAGGCTACCAGGATATGCCAGAGTACGAAAACTTCCGTCACTTGCTCCAGGCTCCAGCAGATGATGCACAGGAAATTCTACATTCCAGATTTCCAATGCCACGATACATAGATACAGAGCATGGAGGCAGTCAGGTAAAGCATTGTTGCTTCAGTTTATGGCAGAGGTTTTCAATCTTTTGGGGTCCACAGCTCCCTTGACCAACTACATTCTTTCTGCAGCACCCCTGTGGGGCTCAGGAGCCCAGTTATGTCACCCCTTGCCTGCAGAGCTGGCAGCCTCTCACCCCTTTTCAAACATCCTTCCTTGTGGAGTGTTCCCTCAGCCTCCTCTCCTCTCGCCTCTCCTTTGGAAAGCTGCAGCTGCCACCCCTGGTCTCTGAGCTGCCTCCCCACCCCAAAGAGAGGTGCCTCCTCCCACTGCCCCATAGGGGCCTGGGAAGCGCCCCCTGGCCAGCCCCAGAGGCAACATTTGCCTGGGGAGTTTTTAGCCACAGCTGCTGCAACAAACAGCTGTGCAAGCCTTTGGGAGGCAGAAACATGAGAGGGCACAAGAGGAAGAGAGGGAAGGAAAGAGGGACAGAGGCCAGTGTTGCCCGCTGCACCCCTGACCATCATTCAGGGCACCCCAGGGTGCCATGGCACACTTGTTGAAAACCACTGGTTTATGGAATCATCTTGCTAAATGCAAGACAGGCCAAATCAATATTGGACTTGCATTAATAAACTTTCAAGTTTCATGTAATTGAAAGAGGTATGAATTATGACTCAACTTCTAGCATACTGAGCATGTGATGGCTCATGTGCTGGGCTGAAGATATAAGCTGCGTTTAGATGTTCATGACTCAGTCTCCCCCCCCCCCCGTTTTCTGGTGGGATTTAGACAAGACAAGCAGCAACCCCCTTACTATTGTTTGCATAGGCTCCCAGAACATAGCTCACCTTCATTCAGTCTTCTCAGGCCAACTTTATGTGGTAGGGCTGTGTGCATTTATACCTTGTTGCTGCTCACTTAGCACTTTTTAATATTTAATACAAAAACTAAAAGCTTTAAAAATAAATAAAAGCTAGGATTCTCTAAATGCAGACTATATAACAGGCACCTCAGGGGAGCCTGCAAATGGCAGGTCACATGGTGGTTATTCTTGTTGGACTGTAAAAATTATTTAGAATAACTTTATTTTCTTTTTGTTTAAAGGCTCGTTTTCTGCTTTCTAAAGTGAATCCCTCTCAGACTCACAATAATATGTATGCCTGGGGTCAGGTAAGTTTCAGGTGGATTAACCAAAAAGCTAAGATAATAGAAATAATGTTTCCTGCTTTAACTCTCATAAAGCAATTTGATAGTTAATCAGATAGGGAGCGATTACCAATATTAAAACTTGAATGTCAAAAACAATACAGTATTTTTAAAAGTTGCCATCCAGATTAAGGAAATGCTATGTTGCTTTTTTGTTGCCCTTCAAAATAAGCATTTCTCGCAACCTAGAAACAATGTGTTTCTCGCCTTCTGGGAGTTCTGATAAGATACAAAATATTGAAAGTAGAGGTGAAGATTGTTCTCAGTAAAAAATGTACTAAAGCTAGTTTTGTTGATGAAACTGAATAGCGGAGACAGGCTAAAAGCTTATATTGTATGAAATTCATTACCATTGGACCTTAAAGAAAGGTTAGCAGATTCATGGAGGATCTAGCACTATGGCTGTAGTTCACATGCTTAATATGCAAAAGGTCACAGGAAAATACTTCTGAAACCTTGGAGAATCACTATTACTCATTGTAGACAATGTAGACTATACAGTGCAGACAATATTGAGGAAGGTGGGCCAATTACAGTGGTACCTTGGTTCTCGAACAGAATGTGTTCTGGGAGTCCGTTGGACTCTCCAAACCATTCAAAAACCAAGGTGTGGCATCCTGCAGCCAATCAAAAGCTGTGGAAGCCGCACTGGATGTTCGGCTTCTGAAAATCGTTCGAAAAACGGAACACTCACTTCTGGTTTTTGATTGATTGGGAGCCGAAACATAGGAGTTCCAAGGCATTCGTCAGCCAAGGTATGACTGTATCTGAGGTGCTGTGTGGCAGATTCCTACGTTCCAGCTAAATGAATAATGCCAGGTTCAGAAGTTGTTTTTCAGTGGGATAAGGAAGGGTTAACTGGGTTGGGTAATGGTCACAAGCTATGAGGAAGGCAGGAGAGCAGAATTGGAGTGAATCCTCTCAGTTTTTTCTCTCCTGCCTTGGTGAAACAGCTCCTTCCTCCCGATTCTCTGTGCCTGTCAGTTAAATGTTTTTTTCCTTTCAATATTTTCAATTTCTTTCCTGCGGTTCCTCTGTGTGCGTGTTTACTGCGCTTTGCTTCTCTTGTCAACTTTTCCCTATTCGTAAAAAATAAATAAAACCCTGTCTCTCTCTTCTTGCTTTTTCTGCTCATCTTGTGCTTGGAAGCTTTTCTGCGCTCTTTCTTATTTCTTTGTTCCATTCTGCTGCCTGTCTTCTCTATATTTGCTGAGGGGACAGTTGCCAGTTAGGAGAAGCCATTGATAACCCATTTTTTCCCCCTTGCGACTGCGACTGCTGTTGCCCCTATTGGAACAGCTGTTAATTGTCTAGTAAAGGAAAATGTGGAGGTATATTAGTTACTTAATTACAGTGAATAGACTTACTGATTTTCATAGTACATGTTCTCATGGAACATTTTGGCTTTGCTTAATGGATTTGACATATTTTCTAACGCTTTCCCTTTTCTTATAGGAATCTGGAGCACCCATTCTCACAGACGATGTCAGTTTGCAGGTTTTCATGGATCATTTGAAGAAACTTGCTGTATCAAGTGCTGCCTAAGTGTGGAGTGCAACAGATGTTGATTAGCTGAATCAACATTTCAGCTTTATTTTCCATTTGATGTACTTGTAAAATAAATGCTCTGATGTGTTGCAAGCTGCCTAACTACATCTTAAAGTAGTGTAGTTTTCAGAAAAAGAGCATATCAAAGGCCTAAGTACAAACTACAGTTTGGAAAAGTAAACCAAACAGATATAATTCGGGAGGGGGAAGGAGCTTTTTTGGTTTCCACGCTACTGTCATTTGTCTTAGTCCATTGATTATAACTTTGTACTATCTTTTATATTTGAACGGTCGAAATTATTATTCTGGCTTGCACTGCAGAAACACTAAATGATGTAAAAAAAAAGTCTATTGTCAGCAATGGGCTTTCATGATTTGCCTTCTGGCATATTCATGTTTATTCTTCTTGGCTAGAAAAGAACAAAGAAAGTGACTATAAAATGCTATAAATCCAACTTCTTGAAATCGAAAACTATTTATTTTCTGCAATCAGCTGTTTGTTGATGGATTAGTAAGTGTTCATTTTTGTTTGTTTTTTTGTTAGGAAATCTTTTCTATATTTTCTAAGTGAAGTTGAACAAGCAAAAATTGAAACAAAATTGTCAATTGTTATCCAAAGTTTACAATTTGACAATCATTTGGATAATCTCTGGCAAAGCCTGTAATTACTACACTTAATTAAAACACTATCAAATCTGGGTGTTTTCAAAACAGAGGAGAAAAATTGATGTCCTGCACCTGTCCACAGTGTCTACACAGGGAAAAACGCATAGTATAGTACCATAAACAAAAACATATTGCTGCCTATTTCCATAAGTAAAGTATGCTTATTTTATTATAGCCATATAATGTTATGACATTGTGTGGTGCTTGTTTTTTTGTTCTGCTTTTGTTTTGTTATAAATTATGCAGGTTATGATTCTTGTTGAAGCAGTATTACACAGTACACACCATAATTGTAATAAATCTGGTAATACTCAGTTTTAGCTTTGTTTCCTTGAGAACAAATATATTTGCTTTTTAATAATAAAGTTTTTATGTATAGAACAGATGGTTGCATTTGTAAGCCTATGTCTATATGCAATAGCTGAATTTGATCGTAATCATTTAATAAATAAAAAATGTATTCTTATATGTAAACAATCTTATACTGCTTCCCCCTAGCAGAACTCACAACCACACTTGGCAGGCTGTTGCTGACTAGCGTAAGTTTGAGCAAAAGGACCTGAATTGAGCTCAAACTACATACTCCCAAATGTTTTCATCTAGCCCTTGAGATGGGTCTCAGCACTAAAGTGCAAGGAAAAAAAAGTTACCTAGTACCGTAGCATCATTGGCTCTGGGAACAGTATGTGTATTCTTGTCACCAACACACTGGCCTTTTTCTCAAAGGATTTGCCTAACGAACTGCCTTTGAGCCACAGATTCCCTGCCTAAATCTAAACACTGGCCATTTTAAATCTCTCAGCCTCATGTGATCTAGCCCCTTAGCTTTATCGCTGTTATGGAGGTAACACTTAGATATTCTAGGTAGCTGTGATACTAGCCAGGAGGGAATGTGAACTTTGCTTCCTGTTGGCCGATCAGTACCTATGTGTATTCTATCCACCCAGATTGGTCTTACTGCCTGACATGAATGCCCCATAGTGACATAGGTTTAGGGCTGGATGAATTCTAAACTCATTTGAAGGGAGGTTGCAGGAGAGAGAGAGAGATGGGAAGCAGAGACAATGCATTTGTTTTACTGAAAGACCCGCAGCTCCATTGGGTTCCTTTGTCCCTCACCGATCATCTGGCAGCTGCTTTTCTTTTCACTGGGGAAGATAAAAACCAACTGGGAGAAATTGGTTGGCATCTGTGCCAAGAGACAATGGAGTGCACCTCTTGGGGGGGGCGTGAAGTCGAACTGCTGCATTAGCAGCACCAAAGTGACCTTCCCAGGGCTCAAGCCTGGGCACTGTGTATGGAGGTCTTTGGCTAACTAGACAATACCCCCTCTTGGCCTCACTGGTGCAGTCCAAAGGAAAGCAGAGCAATACTTTTGACACTGGCTTGGCTGCAGGAGTTGCCAGAAGGAGACATACAACATGCCATCCTACCATCTTAGGGACCCCACTCCAGATTTGTGTAGGGTTTACTCCTTTGCCTTTTCTTCTCCTGAATAAATCCTGCAAGGAAGCGGAGGTTTAGGATCAGAGTTTTCTTTTTCCTAGATGGGCTAAAAGAAAGAAGATCCACCTAAACATTAGGAAGAACTTCCTGACAGTAAGAGCTGTTCGACAGTGGAATTTGCTACTAAGGAGTATGGTGGAGTTTCCTCCTTTGGAGGTCTTTAAGCAGAGACTTGACAGCCATATGTCAGGAATGCTTTGATGGTGTTTCCTGCTTGGCAGGGGGTTGGACTGGATGGCCCTTGTGGTCTCTTCCAACTCTATGATTCTATGATTCTACCTTCCCAGCTTGACAAGCCCCCATCTGCCCCTCACCTCTACAGCACATGCAGAAACTGCCGCCTTGGCCATTTCACCCACTATTGGCTCAACTGGGGCCGGTCTTGGCATGCAGGGCAAGTCCCTAAGCTAAGGCAACAAGGGTTTGAGATCTTTGAGACCTTTACCTGGCTTAGCCGGTTAGTCAAAGCTGTTCCTGGGATGTGGCCACTGTCGCATATTGACAGCTTCTAGGAGCCACAGGGGAGAGCTGCTAAACTACCCGTGAAGGAGCACGAATGTCCCCCACCAGAGGTGCTACCTCTCCCCTTATACAACCCCAGGGAAAAAGATACAGGCATTAATTTCTCTCTAGGTAAAGGTAAAGGTACCCCTGACTACTCTGGGGTTGTGGCGCTCATCTCGCTCTATAGGCTGAGGGAGCCGGCGTTTGTCTGCAGACAGCTTCCGGGTCATGTGGCTAGCACGACTAATCCACTTCTGGTGAACCAGAGTAGCGCACGGAAATGCCGTTTACCTTCCCGCCGGAGTGGTATCTATTTATCTACTTGCACTTGACGTGCTTTCGAACTGCTTGGTGGGGAGCTGGGACCAAACAACAGGAGCTCACCCCGTCGCAGGGATTCGAACCACCGACCTTCTGATCGGCAAGCCCTAGGCTCTGTGGTTTAGACCACAGAGCCACCCGCCTCCCAATCTCTCTCTAGTGGAAGTAAAAACAGTATGACAGTCTTGATCTTCAGGAGAAGGGGGACAGATTAGGAACTCTCTTCCTGTGTTGCACTTCCCCTTCAAATGGCAGTATCAGTGACTGTGTTCTATCAAAACAACACAAAACAGTCTCTGAAAGGAATCGTGGAAGTGCATTTAGCATGTGACTCTCTTTCTGAGCAGGTTTTTGGAAACCTCAAGAGGGCAGTAGCAGCTTATGCTACAATTTCCCTTCAGATCCAAATGGTATCCATGACCGGTGTAATTCTATTGGAGTTGGTAAAGTCAGCTCTGATTATACTGTAATCTATTCCTAGGCTTTGTATCTAGCATCTTAATGTTAAAATGTATTTGTCCTTTCCTGCTTTTTGTACTTGGCAAGTCAAAATGACACTTCGAGTGGCTGCATATGAAAGGGCGTTGGTTTTTTTCTTAAAAAGAAAGTTGTCATCATTGAGTAGACTTCCCAGAAATAATTCTACAATCCACTGGTATTGAAGGGAATCATAAAGCATCATTTTAAAAAGATTGCATTGCACGAAAGATAATCAATGCATGTGTTCTGAGTGTCAAATGCTGTAATGAATCAGCAAACATAGATATGGATTTTCTGCTTTATTTCTGCCTTTCATACAGGTGCTTTGCTTGTGTAAGACACCCTTTAGATTAAAGGCTTTCTGATCTGCCTAGCCTCTGGCCCTGGATACAAACTGCTTTCATCTCCATGACGGGATTTTTGCCTGGGAAACTGAAATGGTTCCTAAACTCTTTTGCCCGTGTGAAAATTGCTCAGGGTCTTGGCAGACTGCTTAAAAAAAAAATCTTTCTCTTGTAGCAGTTGTAATGTGCTGTGCTGGATGCTGTAGGAATTTTAATTGTATTTTTACAGACATTGATACAGATCACATGAAGAAAACCTGCAAATCACTAGTGCTCCGTGACCCAAATTTGGGAACCCCTAAACTAGGGGATGGGCAGTGGGATCTACTAATAGATCTTTGGGAGATTTGTGTGAGATTGGCAAGGGCTTCTGATTCTCAATTGTTTAACAAAATTGAAAACAAAATGGGGCTTTTGTTTTCTGAGCTTAAAGAACGGTTACCAGGCAGCCAATCCCTTAAGCTTAGACACACCAACACTCTTTCCTCCCCGCAGGATGCCAATTGGGACTAGGGAATGAAAGACCTATGGATCACACGCATATTTGTGGATTATTCACACACATTTTTCAGGGGCATAACATTTCATTAAGGATAAATGGCTCACATGCATGCACTCAAGGGAGTGTATGAGAACGAAACCAAGAACCAGCTCTAAATATTTATTAGATATAACCCCCCCACCTTTTTTTTTTAAAAAGCCTAGAAATAGGGAGTGGGAAAGTTCAACCAATGTTTTCCTCATATGTTCCCCTTATACTATCTATTGCGATTGGGTCAGGAGGACAGAAACCTATCAAAAACAAACAAATACAGTTTGTACAGTGCAGCCCCTATCATAGTTAAAGTCATGGTCAATGTTTTTGGGGGACCCTCGCTAATAATAATAATAATAATAATAATAATAATAATAATAATACCCTGCCCATCTGGCTGGGCCTCCCCAGTCACTCTGGACGGCTTCCAACAGATTAAAATACAATAATCTATTAAACATTAAAAGCTTCCCTAAACCTTTTGCTGTTTAGAAAACTGGCTTTATATTTATTTTCCTAACAAATCAAATTTTAATAAATAACAAATAAACCCATATCCGAACATCTGTGGATGGACTTTCTAGAACAGGAAGCTGATGCATTATAACCTTTATTTGACTCGACACAGAATTTCCAGAAATGTTAATCAAATCTTGAGAGCAGTGGTATCAGATAATGCTAATTTATTAGGAAATAAAAAAAAGTTTATAACAATAATAATGACCTGAAATTTACTTGAGGAATATGTACAGGTGGATTTGGCTTGGGTTTGGGGGCTTGGATGAACCCACAGAACAGGGTGCAAGGGGGAGGAGAGAGGGGACTATTTCATCTGGCAAGCTGAAGCAACATGCATCGTAGTGCAACACTAGGGTTGCCATATTTCAAAGAGTAAAAACCAGGACCACCCTAAAAGCTCCAGTTGCTGAGCTTAACAGAGGTGTTAAGGAATCCAGGACGAAGCACCACCTTTTGGAAATGCCCCCCGGACATCAATTCCGCCTCTGAAATCCCTGTAACGTCTGGGAAAATCTGGATGTATGGCAGCCTTATAAATGCTGAATTCCACCCTATATTTTCTGCACAGTCTAAGTTAATTCCCTTCTTGTTTCCTAGGTAAACAACATTTCCAGAGCCTAGGGTGCCAACACTATTTTAAGGTTACATGGAACTAGGTGTTAGGCACAGGAAAGGACCCACACCCAGGATATAGATTGCCTTACCTGCATGTAGGAACAATGCCATTCTCATGAAAGCTGTGAATGAGTTGGACTTTGCTGTCCTGAACTGAGTGTATGGTCCTTAATTGTATAGACTCTTGCAGGGGAGGCATAGTTTTACCTGTCTATTCATTTGTGGGATTATAAGGTTCATTATAAGAGCCAGTGTGGTGTAGTGGTTAAGAGTGGTAGACTCGTAATCTGGGTAACCGGGTTCGTGTCTCCGCTCCTCCACATGCAGCTGCTGGGTGACCTTGGGCTAGTCACAATTCTCTGAAGTCTCTCAGCCCCACCCACCTCACAGAGTGTTTGTTGTGGGGGAGGAAGGAAAAGGAGATTGTTAGCTGCTTTGAGACTCCTTCGGGTAGTGATAAAGCGGGATATCAAATCCAAACTCTTCTTCTTCATTTGGAAACCTTGAGACCCAACTATGAAGGCAGTGAAAACTTCATTGCAGATAAGGGTGAAAACTTCATTGCAGATATGGGTTTCCATAGTGGTTATTTGGGAGGGATACAAATATTATTTGATATGCTGTGCTTATTATTTGGTCAACAAGTATGCACTTGAGATGGTGGAAGAAGTTACGAACATTTTCCTAGTTCCATATTGCACTAAAATTGGAACACGCTATTATAGTACTTTAAGAAGAGCAGCAAGTTGAAATAAAACAATGGCCTGGAACAAATCAAACCTATGGCAACGGAGAAAAAAAAGTTAAATCTGATCAAGGCAAAACCAGCCTTAATTATATTAAGCCTTAATTTGCATCTCATTTCCCAGGAAGATCATTCACAGTGGCACCAGAGCAATTGGGGTTTCATAATCTAATAATCATATGTACAGATAACAGGGCTACAAATTAGAATAAGAAATCACAGGCTGGAGAAGATGGGAACATTGGAACAGTAACACCGAGAAAGTATTGCAGCAGGAGCCTGCCTCAAGGCAAGATAATTAGGAACAGATTTGAAGCTTATTTACACTGGTGAAAAGTTGAACCGAGAGCAATCATTCTGAAACCCACAGAGCCATACTCATGCAGAACACATGACACCAGTGAAGTTATTCATGAGGTTTCTTCAGAATTCCACTTGTTCGCCCTCTTTCAAATCTCAAGTGATTGAAGCAATACGAAGCAAACTAGTGCAACCTGGGTCATGGGGAGGCATGCTGGGCCATCTCTTTGGCAGCTGAGATTATTGTTCAGATCCAAAGGCTCATCAGAGCAAACTGTATTTTATGGGGATTTTTTTAAATTAAAAAAAGTAGGACACATCTACTTAATACACCTCCAGCCATTTTAGTGGAAGAAGATACACCACCATGGTGTGGTTGTAAGTTGGCAACCACCTAATAGGAAACATGCACTGAGGTAGAGCCACAAATGAGCTCTGGGGTGGAAAATGAAAATTCTGAATGAAGTTAATTTGCATATAAGAGAGGGGACAGCAAAACCTCATCTTTTGCAAGTGCAGCGCAACCTCCTCTGTTGAAATGAATGAAGAAACCCTCGCAGGTGGGCAGCGTGTGAGCATCAGAGCTCTTGGGAATCATTGTCAAGCTGCATATAGGTCTCTTAATATTTTCAGTACGTAGCACATCTGATATAACGAATCAGCAAAAAATTATGTGCTTGCATACTGAAGCTTTACAGAGCAATCCTAACTACAGGACGCTGGTGTAACTGAAGCTGGCACAAGTTAACCCTATTCCAAATACTTTTCAGGAGCCACTGTGAGGGTCTGCTGCCAACTGAAATGGCAGGTGAAAGTGGGCCCAAGTTCTGAGGATTGGGCCCTAAGGTCCCATGACCAAGCAGACCATGGTTTGGAATAGGGACTTAACTTTGGCATACCTCCAGGTCATCTGGGGCGAGGGATTTTTTATGCTGGTGTTGCTCTAGGAGGTGAATGCCCAAGACCTGCTGAATCCAAATTTTGATTCTAGTGGATCTTGGACTTGGATTGCAGTAGAAATGAAGGTGGTTTTTCCCCCCACCTTCAGTTTTAATATAACAAGAGCGGGTATATTGTTTAAGCATAAGTGAAATGGTTGGAGGAGACCCACGGGCTTGGATAGGATTACAGCCAAAAGTGTTGAGGCTAAGGATGGCAGTTATTCAAAAAGTTGCAGTACAATCAAGGGGTCACAAAATACTTGACTTCTGTGTTTAGTAATGCTGTAAAACAGTCTCTAGCGCAATGATATGACACATAATTTTAGTTCAGTGACTGAACGTATTTTTGCAACATCATAAAATCCTTTGATCTTTTCAGCCTGTTAATTTTACCACATATTGGAGAAAGTCCCATTACTTTCTCTGAGGAGTGGTTCCTTAGTCACACTATCTTAGCATCCTGTTCCTTCAAATAATATCTTCATGTATTTTTTCTCATTGCTTAATTTTTTAATTTTTTTTTCAATTTTTAATGTGCCTTGTTAACATGTGCAAAACATTCCTAAATCAAGATTTGTTTTTTTATATAAAAAGTAAAAGATAAAACCAGTAGTCTGCTTATACCCTCTTAGCCTGATAAGTACCGTACAATTAAGTCCACTGAAATCAATGAACTCAGGTGTACCATTGATCTCAATGAGAAATAAGCACAACCATGTTAACTTGATTCAAGTTAAGTCTGCATTCAGTCTAGTATTTTTCTGTCACATCCTTGAAGAAGTCAGTATATTTAAAAAATGGGACAGTTTATATGCTGAAGCTGTCTTTATGAGAAACTATGTTAAGTTTCTTTTGTCAGTAGCCTAGGAGCAACTTAACCTTGCAAAAAGCATGGAGGTTATATCTCACCTGGGGATACATTTTGTACGTGCAACGGAACTGCACTGTAATATGGTACAAAGCATCTCTTTGCCACATAGGTGCCTCTATTCATTTCAATTTTGGCCCGTAAGCAGTTGTAGAAATTCAGTGTATTCAAAGACTGGATAGTTTTGGAAAGCTTCCACTAAGGAAGTGGCTGTGGATTGAATTGGGTCTGGTGCTAAAACTACTGTAAGTGCGGGTTGGGAATTTCTTCCATGCTACAGCTTCAGCACTAAGCTGATATTGCAAGAGAGCAGGGAAGCTTTCCTGAAAAGGGCCCAGTTATCATTTTGTGGGACTTGGGCCAAGCCACCAAATGTGTAACTTTGCCCCTTCTCCCACACACTCCCAGGGCTGGCCCAAGACATTTGCAGCACATGGCAATCCCACTCCTATCTCACTGCAACATCATAGTAACATACCCTCCAACATTTCTCTGATAAAAATAGGGACGCCTCATTCCATAATACTTTTACTCTTTATACCGCACACATCTTACTGGGTTGCCCCAGCCACTCTGGGCAGCTTCCAACATATATAAAAGCATAATAAAACATTCAACATTCAACAAAACTTCCCTATACAGTGGTACCTCGACTTACAAAGACGATCCGTTCCGCGGCCGTCTTCGTAAGCCGAGGTTTTCGGTTCTCAAAGCGCCGCTTCGAAACCTTCGGAAGTCGAAGCGTTCGGTTGTCGAGGTATGACTGTACAGGATTGCCTTCAGATGGCTTGGGAGTCGGATCACTCCATACCCTCCAACATTTCTCCAATGAAAATAGGGACATCCTAAGGAAAAGTGGGACATTCCAGGATCAAATCAGAAACTTCCTTAAATCAGGGACGTCCCTGGAAAATAGGGACACTTGGAGGATCTGCAGTAACCCAAGCTTGGTTACTAGGGATGTATTTCAGTCCCATATCAGTTTTGTTACCCTCCAAGCAATCTGTGTTTTGCCCTGAGTTTTTAAAGTGGAAAAAACACCCTTAAAAATCCACCCACTTTTACAAAAAAAGAGAAGTAGTACTTAGAAAGTGGTCTGACGGCTGCCTCTTTCTTTGAGCATGCTAAGCTGCTTAAAAGAGCTTCATGGCTATGGCTGTTTTTACGAACCCCTTTTGAGATGCATTCAGAAAGTGGCTGTGCCTCTTTGTGAAGCCTCTTCCATGTGAAATTGTATGGGGAAAAGATGGCGGCTGCGTTGTCTTCAGCTGCTCATGTCTTCTGCTTTTCAGCTTGGACATTTCTTTCCCCCAGACAGTTAGTCTATGTGAGGATATTCCCTACATTACTTTGAGTTATTTCAAAGCTAGTGTTGTACCCCCACCCCACCAATGCCAGTGGTTTTTAGATGTGTTTCTAAGCTGGGATTCCAATCGTTGTTGCTTAGGTGACCCAATTCTTCAAGAGACTGTAAGATACCTAACGATGCATGGCATGATCACAGACATTTATAAATCCACTAATGCAAGGCTTTCTCCATAAGGCCAAAATGTTGAGTAGGCACTAGTAACAAACATGAGCAGGTTTGTTTTTGTAAATGGAATGCCTTTCTATTCTAGACTTTGTCTATTAAGGCAGTTGCTTCTTTCGTCATGGAACGGAGAGCCAGAGTCCTTTTACCCCCAGGGATTACATTGTCGGTTCCTCCTTTTTGGAGTAAACTGTAGAATATTTACAAAACGCCTCCAGCTTCCTGAGGTATGAATAAATACCAAGTAATTTATTCTCGCTTAATAACAGAATTGAACTAGCTACAAATCTACAGGGTTGAAGCTGCCTGCCTTTATGTCAGCTTATCAGTGTCAGGCAGCTTGCTTTTTACACAAATGCCATCTTGCTGGCCCATTAGAGGAAATTGCTGCCCAACCTCTGCCAGCTTCTTCTTCCTCTTCTTCTTCTTCTTCTTCTTCTTCTTCTTCTTCTTCTTCTTCTTCTTCTTCTTCTTCTTCTTCTTCTTCTTCTTCTTCTTCTTTTCTAGTTAGTAAATGAAGAGCTGGGCTTTCGTCTTTTCACTCTCTTTTCTTTAGGAGTGTTAATCATGGCATATTGGCAGCACTGTCTTTAGCATATGCGCCGCCAGGGTGCAAAGATCCGTTCAGTGCCCCCAAATTTAGTTTAGCCCCCAAATTAACTTTTATTATGCTTATGTCAGACACCATGCTTACTAACGCCTTATCTCGATTACGAAAGAAGGGAGGAAAAAGAAACCAACTTTTTTATTTGCTCATTTATTTACAATACACTTATACTTAAGTATACAACACCACCACATTTAAACTTATAAGTATTGTTTAGGCACCTGCTTAGGAGAAACATCAGTTGTGTCAAAGGTGCCGCTGACCCCGCTGCCACATAGCAGCTTAATACAATACGTAACATAATATTTTGATCTAAGAGTTAATTTTGCATCACAGCGCCATTGTGAATGACATGCGCCGTCGTTGAGTCTGACAAGCGCCACCGTCTGTGGTAAATGAGCGCACAAAGTTGAAAGTCCTTTAGTGAAACAGTAGGTATACATTTTGGTAATACCTAGGTATATATGCATTTTGTTTTTCCAGCTTGATCAAAATTATTTATTATTTCATAACAGGTAGATAGTTAAGAGCTTAGGTGGCTTCAGTAACAGGTGCCTGGTGCCCCCAGAATTTGGCGCCCGAGTGCCCTGCACCCCTTGCACCCCCTGGTAAAGACGGCCCTCCATATTGGTATCCAGGCTATGGTTACCTGCTTTTCCTGCTACTTCTCTTGATTCATTCTACAACAAATGGGAAAATAGCTATTAATAGCACCGAGTTCAAGGTTTGTGCAATCAGTATTGTGAAGCTCTGTCATCCTTCTCTCACTCTAATTCTCCAGTGGAGATCTTTGGCTCCTGATGAAGCACAGGACCTTTAAATGATGAACTGGGGACAAAGGGCTTCAGATGCATCTTTGGTTCCCAGGCTGGGGGGGGGGTCATAAGGGGGAAATGACCTTTCATACATAAGTTTTCTTTTTCATTTGATAAATTAAAATTGTTCGTAGTGGCAGGTTTTGGAGGATATTGTCTTCAGAATATGCTCTTCCTCTTCAACGTATTAGTTGCTTGTTATTTAAAAGATCTTCAGGAGACATATTCACAAACATAAAAATAAAAATATTATACCATTAAAATTCACACAAAACACCCATCTATCCATCTATCTATCTGCTACACTGGGATAGCTCTGTTGGTAGAGCTCTTAATCTCAGGATCGTGGGTTCGAGTCCCACGTTGGGCAAAATATTACTGCATTGTTTGGGGTTGGACTAGATAGCCCTTGTGGTCTCTTCCAACTCTACTATTTATTTATCCATACAACGCCTCTCCCCAGTAACAGCCACATGAAGCTTTGGCAGCACACTAATAGCAGAACAAAAATAGCTCAGTCCATCAAAAGCGTACAGAGAAAAAGATAAGTCTTTACCAGGTGCTGAAATACTGACAGCAAAGGTGCCAGGCTGACCTCTCTGGGGAGATTCCACAGATGGGAATCCACAAGGCTCTCTCCCTTGTCATCACCCTCTGAGCCTCCCTCAGATAAGGGACCTGGGGAAGGGCCTCAAATGAAGATCTAAGGACCCAAGACGAGAGTTCCAGAAGATATTGGGGTCCTGAACCAGGCACCGGTCCGTGGATCAATTGGTACTGGGCCGCCTAAGGAACATTTAAATACAATCTAAATAAAATATAAACAATCAACGTCCCCCCCTCAGCGGGCCGCGGTAAAATTATCAAACGTTGACTGGTCCGCGGCGATAAAAAGGTTGGGGAGCACTGCCCTAGAACACTGAGCTTACGCTGTGAGAATTTATGTCTGAATATCTGGCAAGGATTTTCATGGTATTTTATACTACTCCTGTGCTCTGGTTTGGATTCTGATCTTCTCTGCACCAGTTGTGCTCCTACTTCCTTCACTTTAGTCCTGTCTCCACAATAATCAGTTGCACATGAAGATAACAAGAGGTTGATGAGAACAGTCTAAACAAGAGCTTATCAAAATAAAAAAATTCCTTCAGTAGCACCTTAAAGACCAACTAAGTTGGTCTTTAAGGTGCTACTGAAGGAATTTTTTTATTTTGCTTCGACTCAGACCAACACGGCTACCTACCTGTAACAAGAGCTTATCAATTTTGCTTCCCGAGAGTGTTTTTGTCTTCTTTTGTCTGGGTATCTACATCTTTCTCACTCCCAGAGGAGGAACTTTCGGAGAAGTCTAGAGGGGAAAAGGTTAACAAGCTTTTCGCCCTCCCTCACCAGCAACAAAATGTCTGGAGCCAGTCCCGTGTCACAGTCAAAACATGGTGTTATCTGCAGTATTTTCTTTTCACAGTGGCTCAGTCAAAGACTTTAAAAGTTATCAAAACAATACAGAAGCACATTTGCTTATTATTCAATACAGGAGATTAATGTTGGGAACTGGGTGGGTAGGGCATAATTCTGCCCCTACAAATGTAATGCCAAGAAAAATGTTGCATGAATTTATTTACATTAGCAACTTGGGGGGCTGGAGAGAGAATCTGCTGTGTAAGTAGCTTAAATGTGACTACCGGTATGTATCATTGCCTTCACAAGCTGACAGGCTAAGAACCACTCAACAATGCAAATGGAACGAAGCATTTCCCCTTATTTTTCAACTTGAGTCAATTTTCTGAAGGCATGTATTTGATCTCAAATTAATCATTGAGCATCTATCCAGTTGCACCTTGTTCTTCATACTGCACAGTTCAATGACAATTGCTGCTCTGGAAAATACCTCAACGAGCAGCATACAGGCATGTGATTAAAAAATAAAACTGAGGGCCAAACCCGAAGTGTAGGAGCTCAAGAACGGTTTTGCAGGGTTAGCTCATTGCCTCCTCATACAGATTGGCAGTGAATGATACATGGGCACCTGAACTGTGGTATGGCAGAAGAGGGGGTGTGCTGGGGTTTTTAGTCCAGCTATACCTGCTCCCCTGGCCGATGGATGCCAAGCAATCTGTTAACCCTCTATAGCAGAGTGTGTTAATCAGAATCCTTATCTTGCCCCACATCCCCCTATTTTCAGTCAAGATAGTGTTAGAAGTTCAACAGCAGGCATCATTGTTTGTAACTCAAGGGTTAATTCTGTTAATGTCAACTAGCCAACTGGTAGAAATGCTGCTTAGCAACTGAGCAGTATACTGTACCTCTTTGCTGAGGTATCACATGCCCCGATTGGCTGTGTAGTTCTGAGGAAGTTTTCCCCCTCTGTATGTTTGGTTGTATGTCTCCCTGTTATGTACAAGGCCTGACATAAGAAAGGTAAAACCCCTCTGTTCCTTTCTCCTCAAATTATACATAGTGCTTTATCAATACTTCTGTCTGTCTCTCTCTCTCGACTCCATCTGCGTTGTCAGTGTCTTTGCTAGCAGACAAAACAGAATTGAGGCAGTTAACTCTAAGTTGTAACAATGCAGCCAGTCACTAATGACTGAAGTATGCATCATGCAGACTGAGGTGGTAGCTGCTTGAAGTTGGGGCAATAATAACATACCCTTCAACATTTCTCTGATGAAAATAGGAACATCCTAAGGAAAAGTGGGCCATTCTGGGATCAAATCAGAAACTTGGCAGCTTCTGTAAATCCAGAACTGTCACTTGGACTTCCTCTTCATACTAAGAAGTACAGTCATCCTTCGGTTTAAGTATGCCTCGGTTTGAGTACTTTCAGTTTAAGTACTCCGCGGACCTGTCTGGAATGGATTAATCCACTTTCCATTACTTTCAATGAGAATGTTCACTTCAGGTTAAGTACGCTTCAGTTTAAGTACTCCGCGGACCCGTCTGGAACGGATTAATCCACTTACCATTACTTTCAATGGGAAAGTTCGCTTCAGGTTAAGTACGCTTCAGGTTAAGTACAGACTTCCGGAACCAAGTGTGTACTTAAACCGAGGTACCACTGTAATGTGGGGACCCAGGTGGCGCTGTGGTTAAACCACTCAGCCTAGGGCTTGCTGATCAAAAGGTCGGCGGTTCGAATCCCTGTGACGGGGTGAGCTCCCGTTGCTTGGTCCCAGCTCCTGCCAACCTAGCAGTTCGAAAGCATGTCAAAATGCAAGTAGATAAATAGGAACCGCTACAGCGGGAAGGTAAACGGCGTTTCCATGTGCTGCTCTGGTTTGCCAGAAGCGGCTTTGTCATGCTGGCCACATGACCTGGAAGCTATACGCCGGCTCCCTCGGCCAATAATGCGAGATGAGCGCGCAACCCCAGAGTCGGTCACGACTGGACCTAATGGTCAGGGGTCCCTTTACCTTTACCTTTTTACCACTGTAATGTATACAACCACTGAGAACTTGGTGACAAAATGGCCCTACATAATTTATGCAACTGTTCTGTGTGTGTGTATTGTATGTGTTTACATACCGTGAAGTTTTTAAAGGCCTTGAAAAAGTTTACAATGAAACTATAAGAAAAACTATAAGAGCTAAAATATAAACCAAAACTCGGATGCAGAGGAGGAAATTTCCTGCTCACTTAAGCCCGCAATTATTAATAGCATCACCTCTAAGGTTGCTGTACAACCAAGGGATTTCTCAGTCAGAGCCAATCTGATTTGGGAAAGATTCTTACAATGTATTCAAGGCCAGATTTAATTCTCTTGTTATCTGCAGGAGTTTTGCCATACATCTTGAACAGGTCAATGATTCTGTGGTGGCTTATTTTTGTTAACAGCAGATTTCAGCCAGCCAATCAAGACTTCTGCACTCAGCTATAGACATTCTTTAAGGACCCTACACTACAAATCCTTTGCATTTGTGATTGCCAGTGTAAATTAAGATGGGAAACCAGTTCCGTATTGAACAATCTGTACCGAAGAAGTTGAAAACATCATGAAACCATAAATAAACTGCAACATGACACAGAAATATTGGGCAAGAACCAGCCAGAACTAACCATATTTAAATACCAGTGGATTAAGGCTGGGTAAACACTTACCTGTTTGCAGCACGGTGAAGTAGTGCTTCTCAGTTCAGAACCATTCCTGTTTGTCCTGAACATGCTGCTTTCTATCTAGATTGATTTTAGATCCCACACCCACAAGGGTGGCTGTGGACACTTGATATACATTGAAAACAATCCCTTTGATTAGTTTAACCAAACCTTTTGCTAGATTTGCAGTCAGATGTCATTTTGGTATTATGAGGTGGTTGAAGAGAGGATATCTGTCATCTTCAAGGCTACCATTTTCAGGATGGTTTCATGGCACCTGCACTGATTCCTTTTCACCAATAAACAAAAAAAATTAAAAAATTGTCCAGTAGCACCTTAGAGACCAAATAAGTTTGTTCTGGGTATAAGCTTTTGTGTGCATGCGCACTTCTTCAGATACACCAGATAATTCAGATACTCTTTTCACCAAGAGCCTCACAGATGCCTCAATCAGTCAATCAATGAATCAATCAAATCAAATCAAATCAAGCTGGCACTAACTTGTAAGAGGGAACATGCAGGCTTTCGCCTAGTAAATACAGGTTCCCATTCACATTTTGATGAACATGCCATTGTTTGTACCATCACAGGCTGGAGCATCCTGCATTTGATTTGCCCTGTCTAAGCTAACCTGTTCCTGATTGCATCCTGCAATTTATTGTGGAAAACAATGTGTGCCCATTCTCTCTGTTGCTTTCACATACACCTGGGAATGTGGTTTTTTGTGTGATGTTCTCTCAACAGAACTGCTGATGAAACTAATCCACCAGTCCATTTCAAAGTAAAAAGAACAATAATGAACTGCCACAGGCTAGCTAAACTTACCCGATCCATTAGGGAATGGTTGTTATTTGGAATTATTTACCACCATGTGTTCCCTGCACATCACCTGAAAAGACTCCAAGGTAAAAGTTCTAAGTCATTGGAAGGAAATATGATTTCTGCACCTCTTCCCATTAATCTTACATCTTAATATAGAATGTTATCACCATCTTGGTCCTTGAAAATGAGAGATACAGTTGACGTAACATCTTTAATTAACCTTTCCTGCATTATGCCTCATTAATCTTGTATCAAGGCACACATTCTTAAAGGGCACTGTCAGAAAACTACCTAATTATAAAGCTTAAAGATATGCTCCTTCAAATGGTATTTCTCTAAAATTAAAAATGACACAAAAACAATACTTCCTCCACCCAAATAAACCTGTCATGTGACCAGAGTTCATGTAGCAAGTATATAACGAAGAGCAGTCTGTGTGTCGTGACATACTTTTTATTGGATGAGAATGATTTGGCTGAGAAATGCTATGGGAACAGCAATAATGGAAGCCGGAACACCTGGTGGATTGGGAAGAGGGCTCTGAAGGACACCTTCCCTCAGTCCGCTGCTCCTTTGCCATTGCTATCTTCCAGAGTAGCAGAGCCAGGAGCCACATAGCACTGTGGTTTGGTACAACCAACAGTGCCTGGTACTCTAGGCCTGTTATTGTGAAAGCAACATCATTTGCCCATATTATTATGAGCTGCTATGAGATCCATGATTGCATCGAAAGTCAGTGTACAAATATTGTAAAGTACTTGTGGAAAGTATTACTGGTGGGTTGCAAAAGTAACCTGAATATATGGGAAATTATCTAGCAAATGAAAGACTTGCCATCTGCTGTTTTTTATGTTCACAAAGGAATTTATATTTTAACATTGTGGGCTGTTATAGATGAGCCACTGTGAGCCTTAGGCTTGTTCCTTCCCCCTTTCTTCCTCCTTTGTGCATGAAAGAAGGCAAGTGAAAGTGTTGACGGTGGGATGTCAATTTAGATCAGGCATCCCCAAACTTTAGCCCTCCAGATGTTTTGGACTACAATTCCCATCATCCCTGACCACTGGTCCTCTTAGCAAGGGATCATGGGAGTTGTAGGCCAAAACATCTGGAGGGCTGCAGTTTGGGGATGCTTGATTTAGATTTATCTCAGTTTTTCAGTCTTCAGTTCTCCACATTCCCACATCACTTTGTGATTCATCAGCATTTCAGAGCAATTTTTTTCTCCAAATATACACATTTTCCTGTGCCATTTTGCCTAATATATACATTTCTGCAAAACAATTTCTACTAATATAATAGATAGCCCTTGTGGTGCCAGCTTAAACCAGGCTTCAGGAAGGAGGTTCAATGATCTGGTAGGGTCCCAGACTCCTCCCATCTCCTTCCAAAAGTCCGGTAGGTTCTTGCCCAGCTTTGGGAAGTAGGGAGGAGGAGTCTAGGACTCTGTCAGAGCCCTCACACCTCCTTCCTGAAGACGGGCAAGTGCTTACCAGACTTTGAGAAGGTGCCCTTCTTGGCTGCACACCTAGTGCAACTATATCACTCGCACTGTCCTAAATCTGCCTGTGAGACTAGCCTGAATATGGCAGCTTTCCATGTTCTTATGTTCCTAAAAACAGGTCGCTACTGTTCACACAAAACAGCTTTCACTGGTCTTCTCCACCTGTGGGAGGAAGAGAGTGAGTCTGAGGCGCATCCTCTTGACTTGTTGACAGTAATTGACACCATTGCTCTGAGAGCACTCTGACTCTCTTGGTGATTCCCAACGAGCTAAATGTTTGATGGACAGCAGATAGGAAAGCTGCATTCTATGTGCTTTCTGTACGTCAAGTTATCACTTTCATATTTAACGAGAATCCTCAGACTGCGAATCTAACTCTGTTGTATTATTTATCACCACTTTCTTTGACAAAAGCAAAGCATGCCCTATATATTCTGCTGTTTGGAACATTTTGTTTTCCAGGCTGCTTTTCGAAGAGCAGAAGCCTAGTCCTAATGCTTCTTATGCCAACACATAATTAAAAAAACAACACACTTGGTGGCTGTATTCGGGGGCCAAGAAGGAATTTGCCTACAAACAAACTGGGCCTGTTTGAAATTTTTGCCTTCCTCATAGCAGTTGTCACAACTTTCAGCTGAAAAGGCATTGGGTTGAATCCTTAGTCTATTACCAGGGTGTTTATGTGAGATGGTGCATCTCCCCCCTTGAGCAGCTGTGATATCTCAGGCTAGTCCAGTAAGAGGTCTGAGTGGAAGATTCTGTCCTGATGCCCAAATGTGGAGGCAGATGGGCCATAGAACCTCCATTGACAGCCTGAAGGGCCAGTTTGATTGACCTGCATCTTGAGGTGACCTTAACCCAGGCATGACCCTGTTTAATACCAGAGGTTTACACGAGAGAGAGAGAGAGAGAGAGAGAGAGAGAGAGAGAGAGAGAGAGAAGAGACCTGAAATACAAGACAAACTGTCACAATACAGGACGTAGCATTTTACAATGAAATGCATGGGCCTGGAATGAGGTCAGCTGCCATGGACTGGCTGGGTGCCAAGTGGTGGTGGGAGGCACCAGCTGGGGACCCCCCAGGGGAAGAATGCTCAGAGCCAGAGGACTGGTGGTGGGACAACAATGAGTGGTCAGAGGGAGAAGAGAGAGCAGACTGGGAAGAGGAGGTGTCAGGAGCTGAAGAAATAACAGGGTTTAGTGAGCAGGAAGTGTCTGTGGCAGAGGGGAGTCCAAGCTCAGTGGTAGAAGCAAAGGGGTGTGTGTGTCAAGAGGCAGAGATGAAGCAGGGTGCTGAAGAAGCCAGGGAGTCTTCCCCACTAGCTGTGATCAGCTCCCCTCCTCCCGGGTCTCCCAGAACACAGAGATGAATGAAGAGGGTAGAGCGAAGAGAAATAAGACAAAGGAGCCTCAGATTGCTGGGAAAGGAACCGGCGGAGAAGCCTTAGAAAGCAATGGGAAGATGGGGACCTTCAGTCCTCGCAACTGCTTCATTCAGGGAAGAGTTGCTGTGATCACTAGGCCTGCACTGTATTGGCTTCTTTGAATGAAGAGCTCATGAAGTTCACTCTTTATTCAAAGAAACCAAACCATGGACACTGGGTGTTTTATTGATGACCTGCCCCCATCTTTTGCTCCTGACATCAGCTTAGGAAAAACATGCTTTTTCTGGCATTTGCTTTTTTTTGCCTAGATTCTAGCCCTATCAATTTTAACCCACATACTTGAGCTCAGTTGGGTCGTGCATCTTTGAGGGAACAAGCTGAAGAGATATGTTTTACTTCCTCCCTGCCTGTTCTCTCTCAAAACCAGGCTTTTAGTTGTGAATTGAATGGTCTATTCTGGACCCTGAGTATGATGATTCATTTGTCAAATATTCAGCAGGGTTATGGCAACCTGTGTTTCTCTCTCTTGACATTGAGTTTATTCCCTCTAAAAAGAAAATGAGAGCTTTGTGTAATACAAATTAAACCGAACACATGGAGAAAGCAGCTTAATTGGCAGGGACAGCAGAAGGTTTTGGGGGTCAGCTGTACCCCCTGCTCCACTCCGATGTGGGCCTTGGTTTTTATATATATATATATATATCCTTTTTATTGCTTATTCTTCATATATGCAATATATATATATATATATATATATCATACAAAACAGCCCGAACCGTACCATACAAAATATATAATAAACTTACATACATTATACACAGCAGGGCAAACACAATACGGAAAACCGTCATTGCTTTTCTTTTTTCTGCTATTTACTACCCTTAAATAAATAAAAAAGATTGAGGTACAGAAAAGAAAAAGAAAAAAAGAGAGAGAAAAAAAGAAAAAGAAGGGGGGGAAGGAGAAAAAAAGTTTATACTTCCTGTTAATTCCACGTGTATAGACTTATTCTTTATACTTGAATGTCAATTCCATTAGTACAAACTTCTAAAACTATTATTCTAATACATTCTTATTTCCTTTTAGATCCTAACAGTTATACTTCAACTCTGTTTCCTTTTAGTATCACTCAAAAGCTGTCATTTTTGCTATATTTTTGAACATATTTCTTATATCTTTTCCATTTTTTTAAAAAAAGATTTCTTTTGAATTGCCTCTAAGACTATTCATTAATTGTGACATTTCAGCAAAATCCTGCAATTTACTCTGCCATTCCATGATTTCCGAAGCCTCCTTTTCTTTCCACCCTTTGGCCACAAGTATTTGGGCTGCAGTTGGAGCATACAGAAAGACTTCTCTTTGTTGCGTTGGGATATCTCTACCTGTGATGCTCAACAAGAAAGCTTCTGGTCTTTTTTGGAAAGTAATTCCCAGGATTTTTTTTTATCTCGTCATATATCTTGTCTCAGAACCATCTGATTCTTTTCACATGACCACCACATGTGGAATAAATCCCCATTATTTCTCCCACACCTCCAGCACACGTTTGCAATGTTCTTATACATCTTGGACAACCTTGAAGGTGTGAGATACCATCTGTGGTTCATTTTTAACATATTTTCTATAATATTGTAATTTGCTGTCAATTTCATATTAATTTCCCAGAGGTTTTCCCAATCTACCACCATAATGGGATGTCCAACATCCTGTGCCCACTTTGTCATCGAGACTGTTACTTTTTCTTCCATCACTTCATAATCCAATAAGAGTCTATACATTTTTGAGATAATCTTAGTCTTACTATTTAACAATTCATTTTCAAATTCAGAGGGCTCACTTTCAAATCCTATCTGTTTATCCCTTTTGAATGTTTCATGCAGTTGATGGTAATCTAGCCAAGTATTAAGATGTTCTTTTATTTCATCATATCTTTTGATTTTTTGCTGGCCTTCTTCCTCTGTTAATATTGTATTGTATGTTATCCATTTTTCACACATATTTAATTTTTTTGGTAAATTTGCTTCCATTGGGGATACCTACCTTGGCGTTTTGGGTTCTAGGTATCTTCTGTATTTATCCCAAACTCTGTATAATGCGTTTCTTATTATATGGTTTGTGATGCGGGCCTTGATAAGTGCTTCTTGATGCTGACCTCTGATGCCAACCCAGACTATGATTGAAAGAAGAACTGGCAAAGCACCTTGGGGATATTTGCAGCAATACTGTGTTGGAACAGAGATTCTGACCAAGAAGTGTAGGCTCAGCAAAGCAGGTGCAAACGGGAATTAATTACACTGGACTAAAAATGTGCAAAAGTAAATAAAAAGTGACCCAGTGTATAAACTTCCATTACAATTACACTTTCCAGTCACAGATTCAATGACAGCGAGAATGAACCTCTTTTTCATTAGGCCCATTGTGAGGGCCTAAACAAATGTGTCAGAGTTTACACAGAGATTAAATCTCCAAATAAGAAAAATGATTGTATGAACCCTGAGACAAATGTACCTCCAAAAATTAATGTCACCAATTTGTTACCAGCCCAGTAACCATTCGTTTGTGTAACTAAAACTGTTTATAAAGGCAAGTAAGGCTTTTAATTAAGCCATCAGGTTACAATGCTCTTTGGACTATTCGACCCAGTAGGCATCTTAAAATAATGAATGTCTTAATTTATTAATAACACCTTTGCATTTGACTGTAGTAATTGCAGTAACCTTTCCTTTTAACTCCAGTCTTATTGTAATATAATAGGTTTCTCTGGGTGAAAGATATAATAAGTGCCATTAACTTCCCGTGAAGTGGAAAGTTGATGTGTCACTCAACAGCCTGTTTAAAGGAAAGCAAATAGACAGGAGCGTTCGATTTCAAATGTTATGTCCATATCACTCTTCTGAGATCAATAATTTCTTTGAAGATCTGTGTGATTCTCCCATTCATCAGGAATCTCATTTTTTTTTAGATAACTAGAATGTACATTGCTCTTAAGCGAAAGCAAATATTAACATTAGTTTGGCATTTCTTTGAAAACAGCCCGTTTTAGAGAATAATGAATCTTATCTTAGTTTTTTGCTTTGTGACCTTTCCCATACTTTGCTAATAGGACTCAGCCCTTTTCATTGAGTAATTGGTGTGAAGACAGCCCCCACCACTGAATATATTGGCACAAAGGAATAATGAGGTGTGGGATGGGGCACGTGTGGCCTGCCAGAGGTTGCTGGACTACAATTGCCATTATCCCTGACCATTGGCCATGCAGTCTGTCCATCTGTGGCTGATGGGAGCTGGGATCTATCAACATGGGGGTGGGGGCACAGGTTCTCCATCCCTGAATAAAGGGCTTATATATATGAGAAGAGAAGACTCCCTGGAAAAGACCCTGATGCTGGGAAAGATTGAGGGCACTAGGAGAAGGGGACGATGTGATGGATCCCCCACCTCACTGCTTTAACCTCAGAGGCTCTCCCTGTGCTTCTCCACAAACAGGAGAAAAAAACCTCCAGAGTCCAAATTGGACTTGTCTCCAGAGTACCTCAGGCTCTGCGTTCGAAACCTATTGCCGCCAGTGGGGCCTCCCTCCCTGGGATCCCTACTGCTACAGTGTGCCTCTCCCTTAGGCAACTATGTGGCTCCTTCGGCTTCGCTAACCAGCCCTTTGTATGACAGGAGAAACAGCAAACAGTTTCCTCTTCCCCAGGAAAGCTTTGTTCTCCCCTCTTTGTCACACCTCTGAAGGTACTGAGACACTGCCGAGTCAGTGAACGTTTAAGCACATTTAACTTTATTATTTAACTTATAAACATGAGTTTCTTTGGTTCTTAAAAGCACATATCTTCTTTTTTATTTAACACAGTTTTCTTCATACAGCTCCTGCATCCCTCTTTAACACTCTACCCTCTACCAACTCCCTAACTCCCAACTGTCCACTGCCAACCACCTAACTGACCAAACCGCTCCTCTCTCCTTTTAAACTGGGAACAGTCCCGCCCCCATCAGAATGTTATGTCAGTCAGGCTGGAGGTGGATTAACTCTTTTCCAGCCAGGTAGGAATAAATATTTCAAAACTGTGTCAATCCGTTACAGACGACAGAGGACGAGATGGTTGGACGGTGTTCTCGAAGCTACCAACATGAGTCTGACCAAACTGCGGGAGGCAGTGCAAGACAGGAGTGCCTGGCATGCTATGGTCCATGGGGTCACGAAGAGTTGGACACAACTAAACGACTAAACAACAACAACATATATGAGGATATGGCAAATAATAAATGGAAGGCCACCTTCTGCTCCCCCAGATCTGGAGCTCTAACATGTGTAGGAGTTATAGGTCTTCAACCACCTGACCTGCCAAATAATCGCAACAAAAATGTAGCCCCCAGTCTTTAGCTGCAGGCGACCTTCTTTAGCTATAGTCTCACCCCTTCCTGAGCAACACAAATCCTGGTGTTTGGATGATTTTTAATCAGTGGGTTATATTCAATTAAGAAGGTGGTGGAGGGTAAAATCCTCCTCTTCCTCCTCATCATTCAACTCTAAATTTTGCAACATGTGAGACATGCACTTCCTGAGCAATTCTAAATATATTGTTATAATCCACCCCAACCTCTGCTGAGCGGTAGCATTCTAGGGGGTCCCAGGGCTGTTTCCATTAGAAAATCAAGGCACAGCGGTCTGCAGTGTCATATAAACATGGCTTATTCACACATATTTACACCTGGAAGCCTTCAGTGGAGTGGGTGCAGAACATTACACCCCCAAGAGGTTCTCTCGTTGTTCCCCTCATGGCTTCAGCAAGCTCAGGTCCAAAGTAGCAGCCGGTCGTGACCCCTGGTCTCTCAGTGCAGCCTCCTCCAATCAGCGCTGGATGGAGTTCTCCCTACATCCTCCTCTTCCTTCCCAGCAGCCTTTGAAGAAAACATCTCCCCTTCTTCTCACTGGCATAGCGCACCCAGGGGCAGGGTCGTTGCTAGGTAGCGCGCATGCGCAGCGTCGCTACGTACGATGTATGCGTCGCTACGTACAACACATGCCTCGCTATGTATGACGTATGTGTTGCTATGTAGGATGCATGCATCGCTACATACGGCCCATGCATCGCTACGTAGCCGCATTGCGCATGCGCGCTATGTAGCGGGGTGCCGTCGCCACTTGCGCTGCCCCCAAAAGACGGAGCTAGGAGTGGGCCGCCCCCTCTGCTTCCCCCTTGCTACACCCCTGCTTCTGCTTCTAGCATCCCCTCCATCACCCTGGCGACCTTTGTTTCAAAACCTCCTGCAAATGGCACCTTTTCGGTGACATCCTAGCAGCCTCTCCTTTTCTTGTCCAATGTGGGATGGACACAGCCAAAGTGAGAGTCTGTGTTTTTTAATGAAGACTGCTTGAAAAAATGGGGTGGGGGTGGGAATTGGCAGCCATAGGCAATCCAGGTACTATGAGTTCAAAGAGTGTAATTTGCAGAAGCGAGGCCCTCCTATCTCACCTGACTTACGAAGCAGTCATGTAAAATACTCTGATTGTTGCCTGATCTCTACAGCAGTTGTTTACCCAAGAGTCTAAGCAGGCCTTAAAATGGTGATTGCATTGTTATGCTAAGCAGTTTAATTAGAGTTGTTGTGGCGGATATGTGCAGAATATATCCGTATGTGTGTCGCAAATCACTTTAAGTGGGATGTGAACTCATAAAAGGACAATTTAATTTTAGATGGCAAATGTGGTGTTCTTAATGGGGGGGGGCACCCGGGCTGCAATGAATATTCATTGTTACACCGTTATGATTTGCCAAGCACAAAGTTCACCATGAAGTAGCAAAATCTTTTCTCCCCACACCCTGCAGAAAAGGTTGAAGACTGCCTGGAGCCAAGTCTGCTCAGTATTATGGTTATGAATTATTTAAGGTCAACTCTGCATGTTTAATCACTCCCATCAATGAAGGAACAGAACTTTTTTTGGCAGACTTGTCCCTCCTCCCTCTTGCCTTAATAACAATGCATTTAAATGATCAACATTTGAAAATTTCTCTACCATAAATGCATCCTGCTCTTCTGCTTTATGTCTGAGCTGTAAGCCAGGAGAGTCTTTTTTTAAAAAAATTGTGTTTGTTTGCCTAGAAATCAACAGCAGCTTTGCCACTAGATTCCTATGAACAGGCAAAGATTGGCATAGAGCAGGCATGTCAAACCTGCGGCCCTCCAGATGTTTTGGACTACAATTCCCATCTTCTCCAACCACTGGTCCTGCTAGCTAGGGATCATGGGATTTGTAGGCCAAAACATCTGGAGGGCCGCAGGTTTGACATGCCTGGCATAGAGGCACCCAGGCTGCCAAGTGTTGAAATTCAATCTGTCAGGTAGAAACCGCTGTACATTGCTGCATATAGCAGGGGGCTGGACATTACAGCTTATTGTAGGGTAACCGACCTCATATAACCAGCAGGCTTGAGTCTAATTGGTGTATGAAAGAGTTAAACCCATAGAGTAAGCTGTCCTCCCAGGCCTAACCTACCGGTATGTATCGTCCCCTCACCTTGAGAGGAATGGGATCCCTAAACCTTTGTTATTCCTCTCTCTTTGTGTGTGTGTTTGTTTCCGGCTGGTGACCTGTAGGTGAAAAAGGTCAAAGGCCTGGAAACGATGCCTTATGAGGAACGGCTTAGGGAGCTGGGTATGTTTAGCTGGGTATGTTTAGCCTGGAGAAGAGAAGGTTAAGGGGTGATATGATAGCCATGTTCAAATATATAAAAGGATGTCATATAGAGGAGGCAGAAAGCTTGTTTTCTGATGCTCCAGAGAAGCGGACATGGAGCAATGGATTCAAGCTACAAGAAAGAAGATTCCACCTAAACATTAGGAAGAACTTCCTGACAGTAAGAGCTGTTCGGCAGTGGAATTTGCTACCAAGGAGTGTGGTGGAGTCTCCTTCTTTGGAGGTCTTTAAGCAGAGGCTTGACAGGCATATGTCAAGAATGCTTTGATAGTGTTTCCTGCTCGGACTGGATGGCCCTTGTGGTCTCTTCCAACTCTACGATTCTATGATTCTATGATTCTACATGTGGAATTCAGTATGTAAGGATCTCTGAGCTGGTTGCTCCAGTAAATGGCTTTAACCAGCCTCTTGTTTCTGACCAGAATGGAGTTTAAAACTAGTGTTTTTCTATACTAATAATTTATAAACTTTTGACTACCTGTGCATTTTTTTCAGATTGCTGTATGGAAAAGCACATGACATTGACTTTGGAAGAGTTTTGTAAGTAAACCACTTTACGACTTAGCAAACGTGTGGTCTATCTGTGCTAGCTGTGTGGGAAAGCTTTGGAAAAAACTTTTAAAAGGGGACATTTTGGGACTCACTGGAAGGGCACATTTTAAGGGTTTTCCAGCCAATATTTCCATGTGTTTCTTTACTGCAAGTTTTGTAATATTAAATCTCTGCTGGGGTTCTCTCACCAAAGAGTACCTGTCCTAAACTTGGGTCTTGGCTTCCAGGATTCCAACATTTATTGTGTGTAGTAAAAATGTCAACACACAGAAGACATCTCTAGAAAAAAAAGATAAAGTGGCCTTCACATGGCAATCATTAACATGTGCACAGTCTTGAAGCTGCTCAACAAATTTATTTGTTTAGAATATATAAAGGCCACCCAATAGCAAGAGTTCACTGTGTGGCCTATAGCAAGAAATAAAATGCAGTTCCAGTCTCTGTCCTTGTCCCTGGAAATGATTATTTGCCTTTTGCTTTTCTTGTATGTATGAATATATATATAATAATATGCAATAAGACTTTATTGATCTTTAATTTTGATTTGTTGGGGAGAAATTATAAACAATGAATATTCGTCCGGAACTCATCCTAATTTGCTTATGTAGTGGTTGCTTGTCATCCCAATGATAATTTGTTCATTCCACACTTTTCTGTGCATTTCCTTGTCACTTTCCTAACTCCAGGAAGTTGTTGTTTTTAAGTTAATTTGTTTCACCTGGTCGACACTGCACTTTAATTTATGCCAACTTTGCACGTCTAAATTTCCAGTATATTCAAAATACTGACAGTGTGCAGGTGATTCGCAAATCCCCCAAGTCTAGTTCCCATAGCTACCAAGTTTTCCCTTTTCTCGCGAGGAAGCCTATTCAGCATAAGGGAAATAAGGGAATTTCCCTTTAAAAAAGGGAGAACTTGGCAGCTATGCTAGTTCCATCAGTGGATGACTATGCCTTCCAATTTTTTAAAAAATTGAGTACTGTTTAGCAATTATTTTAATATCAATAAAAAAAAAAGCTTTCAGAGTGCTAGTTGATTTTTTCAACAATAAACATTTTGACTGTTGCCTGTGCTAATTTCTTGTAATAAACAATGGTGATCTGTCAAGGCAGGTTTTGGGTGTCCTCTGTAGTTTAATATTTTCTGTGCATTCTTGGCTACAAAATTAAAAAAAGACAGCCAACCATAAACTGAACATCATATTTCTTGGATGTGGATTGAACCATGTAGCTACATTATAAAAAATTTACACCCTGTTTTACATCTTATATAAAACACACTTTCCACAAAGATGGCTGCAGGCAAAATACAAAGCTCATAGAAGCTTGTAAACGTATGATGAGGCTTTAGTTTCAGCATTGCATGAAAGGAAATGTTCGCCCACCAAAATAATAAAATCATACTCCACATAGCACAAGAAAATAAGTATTATTAGATATAATTTTTTAGTTTGGCTAATTTAATTATTCTTTCCTCTAAGAGCCAGTGTGGTGTAGTGGTTAAGAGCGGTAGACACGTAATCTGGGGAACCGGGTTCGCGTCTCCGCTCCTCCACATGCAGCTGCTGGGTGACCTTGGGCAGGGCACACTTCTCTGAAGTCTCTCAGCCCCACTCACCTCACAGGGTGTTTGTTGTGGGGGAGGAAGGGAAAGGAGAATGTTAGCCGCTTGGAGACCCCTTCGGGTAGTGATAAAGCGGGATATCAAATCCAAACTGTTCTTCTCTTCTAATGATTACAACTTCCAATTCTGAGAGGGGGCAACTTTGAAAATAGCAATTTTTTACTAAGAATTTAAAATGTGGAAGCAGTTATTGATCACATGAAATCATCCAGAGGGCATCCCAAGGACCATAGGATCTATAGGTCAATGGGACCTTCCCCTCTATGACTGAACTACAACTCCCATCAGCCCCAGCAAGCATGGCCAATGGCAAGAGATGGTGGGAGTTGTAGTCAAAGAACAACAGGAAGGCCAAAGGTTCCCCTCACCTGCCAGAGAAGGCAGAGAAGGAGATTTGCAGGCAGATCAGGTGGTCTGCCCACAGAGACCTCCTGGTTGCATCAATGGAAGTTATCCCTTCTCCACATTCAGAGGAGGGGAGAAGAGATACATTGGAGGCAGATCATGTGAGGTTTGGGCACTGGCGTAGCAAGAGGGGATGATGGGGGTGGGCAGCCCCGGGCACCCCCCTGGAGGGGGGGTGACACTCGGCGTGTCCCCCTGCGACTCCCAAGCCGAGCGGTGCCGGGACCCTCTGCATGTGGCTGCAGCTGTGAGAGGAGGCTCCTGGCACCATCCCTGTGTGGCGCTGGAGCGGTTTGCCACCGCTAGCATGCAGGTGCGCTGCGTGGCGATGCCCCGCCCCGGGTGCCACTATGGGTGCCCAAGGGGCTTCCTCCGCCACTGGGTTTGGGTTCCTTAGCAGTATCCCCTGCTTTTTGTGTGCTTTTTGTTTTGAACCTTTTAAATAAATAAAAATACAAATTTCCTCACATCCCTCTGGGGCTGGGAGAGAGGAAAATAAGCCAACCCTGAAGCTTCTTTCCCAGTCAGACAGCCAACAACCGCCTGCACTTTCCACTTCTGTCATGGTTGACGCAAGTATAGCGGAGCTCAGGGTTTGGCGGTTCTGCTAGGTCATATTCTATCTTCCCCATCCTTACTTAATCGCTTTTCCTGTTAATTAATTTTTGCATTCTACTTGAGAACAGGTACCTAACGAGCCTGAAACCACAGAGTTTTACTTGCACAGTTCTTGCATTTTTACAATTGCATGGGGGAAACAGATCAGTGTTTGATTAAGCAATTTTGAAGTTATTGTAATTTGATGTTGGGTTTTGGTAATAAATTGGGCCTTTTAAATTGGTTTTCCAGAAATCCTCCCCCCCCTTCTTCTTTTTTATTTACTGTGTGCTCATCATGATTTGTGCTCATGATAGCACCGGGGCAGTTATATGCAATTCCGCTTCCAATACTGTTTGGACCAGCAGAAGTTTTGAGATGGACATACTGTTTATTTCCAGTTAGTGCTTGTCCTGCAACCTGTAGCTTTCTAAATCATGAATGTTCCACTTCATTTTTTTTGTCCTGCTTTTGTTGCACTAGAGTGCAGGAGTGCCCTTTCAGACAACATAATGCAAGAACACTGGGGAAGCATTGCAGAGCAACTAATAAAATTGAATGTTCTGTGGACAGTCCAATATAAATCCACTACTAATCCACTGTTATTGTTTCAATGATATGTTGCAGAATACAATGCTCATGACACCTCCTCCCTCTAAAACTGGAGAGACCATATACGAGTTAGAGGAAGGTTAATAAAGAGGCTTTCACTGGCCCATGCTAAATCAAACTTATTCTTAAAATACGCAGATCAACTAAAAACTTGTTTTTAAAAATGAAGGATTTCAAGTCAGTATTTCACCAGAGGGCACTATCTTTCCAGTTTCCAGTACAAATCACAAGTACTAGAACATATATTTTAACTTCACGGGAGCTTTAAAAGTCATCTATATATATAGTAACAGGATTTTGAAATATTTTTAAGCTCTGAACTGACTAAACTCCCACTAATGCTGTATTGCTGTCTGTATAGGGAAATATTTTAAACAGAATGTTTCATTTTAAAATGACATGACTCAAGTAAATATTGAGTATGATCGACATCAGCTACCTAATTCTAACAAAATAAAAAATTCCTTCCAGTAGCACCTTAGAGACCAACTAAGTTTGTCATTGGTCTGAGCCAATGCACTGAAACAGAAGTCACCAGACCCTGTAAGACCAATTGCAGTCGTTAACAGTTTCCACAGGTTTACCACTCCTATCAGCCAATCACCCATTCCCACCACCCTTCTGAGTAATACCCCTCCCCACCCTTTCACTGTATATAAGGGTCTGGTGACTTCTGTTTCAGTGTATCTGAAGAAGTGTGCATGCACACAAAAGCTCATACCAACGACAAACTTAGTTGGTCTCTAAGGTGCTACTGGAAGGAATTTTTAAATTTTGTTTCGACTACAGCAGACCAACACGGCTACCTACCTGTACCTAATTCTAGATATTGATCCCCCTCAACCTCCCATTCTTTTCTCTGCAGTTTGTGCCCCAGTCATATTTTTACACAAGAGTTAGGATAAGGTTCAGGTGGTGTAGTGGTATCCTGGAAGGGAGGTTGTAGCAAACTATGAGGAGGGGTTTGTGGGATGGTGCAGAAGGAAATGAGAGAAGCACTCCAGATTGCATCACACCTTGTACACAGGGCCGTCTTAGGCACCTTTGGCGCCCTGGCGCCGTGGTGCGACGGATCCCTCCGCTGCCCCCCGCCGCCCCGTTTTCCAGCGCGACGGGGGGGGGGGCTTAGCGCGCAGCGCTTAGGGCTGCACGGGCTGCGCGGGCGGCGGGCAGGAGCAGCTGCGTGGCGCCCCCCCCCCGGCGGGCCGCTGCCGTGGCGCCCTGCGCCACCCAGCCTAGCCGTAGAGCCGGCCCTGCTTGTACACATGCACCTATCAGATCTTTCACTGATTGGCTACATTGGAGAATGCGGGGATGGGAAATATGTGTTGTGCCCGAATAGCCATCTGCTACCTGGTGTTTAGCCAATAAAGGTGGGTGCACGTGAGGCTCAAACACTTGCCTCTTGAGACAACACAAGCTTATTGTTATGTCCGAATCAAGCTTACTTCTTTCTGCCCTAATTTTGTCCCTTCTGAATCCTAATTCTAGAGATTCAAAGTCCACAGCACTTTCAACAAGACCCAATTTATGAATCGCATTTGCACTAACCCATATTATGTAATAAGGATAGTTCAATATTATTATTTTTTGCTTCTGCATTTTCTGTACATTTTAAACCTTTTAAACCTCTTGTGAACAGAATGTGCATACTTGACTACCAAACCACCCACATTCTTGTAGCATTTTAACACTTTAACACAAAAAACCCATCTTCATTGTGCTCGTGGTCAAATGGCACATGAGCTAGAACTGCTTTTGCAGCCTTAAGATCATAAGGACTATGGCCCAGTTCACCTGTGAATAGGTGTGTAAACACCCCAGAGCCTCTGGCTGAGTTCAGCAATTCGTAATATTGAATGAACTGCCATGCAAATCCATAATGGATTTTCTGTGGAAATTTGCTACTTGAGGCAGGGAAGCTGACATGAAAACGGAATTCTGTCTGAGGCTTCTGTGCTGCCCATGCCTCGATGGAACATCTGAAATGTTCAATGTTCAGGATTAATGAACTGCTTACCAGCTGTCATTTTCCTTTCGTGAGACTCTGGAGGACAGTTATCACACCCACAGCGGGAAGCTATTTATTGGAATAGTTATACTTGCTGCAGACACTTCTGTTCCAATAATCTACTCTGCTTTACAGGGTGCCTGAATGCTGTAGGATAAGAACTGATTACAGAATGAAGGGAGCAAGAATGTGGTGAAAAAAATTCTCTGTAATTGAAATGTCACAGTATGTTAAGCAAGGGCAAAGTGAGGCAACTGTTTTATTCTTAGTGCTCATTTCTGAAGAAAAGGAAAATTGCTAGAATAATTTTTGTCCCGGTTGAAAACTAATTAAGTGTTTGATGCTGAGCTGGTTTTTAGGTGAATAATGAATGGCAAGACATGACATCTGAATTGCTTGGATGTGTCTTCAAAATGCCACAGTATATATGAACAGGGAAGGGTTTGAATATTAAGTCAACAATTATAAGATGGCAACAGATTTGAGGAGGGGGAGGGGGGAGAGACGGTGTTTATTCTGAGCCTCCTTCTTTTCTGTGGTGGCACCCCAAATTTAGAAGGCCTTTCCTGGGGAGTCCGACCTCTCATGTCTATATAACAGATTGAGATTGAATCCTGACAAGACAGAAGTACTGTTTGTGGGGGGACAGGAGGCGGGCAGGTGTGGAGGACTCCCTGGTCCTGAATGGGGTAACTGTGCCCCTGAAGGACCAGGTGCGCAGCCTGGGAGTCATTTTGGACTCACAGCTGTCCATGGAGGCGCAGGTCAATTCTGTGTCCAGGGCAGCTGTTTATCAGCTCCATCTGGTACGCAGGCTGAGACCCTGCCTGCCTGCAGACTGTCTAGCCAGAGTGGTGCATGCTCTAGTTAGCTCCCGCTTGGACTACTGCAATGATCTCTACGTGGGGCTACCTTTGAAGGTGACCCGGAAACTACAACTAATCCAGAATGCGGCAGCTAGAGTGGTGACTGGGAGCGGACGCCGAGACCACATAACACCGGTCCTGAAAGACCTACATTGGCTCCCAGTACGTTTCCGAGCACAGTTCAAAGTGTTGGTGCTGACCTTTAAAGCCCTAAATGGCCTTGGTCCAGTATACCTGAAGGAGCGTCTCCACCCCCATTGTTCTCCCCGGACACTGAGGTCCAGCTCTGAGGGCCTTCTGGCGGTTCCCTCATTGTGAGAAGCCAAGTTGCAGGGAACCAGGCAGAGGGCCTTCTCGGTAGTGGCGCCCACCCTCTGGAATGCCCTCCCATCAGATGTCAAAGAGAAAAACAGCTACCAGATTTTTAGAAGACATCTGAAGGCAGCCCTGTTTAGGGAGGCTTTTAATGTTTAATAGATTATTTTATTTCATTTTTCTGTTGGAAGCCGCCCAGAGTGGCTGGGGAGACCCAGCCAGATGGGCGGGGTATAAATAATAAATAATAATAATAATAATAATAATAATAATAATAATACATGCATTTCTGAGGCATTTCTTTGCCCACTCAATTTAGAGTGTAGAATTATTTTTTGGGGAGTGGGGGTGGAATTGTGTGTTATATTGTTTCTAGCTTTTTAATTATTTTGACTAGCTGTATTTTGCTTTGTTTATATGTTGGTTTAAGACTGCATTGCTCTGCTCTGCTAATTTTATCCACACCTCTGTACACCGCCTTGGAATAAAGGATGGATTAAATATATTATAAATAAGCAAATAAGCCACCTGCTGGCAGACCAGCCATCACCAATCACTGGCCATTTACCGGTATTTCAGTGGGTATTCTCTGAGTAAGGATGAGTGATTCAGGAGGGGAGTGTGGGGAGGAGGGTTACACAATATCTCACCCCAGTGCCATTGTTCCGATCTACCGGTAATTCATGCCACATGACTGCCTTTATTTCGTTTTTAGCCAGGAGAACCCATTGTGGAATGCCTGTATCATGTGAAATCTGGACCTAAGAAACAGTTAATTAATGGGAATGCTAAAACGTTTGGCACTGTGACTGTTGTACAATTTTACTCTTTCATTCCAGATTTTGGAAAGTCCAGGGAAACTTTAAGAATAGAGTTACCTGGCCCTACAAAAACATTCTTTCTCAATTCTGAATCCTGCTCTTTATTGCATATTTGTCCTTTTACATGGCTGCAGCATTCTCAGTGAAATTCTCACAGTCCGGAGTGACCTAAACCTGCCAAATAAGCACTGCCTGGGGTGATGGAAAGCCCAAACTGAAATTTACGGTGCTTTCTGACTGATAAAGAACTGCGAGGAAGGTCAATATTGCTATTTTAAACAGACAGCTCTGAAGAGTTATATGCCTCTGATCCAGCAAAAATTTACTTGTGACAAAAGCAACTTTTGCTGGGAATGAACCATCGCCACGCTTTTTAAACATATATGGTTTTAGTCTCTGAAGGCTGCAGTGCAGTTTTTGGCACAAAGCTGTATCAGAATGCATTTTAAAAACTGTATATCTCAAGATAAAATTTGTTTCAAAAGGCATACTTTAAGAGAAGATACGTTGTGAAACACATCATGGTTCAAGTGGCTTTCACTAGCCTTTTCTTAGTGCTCCTTGTTAAGCATTAGATGACATTTAATGAACATTCATTCCGATTTATTAGCAGGTTGTTGAGATGGCCTTGTGTCAAAGTGAGCGTTATCTTACATTTTCCAGTATGTTTCTCCATCACTCTCCTTATAGCAAGAAGTCCCATCTTTTGGGGAAGTGGGTTTGCTGCTTAAGACTTCCCAAGCAGCTTTAATTGAGAAACCTGGATTTGCTGGGATGTGATTGAATATATATCACCACAAAAAACGATAGTCTGTAAGCGTACCATAGGCTAGGGGCTGAGGCAGTCCCCCTCCCTGCATTTTTTGAGGGTGTTGGGACCCCTCACTTTTAAGAGGGCTTTTGGCTCCTCCTCCGGGCTCCTTGCAATATCATGTGGCCTTGTGTGATGTTCAAGCATCAGGCTCCCTCAATCCTCTGGAGAAGCTGGTGCCCTTGAAGTGTCCTCAGTCTGACATTAGCTCTCAGGAATTCAGCTGATCATGCAAGGGGTAAGTGTGGATGGAGGGCTAGGAATGCATACCCCCAATTTCCCCTGCATGCTGGGTAAGTCCCCCATCCCCTCACTGTCCACATGCAGGCACTATAATCTGAAGAGGGCTTCTGATCATGTTCAGTTAATTGCAGTTAGATGCTTCCTTGTGGTTGGCAACTCTGCATTGTCAGCTGAACATGATTAGAAGCTCCCTACAGACATTTATAAGGGACGTGGGTGGTGCTGTGGGTTAAACCACAGAGCCTAGGGCTTGCCGATCAGAAGGTCGGCGGTTCGAATCCCTGCGATGGGGTGAGCTCCCGTTGCTCGGTCCCAGCTCCTGCCAACCTAGCAGTGCGAAAGCACCTCAAAGTGCAAGTAGATAAATAGGGGGAAGGTAAACAGCGTTTCCGTGTGCTGCTCTGGTTCGCCAGAAGCGGCTTTGTCATGCTGGCCACATGACCTGGAAGCTATACGCCGGCTCCCTTGGCCAATAACGTGAGATGAGCGCCGCAACCCCAGAGTCTGTCACGACTAGACCTAATGGTCAGGGGTCCCTTTACCTTTACCAACATTTATGGTAGGTGGCATATCTGGTGTGTAGGGATAGGGCGAGGATGCGTCCAGTTATTTGCGCACATTTAAGCTCCATGTGACCAGGCTGCACACATGAATAGGGTCGTTGTGCATATTAAGGGCGACTGTGTTTTTATGAATATTTTCGAAAACTGTATCATAGAATGTGCACCTTTCCTTTCACCTATTCAGGTTGTTTATATTTTTCTTAGAAGTCAACAGTACTCTCAAGAATGGATTAATAACACCAGACAGACAATGCAGTTTTATTCCCCCTGAGCTTAAGGTGTCAGAGATTAGACATTTTATCAAGTGCGACAGATTCTGATTGATTGGCTCTCTACTCCCACCCCCTTCTTTTGCTGCTCAAGGGCAGCTGAATGAACAAGACCAAGCAAGGATGAGTGACTTTTAGATGTGTGAAAAGGGCATTTCCTCCTCATCTCATGGCTACCAGGAGGAGTCCGAGAACCAGATACAGTATAGCTAACGAAAAGCACTGGAAGGCAGGGACAGCCTTGAATAATGCTCACTTTCTTGTCATGATATGTAGCACTACTGGGAAATAATTGACACTTCCTTGTAATTATGCCCTACTCCTGTGGGGCGCGAAACATCCCATTTTTGTTTCTTTCAATATCCTTCAATAAAAGGCTTAAATAGTTTGCTCGGATCTGAATAGGCTTGTTATTCCTTTGAAAGACTGAGGTTAATATTCATTCTATTGTACTCATTTCGGATTTGAGTATTCTGCACCGACTAGAGAATTCGTTCTTAATTTGAAGCTATTTCAGCGCTATGAAATATTTCTCGGCCTGCTACAAAGGCACGGAAATGAAGGAGATTGGTTCTGTGGCTTCTGTGTCTATTTTAATCAGACAGAGCAAATGCATTTGGAATAATGGCTGACTTTGACTCCAGCTAGGAAAAGACTTGACAGTATAAATATTTTTAAACTATTTCAATTATTTCCCAGTGATGTTACTAAGATTTTTCAGGCTGAAATCCTAAAGAGACATATCGGGTCCTCCCTCAAAGAGGACACTTGTTGCGGTGAGACCTGGAGACCGACACCCTGTGTTGTGGGTGGGTAAGATTGGTCAGCCACAACACCCGATTGGAAGGTGCCTTGATTTTGGGTTCAATCTGGCCAATGGGGCACAGTCCAAATGGATTGAGGGACCTATATATACACCCATGCACGTGACCCACAGCTTCCTCTTTCGGTGTGTGCATTCGGAACACTCGCCTACCTCTCCCTATATTTAGGGCTTGCGCTTGACCTTGCTATGCCGTCATGTGTCATCTGTCGTTGGGACAGGGGCACGGCAGGAATTTTCCCCACTTGGCTGATTGGCTGGTGCCATTTGGGTTTCACCTGCCGCGTAGCAAATCATCACAACTTGTAAGGTGGCAGATAGGCACTGGTTCAGGTGATAGGGCTGGGAGAACGGTCTCACCATCCCTATGTGAAGGGTATTCCGTTAAAGGAATCCAGGGACTCAAATGGTTTGGTCAACCCCTGTGAGGGGGTTGTGCCTGTGCCTGAGTCCAGGGGGATATCTGGATGGCGGACATAGCTTGTTCCCGGCTTTCCACCTATCCAGGTGTTCACCCTTGGCTGACCTATGGTTGTGCCCTGGGTCAGCGCTACTTGCAAGGGTGCAGGGAGGTAGTCGAACCAGAACCTATGCAACCACTCACTTTCTGTAATCGATAAGGTTGTGACCTAAATTCTGCCAAAAACCAAACCAAAATTTGAGTCATGTGTGAATTTATGTGTGGGGGGGGGAGGTCTCTGGGTCTGAACACGCAAATTGAACAAAGTGGGACTTACTTCTGAGTAAGCAGTGTATAAGATTCACTGTTAGAGTTAGAAAAGAAAATCCAATAAATATTATTTGGACTGTATGAAACTTAAGAGAAATAACCGACAATCTGTTATAGAGTTTGTCTTCTTCTTCTTCTTCTTCTTCTTCTTCTTCTTCTTCTTCTTCTTCTTCTTCTTCTTCTTCTTCTTCTTCTTCTTCTTCTTCTTCTTCTTCTTCTTCTTCTTCTTCTCCCAGTTATACAAATTCTAGACCTTACCATGATGATTTATTTCCTTTTTTAAAAAAAGCCTCTGTATGTTGAACCTATGAGAAAGTTTTTCTTAGTTCGTAACAGATATAATCCCGCCATTAATTTAACCCAGTTATCTGCTGCTCTATAAGTGGTCATTGAGAACAATAATTGCAAAGGAGGCATCTGGGTGCAAGAGGAGGAGGCAGTGAATAGTGGCAGAGAAGTGCAGATCAGTTGAGGCGACCAGATCATCTTGCCTCATGGGCGGGCTAGCTATATATATATAATTCTAACTTTCTTTGGTAATTATTTATACAGTCAACAGGCCTAAATGAAACTTCTGGCTTGTACGCATTGCGTTATCAAAATCTGAAAACACAGAGCAAGGGTTTTAACTTTTAGGACCGCAATCTTACGGTCCCAGGTAACCCACAAGCAATCTCTGGTTGGAGCTGTAGTCTCTAGTCATACTGCTTCTCTAGTCAGAGAAAAATGGAGATATTGTTCTTCTAGACCAGGCACCCCCAAACTTCGGCCCTCCAGATGTTTTGGACTACAATTCCCATCTTCCCTGACCACTGGTCCTGTTAGCTAGGGATCATGGGAGTTGTAGGCCGAAACATCTGGAGGGCCGCAGTTTGGGGGATGCCTGTTCTAGACAGTGAAGTATTATCTCTCTTTGATCTTGCTGCCCTCGTAAAAGTATACATTTAAAATTCAAATACTTGTTGGAGTCAAATATACATCAGTTTCCCCATACTTATGTAATGTATGCAAGGGACAGCTGGAGCAGAGTGTGCCACACCACCTGGCATGAACAGGGTTGGTGCCAGGAGCAGGCATTGCAGGGCACTTGTTGAAAGCCACACATCTGCAGGGGCCCCATTGCCCATCTCTGAGGTCTCCTGATCTCGGAGCTACTCCTCTTGCTGCCTGTTCATTCTGAGCATCCAGGAATGATAAGAGGGAGGAGAAATGGAGACCCCTCCTCTACTTCTATGCTACCAGAGTTAAGAAGAGAGCAGAGAGAATTGCAGCAGATCCTTGACATCCCGGTCATCATCTGCTAGATTTACTCCCATCTGGATGTCGCTACAGGTCTGCATATACAAAATCGGCCAGGCACAGGAACAGTTTTCCCTCTTGTGCCATTAAATTGTTAAATTTGTAGATGTGTAGCTGAAGGGGAGGTCAATTATAGGTGGGTTTCTTTGCTTACAGTCATACCTCGACATCCGAACACTTCGACTTCTGAAGGTTTCGACTTCCGAAGACGACAACCCCCGGAAGTCCTTTCATGGCGTGTACGTTCTGCGCCTGCGCAGAAGCACGAAATCGCGCTTTGCGCATGCACCGTAGCAGCGCTTCGACATCTGAAAACCTCGACTTACGAAGACGGCCACGGAACGGATCATCTTCGTAAGTCAAGGTACCACTGTATTTGTATTGCGAGTGGAACAGTGTGTGTATGTCTACATTGCAATGTAGCCGAAACAAATTCCAGGTATGTTGGAAAATGTCCTTGGTCAATAATAAATTATTCTTATTCTTATTCTTCTTCCTTCTGGAGAGTTCTGTGACCTGGGCCCAGAGCGAGAGGTTGAACACATGCGCAGTGGTGCCTCAGAGAAGGGACCCCACGGAAGCCTCCTCACTCAGGGATCTCAAGACCTGCAGCCAGCAGTTGATATGAAGGCAAGACACCCAAAGGCACTGGCAAACCGGCAAAGCCGGCACATCATCACAGCTGTCCCCCTCCTCCGCTCCATGGTCAGCTATTGTCTCGGCGAGATGCAATGGTTTTGAGAGTGCAGTAAAGAAGAATCAAGATGTGCATGGCCAGGCCTTACTATCTGATAACGTGCAGGAATGGCCCACTCTGTGAAGTGCAGCTGCAGCTGCGTGTTGCCTACAGGGAAACATTGAGCTGTCTGCAAATATAATACAGTAATGTCATTGGATTGTGCTAGTACTTGCTGCTAGAGGCTACTGGGGAGACATCCCCATGCACGTCTGAAGTGTAAAAAGCACAGATTCCAAGGCTCCTGTCTAATAACCCAGATTTACCTATACAGAAGCAATCTCTTTCACTTAGGGTCTTGACAGGATACAGTGACGAGAGCGAAAGTGTCCCAGTGCTTTCTCATTCATGTCGATGGAGAAAGTGGCGTTCTCCCTGCCTTCTTGGATGACTATCACTTTGCAAAAGCATTTGAGCAAAACATTCCCTCTGTGCCTCGCATCCAGTTGTTCAGAGTAATTCTATGACACAAGCAGTTTTCACTGCAGAAAGATATCTCTCCAAACCCCCTGCCGCTTGCAATTTCCACAAGTGCTTGGCTTGTTTGTATGTTTAAATAGCTTGCCTCCCAAGCACAAATTAAGAACTCAGTTCAATGAGATGAATGCAAAAAAACCTGGCTTTGTTGCCAAAGGGATGATGAGGCTCATAATCAGAATCAGAAGATAAAACTGTTCTGGACTATACCACTTTATGTTGCTGGCGGAATATGAATGTTCATCCATGGGGGGTGAGAAGACATCCTCTGACCATAGAAAAATAGCATGCTGGGAAGAATAGTTTGTTGTATGGTCCTTTCTTCCTGAACGGCTAGATTTCTACATTAAGGGAACATGTTTAATGCGAATGCATTCAAACGCTCCACCTGCAGCTTGAAATGGTAGTCCCTGAAAAGCTTTACTACTTGATTCCATTGCATATATAACCTTGCCCTAAGGCTGGAGTGTGGCAGTGGATTGAATCCAATTCTGATTCTTATTGTGGTTACCCACACCAAGTTCCATATTGTTACAAAAGCCCAGTGCCTTTAAATATACCTTTCCCAAAAAACCGGAGGCCTTTTTATTGGGACTTATAGGACAGGAGATTGTAAAGGGAGATCAAGTATTATTCTTGTATGCGACAACTGCGGCTAGGACTTTGTTAGCCCAAAAATGGAAAACGCAGGAGTTACCGACGACCGAAGAGTGGCAGACAAAAATGATGGACTATGCGGAATTAGCAAGACTGACGAGCAGGATCCGAAACCAGGGAGAGGCAAAGTTCCAAAAAGACTGGAGTAAATTTGTGGACTATATGGAGAGGAATTGTAGAAGTTTAAAGACACTTGCAGGACTGAAATAAATCATACGAAATGACTTTAAATAAGGAGTAGAGGAACTGCGAGATAAGAGTTGAAAAGAAAACCAAATGAGGGGAGGGAGGGAGGGAAGTCAAAGCTTGGCAGAGCATTGGGAATTCGAGATAGGGGAATAGATGTTAAAAAGAGAAAATTTGTGTGTGTTTGTTTTTTAATGTTTTGTTTTGATTAATGTGTTTATTTGGAAATTTTAATAAATTGCTATATATATATATATATAGCCCAGTGCCTGCCCCTCTCTCTGCAAAGCAGTGGCTGTTTGCTTTGGAGAACAGAAGACATGGCGGAGACTGTCATGCTTTATGAAATAGGGCTCATGCACCTATTTACACCTTCAGTTTGCCTGGAGGGAGTCCAGATCTTACCAGCATGGTCTACAGCAGTGCAGGAGACCCTTTCGTGTCCCTCTCCAAGATGGATCTCTGTTTTACTTCCTCCTTCTTCCCAGGAATCCATACTTTGAAACTCCCCTTTCCTGCCCCCTTAAACACACAGTGGACAACCTTTGTGATATCTTACTCCCCAGGCCAAAGGATCCTTCTATGGCCCACCAACACATTTTTATAATGCTAACGGGTCTGCTCTTCCTCCAGCCAGCCAGGCTGGTTTACATAAGCCAGCCCAGGAATTTCCTTAATTCCCTGTCTGGCACAGTTCTGTACTTTAATCCACATCCCAATTAATCAAAATCCTAGTATTTATTCGTTCCTAGTGTGCATTCCTATGGGATTCGACTTACATTTTTTTTAGACTTACGAATGTGCGTTCGGAACGCATTAAATTCGTAAGTAGAGGTACCACTGTATAGTTCTGGAGTCCTTTGGCCAACCACCTGGAGCAGATTTTCATGGGTTGCAGGTCGAAGGGGCAACCAGTTTTCTTCATCTCCCCCTTCTGTTAGGTGTCATGTCAAAAGTCCCTGTGAGAGTGGAAGGTCGCAATTTGATGCAAGTAGTTTGAGAAAGGGTTCACTTTCTGTAGTGTACTTTTTTCCTCCCACTATCGATTCTGATCAGAGAGATTTTGCACATTGTGTTGTGGAAAATGTGTTTCCCGGAGTATATATATACCACAGGCAGCTACTCCTGTTTCAAATTTTCTTCAGCTGTCTCAGAATATTCTACCTTTATTGCATGTAGCTGGTGGTTTCCAGCATATTCCTCTGTGGGTACCATGAGTGCTGAGTTCTGCATCAGATGGTTTGTATGCATCTCCCTTCTTGGATCAGTGTGGCATTGAGATGTTGCAGATAGTGTTTTGAATACTCAGAAGTGCTACACAAATGCAATTTTTTTTTAGGATTTATTTGCACACAACGATCTATTTCAGGGCGATGAATTGGATCTGGCCGGCAGGCAAAATCCTAGGTTCCCCCACCTTAGGTTGGTCATTTTGGGAGGTGGGTGGGTCTTGCTCACCTGTCAATCACCTAATACCACTATGACTCCAGATGACCCATTTTTTCCCTTTGTAATCCAGCCAAGTGACTTTAAATTAATGGCAACCAGCAACCCTGACTTCTAGCTTCTCTTTCTGCAGCGGCAGCTGTGTGGAGTTCCTCATGGCAAACTCAGTAGTTTGTTGATCCCAGGGAGTTTTTAATCAGCACCAATCAGCTGCTAGGCACTGACTTCAAACTCTGTTCTGCTCAGCTTTCTGCTCGGCTCAGCTGTGCTATGGAGCTTCCAAAAGGGATGGCTTGGAAATGCGAGTGGGAAGGAGGAAGGCATCTCTTCAGCTACTCCCGAGACTGAAAATGAATGAAGTTGGGTGTGGAGCCAGAAGTCATATGTAAAAGGCAATAGCTGTATTGTTTTACTCCAAGAAATATGTTAAGACAGTACCAGAAATATAAATAAAGCATGATGTTGCTACGGTTAGGCATGAGTCCCTTCTATTTCCTGGATCCAGCAAGGATCCAATTGTTGGAATAGCCAGCCAACTTCTTGGTAATATCCTATGTATGGATTGTTAAGGTAACAAAGGAGGTGGCTCTGTGCCAGAGATCAATTGGTTGGGCCTCCCTCCCTCCATCAGCTGGTAGTTAGAAGGGCAAAAGCCAGAGTGGAGGTGTTTGTGAGCTAGAAGCTAGAAGGAGGCTGCAGGCTGAAGCCTGTGAGGGAAAGACGTGCTTGATTTCTGTGTCTGTAACCCCTGGAATCTTGCATTGCTCAAAAATCGGGGTGGTATGAAAAAATAGTAAGGAAGAACATGCTTCTCCAATGATTCAGATACATGCAAACTAGCAGGATTTGATTATTTATTTCTTATTTTTTTTGTCCAACCAGTATTAAAGACATTGGCTGGGTAACATTGCAAAAGCCACGACCATAAAACAATGAATAAAACAAGGAATGTGCATTTTGAAAAAGTGCTCTGAATGAATTCCTGTGCCTAAAACATAGTCAGATATACAGGAAAAGCCAGCTGAATCTGAATAGAGAAATAGAGACATGTTAACAATTGTTAGTTCCGTTCTATTACCATACGCCTGCCACTTGCAGACTAGCCCAAATCTGCAGGGTTTCGAACACATCTGAAAGATGCTGATGCCTGGCCAGGGGAAGGGGAGCCATCAGAGAGCTCTCGAGGGCACCACTTTACATATTCTTGACATCCTATCTCAGCACAGGCAAATGTATTATTAAAAGGCAGCTCTGGGTCAACCTAAGATAAGTCAATGTGTCGAAAGGAATGAAGGGGTCCCTTAGGAGTGCTGCTTCCAAGCCTTTGTAGGTCAAAAGTAGCGCATGGAAATGTACCTAGAGGGAAAACGGGAAGCGAATGCAGACTCTAAAGGGCTGGCGTAATGTCATCTTGTGATCCTGCTGTCAAGAGAGAGGCTGCCACTTTTTGCATCTCCTGAAGCGGCAAGATAGCACTGGTTGAATGACTGGATGTCACTGAACAAGTGAGGAAACTAATAAACATTTGTGAAAACAGCCGAGAGGGAGCGAGCTCATTGTTGAAACAAGAAGCTCTTTTTTTTTTTTAAACAAAACAAAACTGGATTTCTGCGGTTCATCCTTCTGGGGGTTTGGCTTTTCACAACACCCGCCAAGGAAAAGGACCACGAAGGCTCACAACCACATAGAAATCATTTGCTGTCCTGTGAGACAAATTGCACAAACCTTTTGAACAACTGTGTCAGACATGCTTGGATACCATAGCAACCACCAGCATGTTTGAAGTAAGCCAGTAAATTCCATCAGTCTTTTGGTGCCAAAATAGCAGCTGCTACTGTCTTACTGCGAAGACGCATCACACACATTCAGTTTTGTTTTTATCCTACAGAAACTAAATCTGCTGATTAGAAAAAATACACTACTGAAGAAAAATATTTGTTTCAGCTACATATTCTTTATGTAGGGAACATTTCTACCTCTACCTCTACCTCTCTTTCAAATCAGAACCAGTGAAGGCGGTGAAGGTCTTGTGTGAGTGCCTGGAGGAGGTTGGAGGATGGATGGTGGCTAACAGATTGAGGTTGAATCCTGACAAGACAGAAGTACTGTTTGTGGGGGACAGGAGGCGGGCAGGTGTGAAGGACTCCCTGGTCCTGAATGGGGTAACTGTGCCCCTAAAGGACCAGGTGCGCAGCCTGGGAGTCATTCTGGACTCACAGCTGTCCATGGAGGCACAGGTCAATTCTGTGTCCAGGGCAGCTGTTTATCAGCTCCATCTGGTACGCAGGCTGAGACCCTACCTGCCTGCGGATTGTCTCGCCAGAGTGGTGCATTGCAGTAGTCCAAGCATCTCTTGCTTGGACTACTGCAATGCGCTCTACGTGGGGCTACCTTTGAAGGTGACCCGGAAACAACAACTAATCCAGAATGCGGCAGCTAGAGTGGTGACTGGGAGCGGACGCCGAGACCACATACCACCGGTCTTGAAAGACCTACATTGGCTCCCAGTAAGTTTCTGAGCACAGTTCAAAGTGTTGGTGCTGACCTTTAAAGCCCTAAACGGCCTCGGTCCAGTATACCTAAAGGAGCGTCTCCACCCCCATCGTTCTGCCCGGACACTGAGGTCCAGCTCCGAGGGCCTTCTGGCGGTTCCCTCATTGCGAGAAGCCAAGTTGCAGGGAACCAGGCAGAGGGCCTTCTCGGTGGTGGCGCCTGCCCTGTGGAACGCCCTCCCATCAGATGTCAAAAAGGAAAACAGCTACCAGATTTTTAGAAGATACAGTGGTGCCTCGCTAGACGAAATTAATTCGTTCCACGGGTCTTTTCTTATAGCGAAAAATTCGTCTAGCGAATCTCATAGCAATGCATTGAATTTTTTTTGGATTTTTTTTTTTTTGCCCATCGGAACACATTAATTGAATTTCAATGCATTCCTATGGGAAACCGCGATTCGCTAGATGAATTTTTCGAAAATCGCATTCGTCTAGCGAGGCAAGCTCCGCTCGAAAAATCCTTTCGTTAAGCGGAAATTTCGTTAAGCAGGGCATTCATTAAGCGATGCACCACTGTACCTGAAGGCAGCCCTGTTTAGGGAGGCTTTTAATGTTTAAGAAATTAGTGTATTTTAATGTTTCTGTTGGAAGCCGCCCAGAGTGGCTGGGGAAACCCAGCCAGATGGGCGGGGTATAAATAATAAATTATTATTATTATTATTATTATTATTTCTATTCCTTGGTCGAGAGGGACTCACACTTTTATAGTAGTCATCCAACTGAAAAAGTTGTAGGAATTCATTATGTGGCCTTCATTATGAACCAGAACCCTGTCATGTTAGCACATTGAACAACTGTTAAAAAAGATGAGGAAAGCCATTGAACAGGCCTTCACTGGGTGCTAACCAAATAAGTCATAATCAGAGAGTAGACCCATTAACTCAAGTGTGACTGGGATTGAATATCATTGCATTTCCAAATCACGGAATAATAAAGATTTTCCAGAAGTGTTCTTAATTTACTTATTTGTGATTTTAGGAGGTTTACGGACTCATGATCTGACTTCCTCAAAGGTCATTATTGTGGTTAGGAATTGGACAGGCAGACAAGACTAATTAACATTATTTTGTGCCTCAAAACCATACAATATGGCTGATTGGGTAAGGAAGCAAGGGTAAGAAGTGGTCTGATAAATTACCTCTTAAAAGTCACAATATGCAAGCACAATGGGCATTGTCCATTTCTGCCTCATTAGTACGTATACGCTTTAACATTTATTCAATTGTTTCTGGAGAGTGCAGATTGCAGATGCCTGCTATATCTTGACAGGATAGCTGCTCCACAAAACAGGGGCAGCTACACTAAAAGCCCTGCTCTGAGTTATTGTGGTGTAGACTTCTGAGATCCTTGGAATTTGCTGGAGAAACTCTTCTGCAGACTGCAGCAATCTACAGGGTGTATAAGGGGTTGAGTGCTCTCTCAAGTAACCCGTATAGGGTATTATAAGTTAATACCAACATCTTGAGCTTGGTGCAAATCCTGAAAACAGAGTGTTATATGCTGGAGGTAGTTTCTCCACACAAACAACACAACTGTCGTGTGCTGCAACAGCTGTAGCCTCCAGCGTCCAGACCAACCCCAAGGGTCATCCCATATGCAGCACATTGTAATAATCCAATTGTGAGGTTAGAACTGTGGTCAAATCATTCTGAACTAGGAACGGTTGTAGTTATCTTACCAACCAAAGTTGGTGAAAGGCACTCCTAGACCCCCAAAGTGTCCCTATTTTCCAGGGACGTCCCAGATTTAGAACAGCTGTTCTGGTTTCTGATTTGAGCTTGGAATGTCCCACTTTTCCTTAGGATGTCCCTATTTTCATTGGAGAAATGTTGGAGGGTATGCACTCCTAGCCACAGAGGGCACCTTCACCTCCAGTGACAGAGCTGGAAACAGGGGCACCCCAAACTACGCGCTTGTTCCTTCCTCATTGCTTTGGAGTCTCACGGAAGTCTTTTAGGCCACAAAACTCCTGTAGTTTTATTTTGTGCTTTCTTTGTGCTGTTTTGTTAAATGTTAACAATGTGGCCAGAACTTTCTCGAGAGAAGCATTAACATAATAGTAGGCATAAGCACTTGCAGTACATAGCTCAGAATTAGCATATCTCGAGTTGGAAGCATTTGTCATTTTTATCTCTTTCCGCCATGCTATGCTTACCTACTGAAAACAGATTGTCCCATGCAACCCTGATGGATGAAGCAGCACACTTGTAAACGGATATATTTACATATATTGCTTGACGACGACGACGAAAATCTATCTTTCCCTCACTAATGGAGCCGGATAAGATTAAATCTAAGGTGATATAGCAGGCAATATCAGTTCTGCAGGGCTGGTGGCATAAGGTTTGGGTTTTCATTTATCTGGTGGAGAAAACCAACACATGCCAACTTGTCAATCTATATATTGAGATCCGATATGCAACTGGTTAGCTATGCTGGCACGATGACACAGGAAGACACATACATAACAAAGAAAAACAGAGGGGAAAAAAGGTAATAAGAAAATTCAAATTATATATATACAGAATGAATTTGTAAAACAAAACAGAAAAAAGAGAAAAACACAAGCAAAATTGTCCCAAATAAAGTAGAAAAAAGAAATACAAATAAAAAACACTTCCTGTTATTTACAGCACACGTTCCTTTGTTTCTTCTCTTCTTCTTGCTGTTCCTCCTAATCTAATCCATATCACATTTTCTCTTTAAATTTATTTTCTTTTCTCCTTTTAAGTTCTAATCTAAGCATTTCGCTACATTAATCTCTATACTCTCTTTCTCCAAATAATCTTGAACATATTTCCATTCATCTATTATTCTTTGCCTCGGAACGTGTCTAATTACTGCCGTTAATTTTGCCATTTTTAAATATTCCATTAACTTCTCCTGCCATTCTTGAATCGTCGGTAAGCTGGCCCCTTTCCATTTTGATGCAACCAAAATCCTTGCCGCTGCACAAGCGTACAGCAGGATGTTCTCTCTGTCTTTTGGTATGTCCGGTGGGATCATACTTAAGAGAAAAGTTTCGGGAGTCTTTTTAAATGTGCATTTTAAGAGTTTTTTTAGCTTTTCGTATATCTGATTCCAAAATTCTGCCACTTTAGGGCATGTCCACCAACAATGGTAGTAACTCCCAATTTTGTCCTGGCATTTCCAACATTTCCCCTCCCCTGTTTTGTAATATTTCGCAATCTTATCTGGGGTCATGTGCCATCTATAGAACATTTTAAAGATATTCTCTTTAATTGTTGTGCAAGCTGTAAATTTGGCGTCAAATTTCCATAATTTATCCCATTGATTTATCATAATTGGTCTACCAATATCTGATGCCCATTTCATCATAGTATTTTTTGTAAGTTCATCTTTTAGCTCCCAATCCAATAAAAATCTGTAAATTTTCCCAAGTGTTTTTTTCCCATTGTCTAATATAATTTCTTGTAATTTGGACTTTTCTTTAGGGAACCCGATTTCCTTATGTATCTTAAAAATGCTCTGTACTTGGCCATAGTGTAGCCAACTCGAACAATGTATTTTAATTTCTTCGTATGATTTTAGGCTGAGTTGGTCCTTATCTCTTACCAATAAGTCTCGGTATGTAGGCCATTTATCATATATTGGATATCTACTCATCGCTGTCATTTCGGTGGGTGATGCCCACCAGGGGCTATATGGTTCCAATAACTGTTTAGATTCAAGCCAAATCTGATACAGAGATTTCTTAATTACATGATCTTTAAATTCTCTCTGATTACCTCTTTTGTCCAGCAAGAGGTAGGCATGCCATCCTTTTGTATGCCTGAATCCCTCTAGTTCTAGCAGCTCTTGATTTTCTAGAGTCAGCCATTCTTTTATCCAGCACCATCCGGCTGCAGCGTAGTATAATTTTAAATCGGGGACCCCCCAGCCTCCTCTTTCTCTTACTTCTGTCAATAATTTGAATTGTATCCTGGGTTTTTTATTTGCCCAAATGAATTTACTCAAAATTCTTTTCCACTCATCAAATATTTCCTTCTTTCCTATTATGGGTAGCATCTGGAAAAGGAAGATAATTTTGGGGAGGATCACCATTTTGATGGCTGCAATCTTTCCAGAAAGGGACAGATATAATTTGTCCCATCTATCTAAGTCCTCCTTTATTTCTTTCCATAATTTGATGTAATTATTTTCAAAAAGATTAATATTATTTGGTGTTACTTCTATACCTAAATACTTTATTTTGTTTACTATTTGCCATTCTGCCAATTCTTCCAAATCCTTTATCTCTTTTCCTTTTAAATTTTTAATCATGATTTTTGTTTTTTTTTGCATTAACTTTGAATCCAGATGCCCTCCCATAATTTTCCAAATTCTGCTTTAATTTAAGTATTGACTCTTTTGGGTCCTCCAACATAATTATAACATCATCCGCATAAGCCTTTGTTTTTATTATGTGCCGTTTAATTTTGATACCTTTTACACCCTCGTCCCCTTTAATCTCGCTTAACAAGTATTCGATTGATAATATAAACAATAGTGGCGAGAGTGGGCAGCCTTGTCTTGTCCCCTTGCCGATGTCAAACTTTTCTAATATATTTCCATTTACTATTAAGTTTGCTGTCTGGTTTTTATGAATGGCTTTTATCCCTTGTAAAAAATTGCCTTTAATGCCCATCCTTTCCATGGCACCTTTCATGAACTCCCATGATAGGCGGTCGAAGGCTTTTTCAGCGTCGAGGAAAATAAACGCCGCTTTCTTTCCCGGGTTCCAGTCCAGGAATTCTATCATGTCTAAGAATATCCGTATATTATTTGCCATTTTCCTCCCTGGCAGGAACCCTTGTTGGTTCTGATCAATTATTATATTTAGTATTTTTTTCAATCTCTCCGCCAGTATATTTGCATAGATCTTATAGTCGACGTTTAGTAATGATATAGGTCTAAAATTTGCCACATGCACTTCTTCTTTTTTTTCTTTTGGTATTAGAACTATATAAGCTTCCTGCCAGGATTGCGGGATGTTACCTTCAGTTAATGCTTCATTCACCAGTCTCCAATATATTTCTATTAATTCTGATTGAAAGGTTTTATAATGTTGGCTTCCCAACCCGTCTGTGCCGGGAGATTTCCCTAATTTCAATTTAGCAATTGCTGTCTGAATTTCTTGTTTTGTAATTTTCTTATTTAGGAATTCTTTCTCCTCTTCATTTATAACTTTCCCTTTATAATTTTCTAGGTATTTCTTTATCTCCCCTTTATCCTCTGACCCTCCCTCGTATAGATTTTTATAAAACCTTGTCAGGCATCTATTTATGTCCTCCCTTTTTGTCCAGTTCCTTCCTTCGTCTTTAACACATGTTATAGTTTTCTCATTTTGTCTTTTCTTCAATTGCCACGAAAGGAATTTGCCTGTTCTATTTCCCCATTCAAAATTTCTTTGCTTAAACCATTTAATTCTATTTTCAATTTCTTGATTGACTAAATTTTCTAATTCTTTCTGTAAAATTTTTATTTGGTTCGCCAGATGTTTTTTTGAGGGCATTTTTGCTTGTTCTTTTTCCTTTTCTTCTATTCTATTTTTTATTTCCTCTATCCTAATCTTCCTCTCTCTTTGTTTCTTTCCTTTCTGTTGGATATACAAGCCCCTCATGAAAGCTTTGCTAGCGTCCCAAATTGTTGTTAGCTTCGTCTCTCCTTTCATGTTAGATTCGAAAAATTCTTTCATTAGTTGTTTCATTCTTTCCACAAATCCCTCATCTCTTAACAGCTCTTCATCTAATCTCCATCTCCTAGGGCCCTTTTGACAATCCTCTATTCCCACCATCACTGGATTATGGTCAGTTATAAGTTTGGGCATTATTTCACATTTCCTTATTTTTGGGCAAATACTCCTGGTCAACCATATCGCATCCAGCCTCGCTGCTGATTTTTTAGCTTCGGAATAATGTGTATATTTTTTCCCCATTGGATTCCTCTCTCTCCATATGTCTTTTAATTCATAATTTGCTATTAAATCTGAAAAACTTTTAGGTAATTTTCCTCCCTTTTTCCTCCCCGTATTAGTTCTATCTAGCTCCTTATTAATTATTCCGTTTAGGTCCCCTGCTAAAATCAATTCTTCCTCATTCCAATTCTCTCCCACTAATTTCCCAATTTTATCAAAAAATGCTGACTTACAGCCATTTGGTGCGTATATGTTGACCACCAATATTTTCCCAATATTTAAATATATTCTTGTTCCGACCACCCTTCCTTCTTTATCTTGGAATACTTTTTCCGCTTTGAATTTTGAGTTTACATATGTTACCACCCCCCCTTTTTTTCTCATCTGCTGAGATGAAGTCATTTCCCAATCTCACATTTTTTAGAATCTTTTCGTGTTTGCGGGAGATGTGCGTCTCCTGCAAGCACATTATGTCCCAGCGTCCTTTCTTAAGTAAATACTCTATTTTATTCCTTTTCGACTTCTTATTCAGGCCATTTACATTCCAGGAGATCAGATTATACATAATTCTTTATTTAAATAAGAGGAAATATAAGATTAAGCAGCTATTCCTGATTTTCCTGGAATAGAAGGAGTAGCTTCTTATTTTATTAATTCTAATGGCAGATTTATTAGAAAGTTAACCAAGGAAATAAAAAGAAATCAAAAGGAATAAAGAACTAATCATAAATCATAAGTCTTAAGTCATAAATCATAACATACAATTTAAAATATCGTGTCCCCTTTCTAACCTCCTGCTCCCCCAATTTACCCAATATAGATTCTCCCAACTCTTGTCTAGTCCTTCAGTAGTCAAGATCTTTTCAACCCGTAACTTCTTTCACTTCCTCCTCCTCCTCGCTCACTTCGTTCTTTAGTCTTCTTAAGAATTTATCAGCGTCGTCCGGTGTTCTGAACGTCTTCCTTCTTTCTTTGTAGACAAAAGTCAGGCCTTCTGGGAACTCCCATTGAAACCATATACCTCTTCTCGATAGAGCTTCAGTTAGCGCCTTGTATTTTTGTCTTTTAAGGACAAACCTTTTAGGTATTTCTTTAAAGATGGCCACCACTCTCCCATCTATTACTAGTTCTTCTTCTTTCTTCTTTTGTACAATTCTATCTTTTAGTACTCTTGAGTTTAGGATGACCATACAATCACTTGGTCCTTTCCTACCCTTTGCTTTGTCTGTCCGGAGTCTATAAATTTTATCTATATCAAATACCAGGTCATCTTCTTTTACTTTTAACCAATTTGCCAATTCTTTAATAATTCTTTCACTCAAATGTTCATTTTGCATTTCTTGCACACCTTTTAATCTTAGCCACAGGGATTTCTGCTTCATTTCTAATAAAGCTATTTGATCTGCTAGGTTCTCTTGCATCTTTTTTATGCTCTGTCTTTCTTCCTCTTCTTCATCACGTAACTCTTTCAATTCTTTATGATCTGTCACAATTTTCTTTATAGATTCTTCTTGTTTATGAACCTTAGCGTTTAGGTCTTTCATTGATTTGTCTAGTTCTTTATTTTTCCCATAAAGTTCTTTGATTTGGCCAGACATTGCCACGATGAATTTAGAGTTACTTTCGATCTTGGCCTCCACGGTATCCAGCTTTTCGTTCAAAGTTTTGTTCATATCTGTTATAAGTTGTTTGTGTGATGAGCTCATTTCTGCAATGAGCTCCTTGATGTCAGATAATGCATCAGTTTCATGTGAAAGAGATTGTCTTCTTGGTGGTTGGGCTTGAGTTCTTTTACTTCCCATCTCTAGCTGTTTTTAATACTATTTTCTTGGCAAATTTCTTTCTTAGCCCTTTATCGCTTATCTGCAGGGAGTTCCCTTTACCCCTGAAATTAAAAGTCCATAGGGGGATCACACACTGTCCAGAAAGTTAGTTTGGGAACAGGGTTTAGAAAGAAAATTTGGTCATTGATTTCTAATTTAAAATAGCTTAGGTTGCACACAGTTTATAGTTCAATACTTCCAGTAGATGTCGCTGTTTTCTGAGGGTTTGGGGGCTTTCGTTTCTCCCTTTCTCCTTTTCCGTGAAGAAGGCGGAAGTTATAACTCTTCAACTTTAACAGCGTTTTTAGATCTTATCCGCCATTTTTACCGGTTCCCTTTCTCTCTCTCTTTCTTTCTTTCTTTCTTTTCCGCTCCCACGTCCCACGTCCTTCGCCGCCTCTCCTTTCTCTTTCTTTCGTCGCCTCCTCCCCTCCACGCAACACTCTTCTAATCCCTCAGATCTTCCTTCCTTCCCCCCCCCTTAACCGGCGCAGTTTGCGTTAGTTTTGTTAAATTATACACTTCTTGGGTATTCACAGCCTTTAATTCTATTATTTTTGCTTTGCTGCTCTCTCTCCCGGCCCCCCTAATTGCGAAACGCCTTCTTGCCGCTATCGGCTGTTTATTGAGTGCTTAAAAGGAGTCCCGTTTGCAGCAGTCTCCCTCCGCGTCTGTAAGTAACTCACCGACTTCGCTATGCCGACCTGGGCTCTGGCTGGACTGATTTAAAATCGATTTGTTTTCCACCCTGGTCGTCTTCTCAAGGTCTTTTTCAGTCGGAGTGTCAGGAGTGCTTGCTATTGCGAGTTTTCAGGACGCCTCCTCAGCGCGTCCGTGGTCTATGGCGTCGGCTCCTCTTCGCCTCCTCCACCGAATGGTGCCGGGACGAAGTTCTGCCTCTTCGCCAACTTTTTGTTTATCGGAGAGGGACCCGCACCCTCTCCTTTCAATTTTGGGGGGGGGGTTTGGCGTCTTAACACCCCCTTCGGATTAATCGCTGAGCCAAAACTGCCCCGGGTTTGCGGAGCTTCATTTTCGTGACTCGTCCTCTAGCGCACCCTGACCGGAAGTCGAACATTCTCCCCTTTTTGTGGCTTCATGCAACTGGTATTCAGACACATTATGACCTCCAACTGTGGAGGCACAGCATAGCTAAGCACTGCATTTTTTTGCTCCATAAGATGCACCTGACCATAAGACGCACTTAGTTTTCAGAGGAGGAAAGGGTGAAAACTGCATTTTTTGTGGGATCAGCTCACAGTTGTGCAGCTTCTTTTGCAAAGAGGAAAAGCCCCATTTTTTAAAGGATCAGCTCAAAGTTGTTGAGCTTACTTTGCAAAGGGAAAAAAATCTTGTTCAACTCACAGTTCTGCAGCTTCTGATAATCTAATCAGCCAGATAATCCAATCAGCCAGTCACATGTTGCTGGGGAAACAAACAGCCTCCATCTGCAGAACATTTGACAATGGAGGCCTGGGCAAGGGGGCGGGACGGGAAGGGAGCTAGCATCCCTTATCTCCCTCCCCAATCTCTTGCAATCAGCTGCTGAGCAGCTTCCTTTCTCAACACCCTCTTTCCCTCTTGTTAGCCTTTAGCTCTTTCTAAAAGAAAAAAGAAAAAAAGCACGATCTACTTTTCGCCCCTGGGCAATTTGGCTCCAGGGACCACACATTCGCTCCATAAGACGCACAGACACCCCCTTACTTTTTAAGGAGGAAAAAAGTGTGTCTTATGGAGCGAAAAATACGGTACTTTCGTTTATCTGTCCTGAATTTTCCAGAATTTAGCTTTGTTGGATGACATTGTAATGCAATATCTGCTCCACCAGTGCAGTTCCACTGGAGGAGAAGCCAGGTCAGGATGGAGATGTGAGTGGGATGTGGGTGGGACAGGAAATGAGCAGGCATAGGTCCAAACCTATACTCAGAGTGGATTGGCTCTTCCTGTGTCTGGTTGGTATAGAGGTGCCACCACGACATCTTTGTGACATCTTCTCTACAACATCATAATATTTCCCCAAATCACTACTCCACCCTGTGATTGGTGGGCATGCACCCATGGTGTTGCCACTGATCCTGGGAGGTTTGGCTGCCACCTTTGCTCCTCTGTGTGCTTTTCGGAGCAGTGCACCCCTGCCCCCACCATTCTGGGATGGGTGAATGTAGGTCACAGTGGAAACTGAGCCAGCATAGCGTCAGGCTATCTATTGCTGGCGTAATTGGTATGTATAGGGTTGCTCTGTTAAAATCCACATCTAGCTTTTGAATCATGTGGGCATAGAGCACAGTTCCCGAGAAGTAGTTGCTTCCTGCTGTGCTACACTGATATGCATCTAACCTCTGGAGCTATTCTATCTACCGATGATGGAAAGCTTTGTCAAGTGCAAGGGTGTTAAAAGAAGTGCTTACAAAGGATAGCGCTTCCAAATTAACAAATAAATGCTCTCAGACAAAACTGCTGAACATTTGCAACTCCTATTGATTTGAAGTGCTCTGTTACCGAAGATGAAAGAAAGAAAGAAAGAAAGAAAGAAAGAAAGAAAGAAAGAAAGAAAGAATGCCAGCCAGCCATTGGTGGAGTAATATTACCCAGAATTCAAATGAATTAAGCCCAAATGTGAATGGATTTATAAAAGAAGGGCATAATCAATCCTATATTGAACACTTAAAAGCCCTATTGTTTTCAGAGTAAGGACATTAAGCATTACTTTATTTAAATAAGTGGGCTTTAAATATACTTAGCTTTGGTAGGATTGTGGCCACAATTTAGAGTGAGATATTGGTCTTGAAACCATTCAGTGTTCTGAAGCTTGCCTAGAGAAGATGTTATCTATTTTTGCATGCCACCCCAAACTCTGAGCGGTGTGAGATTCCGGGGGGGGGGGAGAGAATTCCTATGCCCCGCAAATTACCCAGAGATGCATTTTAAATAAAAGGAAACATTCTACTCATGTAAAAACACGCTGCTTCCTGGACTGTCTGTGGGCCGGATTGAGAAGGCGATTGGGTCAGATCCAGCCCCTGGGACTTAGTTTGCCTAGCCATGCTCATTCTAGACCCAATGGAAAGGCAGGTGCTGAAGGTGCAACAAGCCCTCAGCCAACTTTGAGCAGGATTGCCTTTGGCTCAACCCTGCTTGTGAGCATTCTGGGAGGGACGTTTTCCTATGGGATCCTTCCCTCGAGTGTTTGCAACATGCTATTCAACCATGCTATTCATTAAAAGGTTAAAGAAGAACCTTTTAATGAGGGTGAAAGTGGAGAGCACAAAATACAGTCTGAAGCTCAATATAAAAAAAACCTAAGGTCATGGCCACTAGTCCCATCAACTCCTGGCAAATAGAAGGGAAAGAAATGGAGGCAGCGAGAGATTTTACTTTCTTGGGTTCCATGATCACTGCAGATGGTGACAGCAGTCACAACAAAATTAGAAGATGCCTGCTTCTTGGGAGAAAAGCAATGACAAACCTAGACAGCATCTTGAAAAGCAGAGACATCACCTTGCCAACAAAGGTCCGTATAGTTAAAGCTGTGGTTTTCCCAGTAGTGATGTATGGAAGTGAGAGCTGGACCATAAAGAAGGCTGATCGCCGAAGAATTGATGCTTTTGAATTATGGTGCTGGAGGAGACTCTTGAGAGTCCCATGGACTGCAAGAAGATCAAACCTATCCATTCTGAAGGAAATGAACCCCGAGTGCTCACTGGAAGGACAGATCATGAAGCTGAGGCTCCAATACTTTGGCCACCTCATGAGAAGAGAAGACTCCCTGGAAAAGACCCTGATGTTGGGAAAGATTGAGGGCACAAGGAGGAGGGGACAACAGAGGACGAGATGGTTGGACAGTGTTCTCGAAGCTACGAACATGAGTTTGACCAAACTGCGGGAGGCAGTGGAAGACAGGAGTGCCTGGCGTGCTCTGGTCCATGGGGTCACTAAGAGTCATACATGACTAAACGACTAAACAACAACAACCATAACATTCAACCACCTCATCATTCTACCATCTTACTGTGCATATGTAAACCTGGCCTGCGACATGAGCAGTTGTGCTGTTCCTAAGGGAATTGGGGGGGGGGAAGAAATCCCATAATACATATAGGCAGTCATGGGAGTCTCCTTGGGCAAGTGCTCTGTGGGAAAGCTACAGAAGAAGAGGAAGTGAACATTTGCTGATTTGCATGTACAAGAGATTGAAACAGATGCTGCTTTCTAATAGAGGCATTACAGAACATTCAGACTGAATATTTGTAAGCACATTAATTTTGTAGTGTGGGGCTCAGGGGGGGGGGTATTCACTGCTACCAGAATTGTTTGTAGCGACTTTTAATGGGATGCGATGCGAGGAGATGGGCTTCTTCCAGCAAAATTACCACTTGGATCTTGGCTCTGAAAAAGGGCTTCATTTGTCTAATCTGTTGGGGGGGAAGCAGTTCCAAAAGTGCAGGTGCAAAGCAGGGGTTTTGCTTTGTTTAACGAGGAGAAACAGCAGCAATATATAGTAAAAGTAATTTGCATTGGTGAGTGGGTGGGTGCCTTTGGGATGACTGTACCCCAGAAAGCCTTATTTCGGGGGGGGGGGGGAGATTGCATTTGCTGCAAGCTGAACTTTTAAATTGACAAATAAGCCATTTGAATAACTAGCAAACCTCAGAACAATTTTAATGACCACTTTTGTTTTGTTTGTGTCTTTGTTGAACAAAATATCAACTTATAAGAGCCCTTATTTGCTAGGGCTTCAGCAAATGGTGACAGCTTCAAAGGAGCCAGTTAGGCATAATTTGTTCAGCTCAACATCATAAACTGGAACAAAAATCTCTGTGATCACACTGAACCATGAGATAGAAATGTGCACAAAACAGCACTATAGAGAGTTGTTATGTTGTGGTGTAGATACTATGGTTTCCTTTTCCTTTGCAAAGCAGTGGGGGCTGGTCTTTCCTGCTTATGTTAAGTGCAGTCTCATCATGACAATTTGCTATGATACATTAGCACATGTTATCCCTATTCCTGTATGATGCACGAAAAAAGCTGTCACATATGGAAGTCGCAGTGGGACTGCACGGCGGGTCCCACTTGACTGTTTGTGCCCACCTCTCACACAGTTCATGGCTTGAGCATGGAGGCACTGCAAAGAGGTGCTCATGTGCAAGTAGCTGAAGTGTGGAGCAATTATGCACATTCAGCTACTCAAGTGTAGAATCATAGAATTGTAGAACTGGAAGGGATCCCAAAGATAATCTAGTCCAACCCTTCAGCGGTTGCATCAGTGGGGGATAGCTGGATCTGTAATGCAAGGGAGTTCCACAGAAGGGGTGCCAGCACTGAGAAGGCCCTGCTGTGTGTAGTGGGTATCAGTGACAGTACCACAAGCAAGTAAGGCCTCTTCCACAGATCTGAAAACCTGGGTTAGTTGATACTCAGGAAGATACTCCCTCAAATCCTTGGGGCCTAAACCATTCAGGGCTTTGCCTGCTATGTATATAGAGATGGTTCTGTTAAGAAGGTTTGATATGTGAGACAGAACGTGCCCTTCTGTGGCTACTTTGCCCTTCTCCCATTCCTCCCTGCCTGCATGCTGGTGCTGCAAGAAGCGTTAGGGCAACAGAGTGACTCCAAAAGTAATCATTCGGTCTACCAGTTCAACTACTGGAAAAGCTCTAGAGCTGTATGTTAGCACAAGAACATTCTGAAGTGATTTGTGAGCACCAGAATCCAAGGTCAAGGCCACAGTGGTATTCAGCCCTGTTTGCTCACCTTTCACGAAAACAGGGGAACTATTCCTAGCCTTTGATTAATGAGAACAGCTTGCATTGACTTCCGTCTCCTGATAGCATTAACGACCTGCAATCTTTCAGAGTAGTGCTCTTTAAGCTATGTTGAATTGCCAACCAATATTCTTTGTTTGCTTATTCTCTGCAAGGCCACGGGACGCAGCGATGGAAACCTGGCAACGCCCACGTGCCATCTGACATCACTCCCCCTCTCTGCTCACTGCACATATGCAGTTCAGCTGTGCCAAAGTTCAGAAGCAGTTTGGCTTTAATTTGGGAATTATCGCTGTTTGGCCTCTATGGAAACTGAACGTCCGAAAAGAAACCCTACTCTCCCTTGAAAGAGCCGGAAGGGGAAGAAACTCTTGGAAAGAAAAATAAGGCTCAAAAGATGTAGAACCTAGCAAATATCTTAAAAACATATCATGGTTCTATAAGATAATGCTGCTTCTTAGTGGTGGGAAGTTGTCATTCACGAGGAGTTCAAAACACAGTTATAAACATCCACTTCACTATTTTCAAGTTGCATTATTTTGCTAAGAAGTCTGTCGCTTCAAAGCCTTTGGCAGGCTTTGAACACAAGATATGCTGCAGCACTTTTTTGGAGATTTCAATGTTCAGCTAGTCCTCTCCATGTACTTGTCCCCTGACTGCATTGTTATTAGAACAGCTAGCACTGTAAGTGTAGGCTGACTGCAGAAGGATGCTGTACAGCCATACCTCGGGTTGAGTACGCTGCGGGTTGCGTACTTTCGGGTTGCGTACTCGGCCGACCCGGAAGTGTTTACTTCCAGGTTCTGTCACGTGCGCATGTGCAGAAGCGTTCTGCATGCTTTGCGTGTGTGCAGAAGCGCTCTATTGGCGCTTCGCACATGCGCTAAAGCGCCGCTCAGGTTAAGTACTTTTTGGGGTGTGAACAGCACCCCGGAACGGATTGGGTACTTAACCCAAGGTACCACTGTACCGATACAGCAAACTCGGCTTTCTTCCAAGAAAGGAGAAGTAATATTACTATTATGGGTATTATGGACTAGGCCACTGGGCTTGATTCCTAAATCCCCCACATTCCAGAGGCCAACTTTGACAGGTGGATGGGAGCACCTACTTGTTGGGGGTACATGGCAACTATTAATAGTCTAACTCTTTCATAACATTCTAAACTAAAGACAGAAAAGGTCCTGACTGCTACAAGAAATAAGATGTTTAGCTACAGCCCATAGCTACAGCCCATCCATATTTAATTTTCAGTTAGCTACATATTTCTGTGCTGGATTGCCCTTTACAGGCATGGGTTGTTGGCTTACTCCAATGCAGTGGGATAAGCAGGGGAAGAAAAAAAAGCCCATCTTAATTTGTGCTTCACCTCTCACAATCCTTTTAACCTCACATTTCCTTCAACTGTTTGACTCAGTTGTACATTCTTTTTCTTCTCCTGATTTTTACTGCATGGAAAAGCACAATGATAAATAATGCACATGTTAGTATGAATTATGAAGCACTACATATTTCATTGAAATTAAGCTCTGTTGAGATTTCACTGTTTATGTCCCTCAGCAAGTTAAAGCATCTTGTGGCCTTCCTTCATCTTAAAAACAGCCTTGGATAATCTGCCTTTCTGGGGTCTCAGCAGGTCCAACTGCTCTATACACCAGACATTTTTCTGTCAGAAGGGAAGATATGAATTTCCATTTGATCAGTCCCAACGGTTATTTTTTTTACCTAGACATTCGGTTGCAAACTTTTATTTGCACATTTCTTAGTTGCATACATTTCACACCGAAACTTATTTCATGATAAAGCTACGTGACATTGTGGCGTATTTATTGATTTTAGTGCAAAATATTAGTTTGGTGATATTAACGTGCAATGAAACCTCTGTTGCTTTTGGTAAAAGGTGCCCAGATATATTTTGCTCCATATATTCTGAAGTGCCTTATTTATTACCGTACGGTAGGAGCGGACAACCTTTCTTTGGGTTGAGGGTGACGTATGGTACTGTGTGACTGTAGGAGGTCATTTTACTGTGGCTTTTGCCACTGCTGCAAGTACTGTACCCAAATACCCTGGCCCTCCACCAAAGTTTCCAGCTGAACTGTCACCTTCCCAGGTGCTCCCCTGCTGCCAGAATAAAGCCGATTGGTTGCTTCCCATTGGCTGGTATGACCCCTGTTCAAGGCTCCAGCATCAGGTGGGTCATCTAACTATGGTACACGTAAGAGAGTGCCAACTGCTGGGGATCCTCTGGTGACAGAATCTTGAACAGGAGTGCATCAGCCAATGGAAAATGTGCAAAATTGCTGGCTGTGACAAGGCGTTAGTATCGTAGGGCTGCCATACGTCCAGAATTTCTTGGATATATCCGGGATTCGGCCTCCGAAAATAGCACCCGGCTGCTCAACAACTTTGCAAAAAAAATCACTTCAGCACTGCCCCCCGAAAAGCCCTTTTACCACAATAGCCACATTAGAAATTACTACATTTTCCGTGACCCAAGTACTCAAAGTGTTCACAGTGAGGGAGAGAAGAAAGGACAAAAAGATTTGCATGCCTTTGTGCTGCGGTGTGAGAAAGAACCTTGTCCTATGTTTGATCTTACGATGACAGAGGCATTGCGTCGCCACACACACAGAGATACATCAAACACTCCATAGTCTCCAGCAGTCTGCCTTCATAGGTACCACCTTGCCATTACTCCTACAGCTCAGCTCCCAGCTCTTGTCTAAACTCATGATGATCTTAAACGGATAACTGGAGACAGATTTCTGGGGTGATTTTTGTACACATACCTCGAGGCCTGTGCCCCTCCCCCGGCAGGGACCAGTTTCGCCAACTCCTAGGTACGCCTCTGAGGGGATTTTGCCCGGGGGTGTTTGTTGCTGTTATTGATATTATTATTTTTATATCTTTATTTTTGTATCTTACTATGATTTATGTGGGAATTGTTCAATTTGGCTGTGTCCCTTTTGATGTGTTTCATTTATTGTTTCTGACTATTTTTGTTCAGTTTGTAATTATGTACTTTTAAATTTTTTGTTAGCTGCCTTGAGACTTTCTCTGACCATGAGGTTATAAACATTGTTGGGAGTTTTGCACTATGAAAAATAAAATAACTTTTACAGTGGTACCTTGGTTCTCAAACTTAATCTGTTCTGGGAGTCCGTTCGACTCCCAAAACCATTCAAAAACCAAGGCGCAGCTTCCAATTGGCTGCAGGAGCCTCCTGCACTCAAGCTGCGTCAGAAGTTCGGCTTCCGAAAAAGTTTGCAAACCAGAACACTTACTTCTGGGTTTGCGGGGTTCGGGAGCCGATTTGTTTGGCAACTAAGCCATTCGGAAACCAAGGTTTTACTCTACAGTGATTGCAAACGGGATCCATTCCGGAGGCCTGTTCACAACCTGAAAAGGTCGCATCCTGAGCGTAATTCATCACTTCTGCACATGCGCAAAGCGCGATTTAGCACTTCTGCGCATGTGCGCAAGTCATGGACGCGCCGAACCCGGAAGTAACCCGTTCCAGAACATCCGGGTTCGGCACATCTGTATCCCGAAAATACGCATCCTGAAGTGGACGTAACATGAGGTTTTACTGTACTTGGTTGCATATTGCATTTATTATAGTATTAGCAGTTCTGTCCCAATTCCTGCTCCGTTTCTTCTCCATCCTCTTTAGGAAAAAACATATTATCGCACACTCTGGAGAGGATGGGCCCAGGCATCATCGTTCTAATACCCTGTATAATAAATGGAGGTTGACATATATTATGGCTCCCACTGTAACAGGCTGCCAAAATTTACTTTTCATTGCAGTTCCATTACAAAAGAACTTTATAAAATGCTTCACATTATTCAGCAATAATCTTGAATGATTACTTCCCATGGAACCTCTCCAGGTATCCTAAGCCTCACAATTTTACCCTGACAATTCTTGTAACAGCTCTTAGTGGAATTGGCCTTGCTATAAAATCCGAGCAGAGTAATGTTTGAGAAGTCAGTTAACCTGGTGCTCCAGATCTGTGAGCTGATGTGCTGGCGTGTAAATTGAGGAATCAGGCGCAGTGACAGTGGCAGGAGTGTGGCACCGAAGCTTCTTGCAGCGGGCTGGTGCACTGCCTGTCGACCCAGGATATTGCACTAGTGCTGAAGTTCCTTTTTACTAGAGGCAACACAGAAACTGTTTGTAAAGGCTAATCCACAGTAGTTCTTGCATGAGCCTAAAACAACGTGCAGGATTGTGACCAGTGACATTAAGTGGTTGGAGGGAGAATTTGGAAAGAAGTGCTTATGGGTCTTGATAATCTTCATGCTAGACTATTGTGAAATACAGCGTGATCCTATATTCTGTATATTTTAGCAACTGGCTCTACGGGTTTTCAGCTTCTCATGATGGACTTAATCCATTCACCTTGCATGGGACACAGTCAGATGGATAGATAGAATCAAGAAGGAATCTATAATAATACTAATACTTTGGAGAGCCAGAAGTGCAAGCAGTTTCCCTCCTCACTGTTTTTACTCCTTTTATAAAAATGTTCGGGGGTTTCTTACTGTCTTACTGTCTATGCATGTATGTTAAAATCTAAAACACAATGTCACTGCCAAGGAAGGAACAGAAATATTTTAACTAGTGATCTGTCACCTGCCTCCAAGATTAAAATTGCTTCCACAAGCAACATAATTGTGTTGCCCGTACCTCCTGAAATGAAAGGAATTAAGTCACAATGGTGACTTATTCTGCTGCAAACATACTGACACAAAGTTATGGTTTTTGTCTTTCAAACCGTTTCAAATGGCAGGCAGTTAGCTGACCTATCTCCCAGACTGTAGAACCACTCACCTCAAAGGATCTCTGTTTTGAAAGGATCCATTTCAGTTTATACCCCCCCAATATTATATTCAAATTGGCACCCCTGATCTAGACACTGGTCCCAGACTTGCATAGCCAACAGCTGATTCATATATCAGAGAAAAATAGAGTTTGGTGTTATCATAGTTGAAAAAATTAAAAACCCACCACCGTTAAAGAAGCAATGCTTGGTAAATAATGCAATCAAAAAAATCAACAAATTAACAAAATATGTCAAATTCCAAAACAGAAGGGAGCGAGAGGACTTCTTTCCTGACTGTTGACAGATTTGACAAGATATCAATATTTGTCATAATCTGAATCAGATGCTAGACTAATGTCTTGTGGGAATGCTGGATACAATGGTATAACCGAGAGGTTATAAAGCATGGATTTTCTCTCTGATATGCATGCTATTTTTATATACAGCATTCATGACATGCAGATAATTACAGATGCTATTTAATGTTACTCTTAGTGCAAATCTATATATCTATAATTTTAAATTCTTTCTATCGCTGCTATTTAAAGGTTTGCACAGTGCCAACACAGGTAGGTAATGCTCTAATTTTTTCTCTCTCTCCCTCCTTGGCAGCTGGCTTTCAGGTTGACATTTAGCTTTTTTCCAGAGTGGAGGAAGGTAGGGTGGCTGTTTAGCAACTACATCATGTTCTCTCCTAGATAGCCTGAGTAAAGAAGCAGTTGATAACTGGCCATAGAAGCACTAAGCTTTGCCTTATTTCCAGAATAAGTTATGCCTCTGTGTACCCATGTCCCCAAGTTCCATCTTTGAATTCTCCCAGCTTTGCTTCACTTGCCTCATGCTTTTTAAGTAGTAGTTTATAAGTTGCTTACAAGATGTGAGATTATTATCTTTCACCCCCCTTTGTTAATTGACTGGCAGATGAAGGAAATCAGATAATCATTCCCCCCCCCTGTGTCCTTCAGTCGTGTCATGAAACTACCAGATGGGGCTGATTAAATGATATATGAGACCCCCCCCCCACTCTGCTTCTCTGAAGTTGTTTGGCTCCACAGCATTGCTTTTTATTGTGCTTGGCAGCCCAAGGGACTAACTGACAAATCAAATTATATTAAGAATTTTGAGTTGGATTCCCATAATTTATTCCCTTCTCCATCTCCTATTTTATTAAAGCCAGCATTTGACAGAAGTATCACGATGCTGAAAAGCCATATTGGCTTTTCACCACCACAAGTACAATTCACATTTAATTTGAAAGTCACCTAAAAATTTTAAGGAGCTTTAGATGTTACAAATATCAGCTGCCAGTTGCCTTGGCAGTCTCTTCTGCAGTTGGCCTTAAAAACAACAACCTGTTTGTAATATTTGAAGGGTACTTGCATCTGACAAATAGCCATGTCATAGAATCTCAGCAATGGCCAGAGGATTTGGAGAAGATCAGTCTACATCCCAATCCCAAAGAAGGGCAGTGCCAAAGAATGCCCCAACTACCGCACAATTGTGCTCATTTCACACGCTAGCAAGGTTATGCTCAAAATTCTACAAGGCAGGCTTAGGCAGTATGTGGACCGAGAACTCCCAGAAGTGCAAGCTGGATTTCGAAGAGGCAGAGGAACCAGAGACCAAATAGCAAACATGCGCTGGATTATGGAGAAAGCTAGAGAGTTCCAGAAAAACGTCTACTTCTGCTTCATTGACTATGCAAAAGCCTTTGACTGTGTCGACCACAGCAAACTATGGCAAGTTCTTAAAGAAATGGGAGTGCCTGATCACCTCATCTGTCTCCTGAGAAATCTCTATGTGGGACAAGAAGCTACAGTTAGAACTGGATATGGAACAACTGATTGGTTCAAAATTGGGAAAGGAGTACGACAAGGTTATATATTGTCTCCCTGCTTATTTAACTTATATGCAGAATTCATCATGTGAAAGGCTGGTCTAGGTGAATCCCAAGCCGGAATTCAGATTGCCGGAAGAAATATCAACAACCTCAGATATGCAGATGACACAACCTTGATGGCAGAAAGTGAGGAGGAATTAAAGAACCTTTTAATGAGGGTGAAAGAGAGGAGTGCAAAATATGGTCTGAAGCTCAACATCAAAAAAACCAAGATCATGGCTACTGGTCCTATCACCTCCTGGCAAATAGAAGGGGAAGAAATGGAGGCAGTGAGAGATTTTACTTTCTTGGGCTCCTTGATCACTGCAGTTGGTGACAGCAGTCACGAAATTAAAAGACGCTTGCTTCTTGGGAGAAAAGCAATGACAAACCTAGACAGCATCTTAAAAAGCAGAGACATCACCTTGCCGACAAAGGTCCGTATAGTTAAAGCTATGGTTTTCCCAGTAGTGATGTATGGAAGTGAGAGCTGGACCATAAAGAAGGCTGATCGCCGAAGAATTGATGCTTTTGAATTATGGTGCTGGAGGAGACTCTTGAGAGTCCCATGGACTGCAAGAAAATCAAACCTATCCATTCTGAAGGAAATCAGCCCTGAGTGCTCACTGGAAGGACAGATCCTGAAGCTGAGGCTCCAATACTTTGGCCACCTCATGAAAACAAAAGACTCCCTGGAAAAGACCATGATGTTGGGAAAGACTGAGGGCACTAGGAGTAGGGGACGACAGAGGACGAGATGGTTGGACAGTGTTCTCGAAGCTACGAACATGAGTCTGACCAAACTGCGGGAGGCAGTGGAAGACAGGAGTGCCTGGCATGCTCTGGTCCATGGGGTCATGAAGAGTCGGACACGACTAAACGACTAAACAACAACAGAATCATATATTCATGGAATCATAGAATTGTAGAGTTGGAAGGGACCCCAAGGGTCATCGAGTCCAAGCCCCAGCAATGCACACAGCTGTCAACTTTCAGATTTGAAAATAAGGGATCAGCAGCCTCACCTGTCCTGGGGACAGTCTATGGTATATCTAACAATCCAAGATAGCAGCAGGAAATGGCGCTGGAATAAGGGAATTTCCAGCAAAAAAGGGAAGGTTGACAGCTGTGGCTTGGAATAATAATAATAATAATAATAATAATAATAATAATAATAATAATATATTATTTATACCCCGCCCATCTGGTTGGGTTTCCTCAGCCACTCTGGGCGGCTTCCAACAGAAAAATGAAATAAAATAATCTATTAAACATTAAAAGCCTCCCTAAACAGGGCTGCCTTCAGATGTCTTCTAAAAATCTGGTGACTGTTTTTCTCTTTGACATCTGATGGGAGGGCGTTCCACAGGGCGGGCGCCACCACCGAGAAGGCCTTTTGCCTGGTTCCCTGCAACTTGGCTTCTCGCAACAAGGGAACCGCCAGAAGGCCCTCGGTACAGGATCTCAGTGTCCGGGCAGAACGATGGGGGTGGAGACGCTCCTTCAGATATACTGGACCGAGGCCATTTAGGGCTTTAAAGGTCAGAACCAACACTTTGAATAAGGGAGTTTCCCGCAAAAAAAGGGAGGGTTGACAGCTATGGAGGAATCTCATCTAAAGCATCCATAACAGATGGCCATCTAACCTCTGCTTAAAACCCTCCAATGAAGTAGAGTCATACATGCAAATGTGGCCTACACAAGTTTCCTACATTTCTCTTTTGACATTACAATTCCCAGTTTCCCGACTTACTGCAGAGCCTGGTTTGTGGCCTTGGATGGTGGAAGAGTCAGCATCTTGATCCCCTTATGTGGCCAGGAGGCTTTTTGTGCGCTTTGGTAGTTGTGCATGAGGGTGGGGCGGGGCATTCTCTTGCCGAGCCAATCAGCATTGGTGCTGGGGCTCCCCGGGGTGGGGCCTTGCAGAGGACCAGACAGAGGGCTCTGCTCCCACTGGTCTGCTCCTGGGGTTGAAAAGGCAGGCTGCTGTCAAATTGGCTAGAATAATTACAGAACTGAATAAATGATGGTGGACAAGATTTGAAAAGACTGGTAATAAGATCTCAAGATCAGAGAGACCTTATGTAGCAGCATCTGGAGCAAATAATGGTCATTCAATATACTTAGCTGCCAAGTATCCCGTTTTTCGTGGGAAACCCCCAGATTTTAATCTGTTTCCCGCTGTTCTCCCGAATGGAGAAAAATCCTGGAAATCCCCCGGATTTCCTACCTGCCAGGGAGCCTCCATTTTGGGTCCCGCTCTTCCCATGTGTGGGCACCGGAAATGAGGCAGAGCGGCACCGGACGTTGCTTCTACGCATGCCCGGTGGCCATCTTGGTGGTGGCTGCACGACGTCACCAAGATGCGGCCACCACCAAGATGGCCACTGGCGGGCATGTGTAGAAGTGACTTCCGGTGCCGCTCTGCCCAATTTCTGGTGCCTACACATGGGAAGAGCGGCCCAGGAAGTTGCTTCTACGCAACATCCAGTGCCGCGCCGCTGCTGATCCCACATTTTTTAGCGGGAGACTTGGCAGGTATGTGTTAATATACCAAGATGGGACTATATAACTGGAAGAAAATGAACAATGGTGGGAAAACAAGGGGACAGAATTGGCTGAATCAAGAACATTGATCTGTCTGCTTTTCATTCTCCCCTTTTCAGTGTAGAAGGAAATAAGAGGTTTTCCCCTCAAATCTCTTCTCCAGCATTGCTGCCTTCAAGGTAAAATTATAGAAACAATAAAAAAGTACCCTTTGGTATATGAAGAAGGATAGAATTGATACTTTAAAAAAGGGAACTCTTTATTATTTCTCTGCAAGTGCTGAATGTAGTACTGTAGAAGAATTAACAATGGAAAGCCTAGCAAGTGAACTAACATTGTACAGGGTAATCTGCCTAACATAAGATGGGACTTTTGCATTACTTTCTGATCATCACAGCTTCCATTCATGTCCTAAAAAAGAAGGAAGGATGAACAAGGTTGAGCAGGATAAAAAATAAGACTTGCTATACCTGTTTGGTGGCATGTATAGATGTCCAGTCTTTATTAAGAATAAATACAGGGGACTCCAGGGTGTAAGTAACCTTGAAGAAAGAAGAGTGAAAATTACCTTTTGCAGCCATTTTTCTCAGGGGCAGATTGTGTTTTCCTATAAATGGTATTCTAAGAAGCATCCTTGGGTGTGAAACACATTCTAAGCCAGTGATCACAGCAACAGTAACTGAACTTGCTTCAACCAGGGGACAGCCAGTTCGTACTTTATGATGTGAACTCAGACATAAAAAGAAGAATTTACGTTGCAAAATATACAAGCACGGCTGTGAAATGTGCGTGCTTAAGTGGCTAGATTAATGGACATGTCTATTTCTGATTGCAGTCAATAGGAATTACAGCACAGGCATAGGAGCTCAATTGCAAAATTTAGAAAATCTTTTTCAAGCATTTTGAACAAGGACATCTCTTCTTGACAGTGTAGCAAAGAGACCAGATTGCATTACAGACTTTGTCTACATTGTATCACGGAATAAAATAGTTCTTTTAGGCTCTTTTTCTGATCAGATCTGTGTCCCTTGTGCTCAGAGTGCCATTGTACTCAACTCCTACTTTTGTGGAGGAGTCACAAGTGTCCGAAGCTCCAATTTGTTCATTAACATCCTGCAACACTTAACAGTTAAGCACATGCTGCAGTCTTACCTAGATGCTAATTGGCTCCTTCCCAGTGATATATCTTGGGCTTTCTTACAATCATAGTTTACTATTAGTCTCCACCCCATAAAGACATGCTTTGAGTCTTTCCTTCCTTGACAATGCTGCTTCTGCACTGCTTCAGAAGCACTGGTACAGGTTTTCCTGAAATGACACTGGAGGCATATCATTAATAAATTAATTTACTCAGGTGTGATCTGTAGTCATGCGGATATCAGAGAAAAGGAGTATATCATTATATAAGTGCTTTCCCCCAAGATACTGGTTGGTGCACGATTATGATTCAGATTGTCATCTGACATCAAACCTGGGGGTAGTGCACAAATCACGAATAAGGGAAAACAAACAAACAGAAATTTTGGGTGTGTGTAAAATAGCTGTCAGTTTCTGAGCCACAGGCAGCCTGGGCCGCCCTTGGGGAGTATGTGATGTTCAGCCATACTTGTTTGTCCTTGACTTTTTGTTTTGTTTTACAAATGTCTTTCTCTAAAATCTAACCAAGTTTTAATGTGCTTGGAGTAATCACCATTGTGCTTAGCTCTGCTGCGAGAGTAATAATCTCTCTTCCAAAGCTATCTACATCAACTTTCATATGTCGGTTTCCATGTCTCAAGAATTTTGTTAAATAATATATGTATTGAATACAGGTGACTCCCCGCTTATGCAGGGGTTACATTCCTGGCCCCTGCATGCATAAGTGAAGTCGTGTAAAGTCAGGAGCACCCTCTGAACACCCTTTAAGTGCCCTCTCTGCCACTCTCTCTTCAATCCATACCAAAAAATGCTGTATCAAAAAATATCCACAGTCAGAATGGACACTCTGAGGCCAGCAGGAGGCTGCAGGACATGTGGGAAAGTGGCTGCGGCTGCTGCACCGCCCCATAAAACAGCTGTTAGTCGGGGAGGCTGAGCAGCCTAAACAAAGCCTCGCTGAGCCTCTGGTCTCTTCAGGGATTCCTCCATCGTCACTGACATCCTCTTCAGGCTCTGGGGAAGGTCTCCTCATGAGCCACAAGGACTCTCCTGCTCTCTCCTGCCATATCCCAGTATGAGTTGGATTATTTAAATATTTCCCGGTGCTACGTGATACACAGTCATGTGTGAGTAAGTGGGGGGGGGGATGCCTGTATGATAGCTATATTACATTGTTTGTTCATCCATGTGATAAACCAATGCATACCTTCCATAAATCTTTTGTCAACAAAATAGTTGAATTGCATGCACTGCATTCTAAATATTTATTTTACTGGATTCAGTGCCACTACCCTCCCTTTTAACCAAATTACTATATTGTTCTATTTCCCACTTATATTCTTGATTTATAGCTGCAAATATGCCTAGAGTACCAAAATTTTCAGTATTTGGACACAAATCTGTTAACTCTATTTCAGTGTGACATATGTGTGCATAAATAACATTCTGTTAGCTTCAGGCTATAAATGGACAATAAATCAGTCTCAGGAGGAAAGAAATGAAAAATGGTAGAGGAACGCAGATAAGCACATATAATCTCGCCTCCTGCTGCAAAAGAGGACTCTTGTCTTAATTGCTCGATGTCAGGGGCTGGCCAGAGGAGGAGGAGTGGTGGAGACCGCCTCCCCATCCTGACCCTTCCAGGGAAGAGGAAGACAGTATAGATCAGAGGTTGGCAACCTCCGGCCCATGGGCCAGACGCTGACCACGAAGGCCGTTTATCCAGCCCACAGGCTGCCCGTGAACTGAGCCGCCCACTCGGCGAGTCCCCTGTGTGCTGCGCTAAACTGGCGCGGCACGGGGACTCGCCGAGCGGCGCCGGAAATGGTGCCTGTGCCTGCGCAGATGCCAGAAATTGTGTCTGCGCATGCCCAGATGCCGAAAATCACTGCTGCGCAGGTGCAATTTCCAGCGCTGCAGACATGCGCAGACGCCATTTGCGGCATCGCGCTGCGCCTGTGCAGCCCACAGACAACGTCCGTGGGAACGATCAGGCCCAAGGCCAGAAAACCTTGACGACACCTGGTATAGATTTACAACATGGGCTTGCAGGAGGTCACAGCTCAGAGGCAGATGAGGGGAAAAGTTGGGAAATAATGGGAGATGAGGAGCAGGCAGAGTCGGAGCAGTAGCTGGCTGAAATGTTGTCATTAGAAAGCATTCCAGACCCACCATTTCCCAGAAGCTGTGAGACTTAAAAGCAGGAGAGGAAAGAGCTCGAAGACAGAGGGGGCGTAGCAGCACCCATAGAGGAGGTGATGATGATGACAAAGAGGAAGTGGAAGAGAAGGTGTGTGTGTGTGGAGATTCACTTGGGACAACGCCATTAGCCAAGAGCCTCTCTATAGCCTCTCTCTGTATAGTTTGAAATAAAAAAGGACTGCAAGAAACATTTCCTCGTCTTTATGCTTTCCTGGGCAACCAGCCAGGGGCTGTTGACAGCACCCCGACACTCATTTAGTTTCCACCATTGAAATGTTTCTGTCAGCTTTCAGGAGACATTAAATAGAGGTGTCCACTTTATTTCTCTTTAGACAGATGAGACCTGCAGTCCTATGGCCCTTGAGAGGGCATCCAAGAAGCCGTAGAAAGCATTGGCCCTTCCTCTCTGTGGGCAAAGAGAGAGCTCCAAGCAGGGCTAGACCTTGGTAATATGCTAAGGTTGCCATACGTCCGGAATTTCCCAGACGTAGCCAGGATTCAGCCCTCGCAAACAGTGAACAGGCGGAAATTGCTGAAATGTCTGGGAAGATCTGGACACATGGCAACCCATGTCGGAAGTGTAGTTTTTTGTGAATTCCCCTACTATAGAAGCCACTCTATCCCTTGTCCTACTGATGCTGGTGGGTCAACATTCATAGGGCTGACAAGGGTGTGTGCTGGGGGAACCCTCATTTCCATCTAGCCAGTGAAAGTCTGATAGGGTCTTAGATGTGATGGTTCACTGGCCTTTGCTTCCCTCCCCTTCCAACTTCCCTGGCTCACCTTTATGGTGGCAACCTTACAGTGCAATCCTATGCATGCTTAGGTATCCTCCAAGGTAAGTGTGCATACAGTAGGATTGCAGAGATGTAACATTTCTGGAAATGCTGAGACCAGGGTAGTCTGCCAAACCCCCCCCCCTCAAAAAAACCAAATGGAAATTTGGTAAAAAATTGAAATATATGCAGTATTTATGTTCTTGTTGGTCTGAACTTAGTATTGTTTCAAGTACATAAAACAGGATTGAGCAATAAGAGTTGCTATTGCAGACTTCAGGTTGCACTTAAGATTGTTGGGTCAAATAAAGAAAGAATGGCTGAGCCTCCATTTTTGAAAATGTAAAATCCAGCAGCAGTACCTAAAACCATCCTTTGCCCTAAGAAAAACACACAGGTTCCTTACAAATGCTCGGTCTTCCTTTGCAGTTGATCATTATGTGAATACAAAAGAGGTGAATTTTTGTCTGACTCCAGGTCTCTTTCAAATGCTTTTTGGCCCTTTTTTGGTGTGTGTGTGTGAATTTGTAGTACTTGCTTAGCTGAGTTCCTTGTGGCCGCTGTTTAACTGTATGCAGCCCTGCTGATTTTAGTGCTAGCTACAATAACAGTAGGTTATTATCAAGGTATCATTAACATGCTAATGAATCCTGTCCATCAGGGCTTATTAATAGCTAATATATTCTTAAAATCTGATTAGCCAGAGCCTTAGGGTGCAAAGTTCCATTAACATGCTAATATTCCTTGTCATTGCCTGGTGTTAAGGTAGCAAATGTATCCTATTAGTCAATGAAAAGCAATTCTTCCACTGTGCTAAAGCCATTAGCATCCAGGAAAGCACTGATAACCTGGTTGCCACTCAACATTTCTTATCACCCATCAACTTAGCATAATAAGTTTTCAAAACAAAATAAAAAAAATTCCTTCCAGTAGCACCTTAGAGACCAACTAAGTTTGTCATTGGTATGAGCTTTTTTGAATTTTTGAATTACTTTTTTATTAATTTTGTTTTGACTTTGTCAGACCAACACGGCTACTTACCTGTGACTAGAAGTTTTTCAAAAGTAGTTCATAGAAATAAGAAGGGGGTGGGTGGGAATTGCCATGATGCTCGATAAATTGCTTTGACAAGCCTTGTGTATGGTTACAGGCCTTGTGTATGTTTGACAAGCCTTGTGTATGTTTGTTTAGCAAGTCAGTCCCTGAATGTGTTACCAGCTCTAGGATTTAATCATTTTGTTTTGTTTTGTTTTGTTTTGTTTTGTTTTGCTTTGCTTTGCTTTAAAAAGGAAAAAAGGGACATGGGTGGCGCTGTGGTCTAAACCACAAAGAGCCTAGGGCTTGTCGATCAAAAGGTCGGCGGTTCGAATCCCTGCAGTGGGGTGAGCTTCCGTTGTTCGGTCCCTGCTCCTGCCCACCTAGCAGTTCAAAAGCATGTAAATGTGCAAGTAGATAAAGAGGTACCACTCCGGTGGGAAGGTAAACGGCGTTTCTGTGGGCTGCTCTGGTTCGCCAGAAGCGGCTTTGTCATGCTGGCCACATAACATGGAAGCTGTACGCTGGCTGCCTCGGGCAGTAAAGCGAGATGAGTGCCACAACCCCAGAGTCGTTCATGACTGGACTTAACGGTCAGGGGTCCCTTTACCTTTTAAAAAGGTTGCCTTAAATGTGTCATCAAGGACATGTGCACAAATAGCACTGGTGACAATGATACCTAGCACCATAAGGTTGGTGGAGGCTTATAGGTCATCTAGTCCAAAACTTTGCTGAATGCAGGAAATCCAGAGCTGGAGCAGCCTAACAGTATCCCTGCTGGTCTAAATTTGGCCGCTCTGTATGTTCTTATTGTACAGGTTGAATCAAAGAGCATCATTTCTTTTGCAGAAGGGCTTTGGATCCAGCAGACACCTCCACTAACAGAAACGAGGACGAGATACTGTCTCCCACTTCCCTCTCAAGTTCCTTGCTGCACCTTCCCTCCAATCTGTTCTATATGAAGGTAAGAACTTGTCAAACCATCTATGGCCTTATAAATTGTGTTTCTCTCTCTCTCTCTGTGTGTTTTTGTTTTGGTTGTTACCATGTTATATTTTTTTGTGTTTTTATAGTTACTATGTTATGTGTTTTTGTGTTTTAAACCGCTCTGTGATCCTTGTAGGACAGGATAGAAATTCAATAATTAAAAATAAATGTCTGAAGAAGTATCCGAAGTATCTGAAGAAGTGTGCATGCACACGAAAGCTTAGTTGGTCTCTAAGGTGCTACTGGACCTATTTATTTATTTAAAATAAAAAAAATTATCCTTCCATGAATTTATCCAATCCTCTTTTAAAGCCCATCCAAGTTGGTGACCATTGCAACTCCTGGGAGCGAATCCCATGGTTGACTTACATGTTGGGTGGACTTCCTTGGATTTGTGCCATCTGAAGAAGTACTTTGTTTGTTTTGGAGAACAGCATGGAGGGTGGCCTGGGGTGAGGCTACAGTCGGAAGGGAGAACCTGTAAAAAAAATGCTTACCTTCCATTTGCAGATGCCTCCACAAGATCAAAGAGTCTTCTGAAAACATAAAGACTCAGTTTGTTTGTGGAAGGGCACATCTGCATGCAATTCCTTGGTGTTCACTCCCCCTGCACCAGGAATGTATTATTTCAGTTTTGGTATAAAAATGCTGGTACAGTATAAAAGAGTACATAGCACATAACAAAGAAACAAAAAAACAAGAGTATTGATGTATTGTAGTATTGAAGAAGACCTTTTTTTAGGTTGATTGTCCTTGTTTAGTAATTGTTCTTTTCCTTTAGGACTATCCTATACAGTCTTCCAATGAAGTCAGTGTGTGGAGGGTGTTTGGTTGCCAATTATGTTCTTTGTGTCACAACCCCTTGGCCTTAATTGCTGTTTTTATTATACTTTTAATTATTGTTAGCAGCTCTGAGAGTATTTGGACTGAAGAGCTGTATAATAAATCTTCTAAATAAAGAAGCAAGTCCTTTCTAGCCATTCAGCACACAATGATCTGCCTCAATATTTTCCCACAAGAAGCATGTCAAGTCTTGCCCCTGAGAATATCTGCATACAGTGGCACCTCTGGTTAAGAACTTAATTCGTTCCGGAGATCCGTTCTTAACCTGAAACTGTTCTTAACCTGAAGCACCACTTTAGCTAATGGGGCCTCCTCCTGCTGCCGCGCCGCCAGAGCACGATTTCTGTTCTCATCCTGAAGCAAAGTTCTTAACCCGAGGTACTATTTCTGGGTTAGTGGAGTTTGTAACCTGAAGCGTTTGTAACCCGAGGTACCACTGTAATGTGTTTCTTTGAAGACATAATTTGTCCAAGCAGATCACTTCCATTTGTACATTCATAATGAACCAACACCAATCAAACTTCCAATAGTAGTACAGCTCATCAATCCCCCTGGGGAAAATAATTTATGTGGTCAGTTTCAGTTGTTTGGACTTATTTGTCTTTTGCAAAGCAGATTCGGGTTATTTAAGAATGCTCTCTGTTATTAAAATTTTCACCAAAGCATGATTCATCCTGTGTACTCTTGTTTTGACGTTACTATGTATTGCTAGAGTACTTTGGTCCCAGGGAAGCAAAAGCTGCTGGGTGCCTACTAAGCCACACCCACTGGCAACTTGGTCTCAGGGCTCAGGTTAACCCTTTCATGCACATGACAGTTTGTTGTGTTACCAGTGTCTTCCCAATGTTGTCCTCATTGAAATGTCAAGTCCTGTTTTCCTCTCCATTGAATCCCAATTTCCTATTTCAGCATTTATTTGTTTTTTTCCTTATCTGATTTTCTGCAGAAATGGTAGATCTGGATTAAATATGAAAATAATGTGGGATTGTATTTGGTGAGGACAACATGGATGCTGCAAATAAGAAAGGAAAAGAAAAGCTTGCACGCACAAGCAGCACCAAGTCCATAATAAACTCTTGTGTGGAAGCACCACAAAAAATGCTGTTAAGTTTCCAATAACTTTCATTGCAAGGGAACCAGGTGGCCCTGTGGTCTAAACCACTGAGCCTCTTGGACTTGCCAATCAGAAGGTCGGTGGTTTGAATCCGCATGATGGGGTGAGCTCCCGTTGCTCTGTCCCAGCTTCTGCCAACCTAGCAGTTCAAAAGCATACCAGTACAAGTAGATAAATAGGTACTGCTGTGGCGACATGGTAAACGGCGTTTCCGTGCACTCTGGCACTCGTCCCGGTTCTCTGTACGCCAGTAGTGGTTTAGTCATGCTGGCCACATGACCCAGAAAGCTGTCTGTGGACAAACACCGGCTCCCTTGGCCTGAAGCAAGATGAGCGCCGCACCCCATAGTCGCCTTTGACTGGACTTAACCATCCAGGGGTCCTTTACCTCTACCTTTTACCCAAATGTGTGCGGGAATCCCTAATAACTCTCACCATTTGAAAACTGAGGTGCCTGTAACAGCAGACATATTCTCATTGGCTTTTCTGGTGGTTTTCTGTTGTTAGCTCATTACCTATGTCCTCCAAACTGTAGCAAACATTTGAAAAGTGCATAAAATGAATTTGTGCTGACCATCGCCTGCAAACCAACTTGAGGATGCAATCAATATATTAAAGGAGTGCGGATTTGCAATATTCATAATAATCCCTCCCTCCCTGCCCCTGCCCTTGCCAAGATACACTGAGCCTCTTTTTTATGCAAAGGGCAAACCCACCACGAAGGTAATCATCAAATTGTGCAATAAATGTTAATAATATTCTAACCATGGACTTGCTCCGATTTAATATTTCTACCTAACTTTAAATCCAACAACTTGTTTTTTCATTATGAAATAAACAAACGGGATTAACTTTTGGTGTCCTTAATTCCTTCAGGCATAAAAAACCAAAAAATAGATAAGAGAGAGACAGTTCGCAATGTAAATGAGATTGCTGTTCACTTGAAAACATAGGCCGTTTGGGAGTAGAAAAGCAATGTGTTTAAAATTTAAATCATAGAATCAAAGAATCATAATACCAGGCTTCTATTCTTTGTGCTACTTTCCCACATAAAATGTCACGATCTCTTATTTGAGGCATCTTAGTTTCTCCTGGCTATAATAAGGCATGTCTTCTAACTTAAGAATAACAAAAATGGGTTTGGATGTGAGATCGCTTCTTTCTGCATCTGGAGATTGACATGAGAGCTAGCAACAGTACCCAACATGTTCAGGGGCCAAGCTCTTTATTTTCCAGCCCATCAAACATACTGAGCACTTGGCTCCCCTTTCTGCCAATCACAACATGTAGCAAACAGTAGAGTGGAGTTTAGTTTTGCCCCTCCAGATTCTCTAGATTTTTATTTCTGGTAACTGTACAAGGTCAAACATCTGGGGGGTTTATAGACTTTTTGTATTCTGGGTGGGAAAAAGAAGAGTTTCTCTTCATGCATTTTATCTATGCAGCCTACCTATTTAAGTGTCTTGCCATGTGACCAAATGATGTCAGCGAGTAAAAAAAAAAAAGAGGCCTAGTCAGTTATGCAGGGGATTAAACCTAAGATCTTCAGCATGTAAAAGCACTACCACTTATAGCTAGAACAATTGCCTTCACATCCCTTGGAGTTCTGAATTTTTGTTTTACTAAATTGTCCTTCACCCCCCCCCCAAGCTTTCAGATGCACATAACAGTGCCTAGCCAATAGCGTAGGTAGTTGCCATGCAGACAAACCCACACACATACTGAGATACAGGGTCTGCCATTCAGGTATGATAGCAGATTGCATCCATTCATAATTTACAATGCCCATGTGAACATTAATTAGGCAAGGTACAAGGCCATTCATAGCACTGGTTCAGCCTTCAGAATTGTTCTGAAAGAGATGCACCTAAGAGGCCACCTTTCCCAGCATGATCTTTTATAAGAAAAGAGGAAATCACTCACAGTACTATAAAAAAAATAAAAAATGGACACCTTTAAACTGAAAGAGACCCGCAAGCGAACAAAAAGCTTTCAAAAGATAATAAAATACTGAACCCAATTCAGAAGACAAAAGCTCTGGTTTCACCTACAAATGTCAAATCCAGAGGACCATGTTTGCTGGCCACCCTACGCAACAAAATCCATTATGCCTGCATGTCTGTTAGACAATAGCTATGGAATGAATCAGACTGTCTCAAATAATCAATAAAAGCAGCATGTGAGTAATTATGAAGGACAACAGGAAAAAAAAGGCTCAATCCACTTCATCCAATCACCCAAGCACATAATGGCAGCTTGAAAAGCTTGTGCATGGTTGCTCCTAGTCAATCACACAGGCACACACACAAACACACATTGCCTTCACTTTTACCCACTAGTATTTGTGAAAGAGGAAAAGTGACAGAAGATATTAATGTATTTGATACTTCAACAAAAAAATAATTCATAGGCTGTCACCTGACACTCTCCTCTCCTTGCAGCTTCGTTCCCCAAAATTGCTCTGGAGTGTCACCCAACCCTCTAGAGCAGATTTCAGAGTTGTTCAAGGGGCTGCATGGGGAATCTGTTCCAGCAACAGTGTCCATTTCACTGGCACAAAGTCCTCATTGCATTTGACCTTTTAGTGCAAACCTATTAGTGTTGCTGCTTCACATCTTTCATTCACTGGGTCCCAAATGGCCGAAGCAAGAGCAAAACTTCAGCCATTTTGCTGCCACCAAACCTGTTGGGTTTCTATCCGTGAAACTTGATTCATGTCTTGATGTCATTTTGGAGATTTGTTTCCTCCAACCTTGCAAGTAGCGGTCAATTATTTTGGTTTAGACACACACTTATATTCCACTCGGTTTCCTTTCACGCATGGCAGCATGTATTTCGTATAATGTAGCAGCTGATGGTAATGCCCAAATAAACCAGCACACCTTTCTGTTATTCCCCTTCCATCACAAGTAGATATGTCCATAGCCTTGAAAATGTCAGATGGTATTCAGGGACCTTTGCCATTAGTCGGAGAAGGGTATGCAAATCAAAAGGAGAGCTTTATCATCTGCATTTCATTGCAATCAGCATTTTGCCTGAGACTCTGTGGCATTTTTCTCTATCTGGTCAGCAAACTGAGCAGCTTCTCTACTGGAATCCGGTGTGAAAGGACAGCACATACCGTTCTGCTTAAGATGTATTTCAATGTTTTCTCATTATGTGGAATTTTGGCTACAGTCCAGTGCACAGTTCAAAGGGGGGGGGAGAGAAAGAAATACTTGGAGATAATAAATTTCATTTTGGGGGGATCAATTTAATTTACTGTTCTGCACCAGATGGGATGAAAAGATGATAGACCTCTCATGCAATATCAGCCAAGGTTAAAAATGCAATTTCCAGTTTATTAAACTGCAGAAGGTTGTACTTCAGTAATTGCATACCTACTATCAAAGGTTCTCTGGAGACCACTGTATATACCAATGCAAAGAATCCATCATTTCCTAGAAAATGAGTGATCCCCCCCCCCAATTTCCTGGAATATGATTCTATTTCTGACTTCGCCTTCAATCACTTGGCAAAATTTGTCTACCTTATTCTTCTCATTGGAATACATTTCCTGATGTTTTGATTCCTGTCTCAAAACCTATTATGCTGTACTTTTAAGGGCTTATTCTCACAGTACCTTCCCATTTTCTATGTATGTACTAACAGTTTTACATTCTAGGAAGCCTTTATATCTGTCTATATATCCATGGCACGTGAGCACTTCAGTTTTGATGGATTTTAGCTTTCATAATGTTACTGAACATTGCAATAAGATGAAGTTCAATAGGGAAGAAATTAGTTAGTGAAATCAGGAGGCTTGGGGAGCTGTTAATGCATATGACTCACTTTTTGGAATGAGTCATTAAAGCAACTTTTATTGTTTTAGTAGTGAGATTTCTGGATCCATTCTATCCATAATAGTATAGATGGTTACAGTGACTCAAGATTCCCAATGAAAATAACTGTTTATAATCAACTATCGTGGCCACAATGTTGTTTCTTTAATTGCCCATATGCACCACTGTGTTTTCAAACTTCTAAGCACGTAACTAAATTATCTACACTTCAGATTGATGGTGCAATCTTTTCCTTTCATGCAGGAAATCTGTGTGCACGACACACCATACAAATGTTTTCCTCATTAGTGTCAATGGAAGCTTACTTCCGATGTATATGGTGGTCATTGGGACGGATGACGGTTCTGAACTGGGACCATCACAGAGGCCAACGGGCTAAATCCCCCTATACTCTTTGTGTGAATAGTGTCAAATCTAGTTTGGCTCTACAACTCTTTAAATCCCTGACTTCTATCAGGCATAATTTTAGACCTTCTTCTTCTTTGGCTATCACTTGCAGGGCCGTCTTAAGCACATCCAACGCCGTGGCGCAAAGGTTCCTCCAGCGCCCCCTCCCTTTCCCAAAATTTAGCCTGGGGCAGAGGATGCCGTTGGGGCTGCCTGAGTACAGCCCGCTGCCGGCGCTATCACTGCTGCTCCGCATCTCAACCTACTCCTTCCCTCTGGGGCCGCATCCCTGACCCATTGCTGCCTCAGCAACCCTCCTGCTGCCTTAAACTTAGCCTTGTGAGGCGGCGGCTGCCTAGAGGGCTTGTGCGCTTTTTGCTGCCTCCTCCCACTCCTCCCTTCAACTCGACACCAAATTCGAAAGGGTGGAGACGGGGGAAGCGGAGGAGGAAGAAAACAAGCCTCCGCCGCTTGAGAAGCAAGCCTGAAACACACACTACCTTCCCTCCCCGTCAGCGGTTCCATCTGTGCTTGCGCTGCGCATGCTCAGACCTTTAAACCTCACCCTTAAATAAATTCAGACAAGACTCAAATTTTGGTTTGCTTTTTGGCAGAATTTAGGCTACAACTTTATTGATTACAGCAAGTTAGTGGTTGCATAGTCTCTGGTTCAACTAGCTCCCTGCACCCTTGCAAGTAGCGCTGACCCAGGGCACCAGCATAGGTCAGCCATGGGTGAACACCTGGATAGGCAGAAAGCTGGGAACAGGCTATGTCCGCCACCCAGATGTCTCCCTGGACTCAGGCACGGGCACAACCCCCTCACAGTGTTGACGAAACTATTGAGTCCCTGGATTCCTTTAACAGAATACCCTTCATATAGGGATGGCGAGAGCGTTCCCTCATCCCTATCACCTGAATCAGAGCCTTTCCGCAACCTTACAAGTTGTGATGATTTGCTATGCCAGCAGACGAAACCCAAATGACACCAGCCAATCAGCCAAGTGAGGGAAATTCCTGCTGTGCCCCAGTCCCAATGACAGACGACACATGACGGCATAGCAAGGTTAAGCGCACAAGCCCTAAAAATAGGGAGAGGAGGTGGGCGGGTGGGTGTTCCGATGCACGCACCGAAAGAGGAAGCTCTGGGTCACGTGCATATTAGGTATATATAGGTCCCTTGATCCGTTTAGCCTGCGTCCCATTGGCCTGATTGAACCCTGCATCGAGGGACCTACCAATTGGATGTTGTGGCTATCCAATCATACCCACCCACAACACAAAGTTTGGTTGCCAGGTCTCACCGCAACACGCGACCTCTTTAAGGGAGGACCCGATTTCTCCAATTGGAGTGCTCACAGGCCAGTGTTTCCCAGTTGTTGGTGTTTATATTACATTTTTTAAAGATTTGCCTTGAGATAGTATTTAAACCCCTTTTGTTGACCACCAGCAATACACTTTCCATTTTAAAGTTCAGAATAGAGTAGTTGCTTTGGAAGACGCTAATCAGGCATCCACACAACATGACCAGTCCAACGAAGTTGATGTTGAAGAATCATTGCTTTGATACTGGTGATCTTTCCTTCTTCCAGTACACTAGTATTAGTTTGCCTATGCAAGTTTTTTTCCGGAGACACCGTTGATGGAATCCTTCGAGGAGTTTAGACCAAACTGGTAGTGATGGGCACATTCAAAGTAGGCAATACAAGGAAAATTCTTAACTTTTACTTTTTAACACTTGGGATCCGTGAGAAGTACTGTGTTTCTTCTTGTGCACAAACTTGCAGCCAGTGTATGTTCTAACAATAGCAACAGAACTTTCCTGTGTTCAGCTGCATTTTTTCTATTATCTTCCCGTTATATTTTTATTACATTAAATTGTCTAACACCAGAACATTTGACCATGTTGCAACGACTTGGAGGGCATTGTGTACTTTTTCAGAGGACCTATTGAGTTAGCTAAATCAGATAATCTTTCCTCCTGAGACATTTTCTCGCATATTACTTGCTGAATGCTGAATTTTTAGTTCAGTTTGGTTTGACTTTTCATGATGTGCTATGTTTGGAAGTCACTGCTAGACATATGTGGGTTTCTAGGAAGGAAATGTTTAGCTGCAGCAAGAATAAACATTTGTCAACAAAATAAATCACATATTTGGTGTCTACGGAAAAGTGATAATGCAACATGTTAGCACTGAAGTGTATGTGGACTGGTTTTTTTTTGTTTCAAAATAGATTACCTTCAAAACAAGAGCAATTCAGCATTATGTTTCTCAGGTTCCTTTCTGTGTAAAATTCACAGATTGTGGAATCTTTTATACTGAAACAAAGGTTTCACACCACTCTCGATCTCTGCTGAGCAGGTAGCAATATTCCAAGGGGGTCCCAGGCACTCACTCTGGGTTGTGTTTCTTTTGAGAAATCAAGAAGTGACTTCAATATGGTTTATTGTACCCATATTTACACCTGGTTCTACTTTGGAGAGAGTTCAGAGCATTACATCTCAAGAGGGGCCTGATCCCCACAGCAGTGCAGCATTGGAGTCCCTGCACTCCATCCCTGTGCCTTTGTCCCAGCCTGCCCAAGATGGTTCTGCCCCACATGGTCTCTGCCTGGGGTTCTGCCCACTTCCCTTTCTTCATCCCAAGCACCCCTGTCCCCGGTAGCTCCTCCCCATCTGTCTGCTCTCCCCCCTTATCCAAACCTCTGTTTTAGAAAGGGACAACATTTTTTCTCTGTGATATCACACCCCTTGTCACCTTGGCAACCTCCTCCCCTCAATGGCACAACCTCCGGCCTAGTTGATGGTTTCCATTGATAGGTTAACGCTTTGGTTCCAGCACCTTTTGTCATTCTTAATGACTTCTATGTCAGGTGAGGTCCTGGCATCTTCCCTTCATTACTTCACATATTATCTAAATGGTATCATTTATTAATTTCTAACATTCACTAACTCTAGCAGTTGTGGGTGCCTTTGCACCCCCAAATCCTATTACCCCAGATCTGTATCCACACCTTACTCCAGTTGTGAGGCAGCTGCTATTCTGTGGTTGGTTCTTGCAAAGTTTGCGATCGTTTCTGTTGATGTTTCCCATGGAATCTGTACCTTTGCTACTGGCAAGGTAATATCCTGCTTTGTGGCTGTTTGAGGCTTACTGGGGAAGCAGAAAGTGTCGGGTGAAGTCAAGGTATAACAGGCAATTGTTGATTTGAACATTACCCCAGCCACACAAGACATGTTCATGGAAAAGCTATTCCATGCAACTGGGATAATGTGTAAAGGACCCCAGACCTGCCCCACTTCGTGAACTCTCATTTACTACGGTACATAAAACAAAAGATAATAAAACATCTTAATCTTTCCCTGAAGATATCTGTCTATCTGTCTATCTATCTGTCTATCTATCTGTCTATCTGTCTGTCTATCTATCTATCTATCTATCTATCTATCTATCTATCTATCATCTATCTATCATCAATCTCTCTATCATCTATCTATTCTATTTTAATATAAGCATTGTAAAAAAATTAGATAAAATGTAGCTGTATTGTGTTGAGGCCTTGGTAATTCACAGACATTAGTATTAGTGTTATATGGCAGCAATATTTGCAGCTAATAGAGTTCTTTGATCATGGAGTGGGGCGAGCAAACTATGAAGAGAAATAATTGCATCATAATCTGCCTCCACATTAAGCAGCATGTGTTCTGCAAAACAATGCTGTATTTCAGCGCACTGCATGTACATAATGATCTCCATTAAGAAACGATGTTTTCTCTATCATCCTATATAATCCCCAATTAAGAGATACTGTCTTTGTCAGCCTAAAGCAGGGGTCACCAGCATGACACCCACAGGCGTTGTTGGTGTGCCCACCACTACCTCATATGGAGCCCCCAAAAGATCTCAGTATATTTCCCTTCAAAAACCCACAGTGGATGAGAGACTCTTTACTTTTCCTGCTCAGTTTTGGTTTGCACTGACTCAGCCTTTCCCACATTGGAATTGCTCCCTCAGACATGCCACATTTCAATGGATGCCAGGATTGGACATTTACCCACCTTTCCTTTTATTCTGAACAGAGGAGAGGTACAAAGGGCGTCTCTCTGTGAGTGAATGTGATGGTGGCTTTACCCCACTTTGCATCATGGTGTATCCCCACAGCAGCCATCTTCTCTTATGTCACATTCCCAGAGCAGCCATTTTGTGATTGGCACTCACAGCACTTTCTGAAAATTCAAAGTGTGCCCACTGGTTCAGGGCTGTCTTAAGCATATCTGGCGCCCTGGCACTGTGGTGCGAAGATCGCCCCGGCGCCTCCCTGCCCCGTTTCCCACTGCAGCTGTCTGGCGGGCGCAGCCACGCAGCGCCCCCCTGGTGGCCCGGCGGCCTGGCACCTTGTGCCACCCAGCCTTGCCTTATCTGGACCTCCTTTGGTTGTTGCTGTACTTTTGTGCACATGTTTATAGGGGTAGCCACTTTCTATACCCAGCAAGTGTCCTGGAAAAGCCAGGACATCCTTTTTTAAAAATAAAAATAAAAATACAAGAGCAGTGGCCATTTTGGTTGCTGTGATCTTGGGCAATTTTGTGCTGCAGTTCCACTTCCCCCCCAAAAAAACACCCCCCCTTTTTCCGGGCACAATAAAAAATGGGAAGATTGTGTCTGGGAGGATGGCATCCTGGATTTTGGCTTCAAAGTGTTGGAGGGTAAGGCATGAAAAATGCCATAAGGAAGGGCTGTGCTATGATGCCTTTCTGGTAGTGTGGAGATACTCAGGGTGCTGTCAAAATATTTGCTGTCTGTTGCCAAGAAGGTGATTCTTGCTTCTGCAAACTGCAATGTTAGTGGACGAATTCTGTCCTCAGAAGGCAAATCTTTTATTTGAAAAATTTTGTCTCCAAAAGATAGTCATTATTTCATATTTCATTATTTTATGGATTAGATGCCAGAGAAAACAGGGTTTGAGGTAAAGTTCAAGTCTATTCAATCTATGGTGAATGAATTCAGTCATAGATAGAAGAGTGGGATTGTGGTGGCAGGTTCTGCCCTCAATTTACATTTAAAGCTTTGAATATTGCCTGCTGGCATACAGCTCTCTATGAGATCAGGAACTCAAAAAAATAAAAATAAAAGGTTTTACGTGATAAGAGCTCTACAGTTGTAAACAGGCTCTGTTCACACATAGCAGAGCCAGTGTGGTTTAGGGTTGGTCCTGGGTTCAAATTTCCGCTCAGTCGTGAAATTTCCTTTGTAACCTAGGCCAATCACTCTCTCTCTTGGCATAGCCCATCTCACAGGTTTGCTGTGAGGATAAAGAATTTCAGGTGAAGGAATGGAGGAACACCTATGCCTCAAGGAACAAGTTCAAGGAAACAGGATGGCGTGTACTTGTGTGTGTGAAAATGGTATAAATAAAATGTTTTCCCTCAATTTGTAACCTTCAAATAGATGTTCATATACCAGAGTCTTACACCTTCCCACACAGTGTATTCACCCCTTCACACATTATTAAGAGTTAAGAATGTTGGTTATATGAGGTTATATGGGGCTGGATTTATCCCACAAGAAGGTAGTGTTGTAGGGATTTGGGGGTCCACAGACTCTAAACACCAGCAAGTATAACTAGACCTATACAATATGTAAACATCTTTGTTCCCCTAAAGCAGGGTCCCCAAACTGAGGCCCGGGGCCGAGTGCGGCCCAATCGCCTTCTAAATCCAGCCCGCGGACGGTCCAGGAATCAGCATGTTTTTACATGAGTAGAATGTGTCCTTTTATTTAAAATGCATCTCTGGGTTATTTGTGGGGCAGACTGGCCCTCTGCTGAAAAAGTTTGCTGACTCCTGCCCTAAAGCTTTAACACACGAGTCAAAAACTAATGCCTGACAGCTTGCTTTAATTTAATCATCCTCTTGTAAATCATGGTACCTGTTATGTACTGAGCTGAATCCTAGAACAATAGGATTCAGAATCAGCGGGAGCTACCCAATCCAACTCCAGGTGGAAGTGAATCCGCAACCTGATTGGCCTGCTGGAGCAGCCAATCAGACGGCTGGCAGAAGTGAATCTGCTACCTGATTGGCCTGTAGGAGCAGCCAATCAGGCTGCAGGCAGAAGTCAATCCACAATATAATTGGCCCACAGGTGTAGCCCTGAAGTAGCCAATCACGCAAGGCCCATTGTGTAAATAATGTATATAAGCAGATGGTTTTGGGAAAAGAGCCATTCGTCTTCTCTTCTTCTCCTTGATGAATATGAGCTGAATAAAGAGCATGAAATTCACTCTCAACTCCGAGTATATTTCAGTACCAAGGCTAGTTGTTATAAATATAAATTCTAAATGGATTATTTATTACCTTAATCTGTTTGCAGCCTGTAACAGGTTCAGACAGTGAATAACTCTTTGGATATATGTGAAATCCTGGAACCCCTATTTTAAAGTGTCATCCTACTTTATTCCTCCTAAAGTGATGGTATTCTATTTTTGTATGCATGAATCATTAGTTTTCATGGCAACACTTTTGAAATATAATGTTCACGCTGAAATATCAAGCCATATGTCTCTCGAAAAGGTTTTCTTTAGAATACTTGGCTCTCAGCCACGAGACGATTCTACAACACTGTCACATATCTTTAATGCATTATGGTGTTAATGGACTTAATGATAATATTAAAAGCCACATAGAGCTTACAAATGTTTTAAATATCTTCTGAACACACTACAGTGATATTGGTGGGTAACGTTGGGAACCTTAGAGGCGAAGTTTTGGAAAGATCGGTGTTTGGAAGACGCTTCGGGTGGACATGTTAAACAGGTGACATGTTCAGATTTAGGAACATGTGTTTCTTCCTAGCCTCAGGAACTGAATGGGAATTATTGATTGATTGATTGATTGATTGTGTTTTCTATCATGGAATCCAAGTCTGCACATCATTTTGTTGTTTGTTGTTGTTGTTGTTTAGTCGTTTAGTCGTGTCCGACTCTTCGTGACCCCATGGACCATAGCACGCCAGGCACTCCTGTCTTGCACTGCCTCCCGCAGTTAGGTCACCTAGCTAGGCACTGTCCAGACCCAGTCTATATTGCAGATAAATTTAATAGATATCTAAAAATTCAGAGAAACATCACCTAGATTTAGGTGACTGAACACTGGCAGTCACCTAAATCTAATTGTGTGCATTCACTTTTATGTGCCCTATATGTACAGAAATATATATCCATTTATTAGACATTTACAACATTCATCTGGGATTATCAGCATCAACGTGAAAATGTTGAGAGTCATCAGTTCTTGGACATTTAGTGTAGCACAAAGGATTTCTAAGGGCTTCAGCACTTGTCACTGATCCTCAGCAACTTTTAAGGAACTGCGCACTTCTAAGAATGTTTACAACAGGGGGAATCAAGAGCCTACAATATCATTTTACATGAAATATAACTTTGGTGTTAATCCCAGAAGTGTATGTTGATTTGCATCTCCTAACAATCTGAAAGCGGATTGTTAACTGTTATTAAAGGTTAAAGTATAACGCATATACTTTGTGGATAAATGGCTCCGGTTCAACAGGGGTCAAAACACAATTCGGTGGCTGGATTGAGCAGCACAGGTGAAGAGAGGAGGGTCATGCCAATGTCTGCTCTCCTGTTCTTGTTGCGGAAGAGGCAACAGAAAAGCCAAGAATCATGAGATGAACAGAAGCGAGTCAGTGGGTGGATATCACATTGTTGGCCCTTTATCTCTTGCTGAGTTGAAACTATACCCCCCACCCTCTGTTTATAGTTGCCAACCAGGGAGCAGCTATAGGCAAACTCTGCTTGCAGACTGTGAAAAATTCCTATGAAACATACATTTGGCTTATGTTGATGCTTCATGTGCAGAACAGCTGATGGTTAGCAATGTGAGTTTTGTTATTTCCTTCTGTACTCTGTGAAGCCATCTAGCTTCTTGACACCACATGTGGGAGAGTCTGTTCCAAATTGAAACAGCGTGTAAAGTTTTTTCTCTGCCTCAAACTAGTTAGCAGCACTATTCAGACTTGAAGTTAGCACTGTTCTAACTCCAGGTCTATGTGAGAAATTCACAAGCAGGTGCCATCTTGCTATGGTGTGGTGAAAAGTCACTTGAAGCCCCAGGGAGCCACTTCACTTAAATGATTCCCCACCCCACCCCCGCTCCATGGTGCTGCCTGTATGAGTTTCAAGGAGCTATAATGCCACAGTGTGTTCATGAATGGGCTCTTAGTGATTTTGAAAAAATGGAATAAAGTCTATTGATCAGCATAAGAAAAGCTTATGAAATAATTAAAGTGAACTGCTACTTCACAGGTGGGCTTGTTTGTTTTTTGCACCTGTATGTACCTTTTCAAGAATGACATCCATCTTAGGATGTCTTTTGAAGTGTCGAAATAATCTTTATTTTTTTCCTGCTGACTTCAGCTCTAATCAGACTTTTTAATGCATAGAGTAAATGTGTATGCATGTTTAGGGTGTGGGTGGGTGATGTTACAGTGGTACCTCAGTTTTTGAGCATCTCAGAGGCTGAACATTTCGGTTTTTGAACGCCAAAAACCTGGAAGTAATTGCTTCTATTTTCCAATGCACCTCAGAAGTCGAACGGCTTCCGCTGTGTGTTTTTCAGTTTTCCCAATTGAACTTCCAGCCAGCCCTTTGCACCTCAGTTTTTGAATGTTTCAGAAGTTGAATGGTCTTCCGGAACAGATTATGTTCGAGAACTGAGGTACCACTGTATTAGCCTCACCACATTGCAGTTTATGCTGTTTAATTGGTACATTCAGTCCAATGTCTACAATGTTGTGTCTACTTGTGTGCAATTAACTCTGAATGCAGGATGGATGTTCCTTGTCATATAACTGCCCCATCAAGAAAAAATCATCACTCTGATTTGGGTACTAAATATTATGTTCTGTTCATGTTTGTGTCATTTCATAAAGCCAGATATTTTTTATTTGACAGAGTACTCTATCAATGACATTTCCATGGAGTTTATCTGGGCTGTAATGGACAGTTTCATTTTGTAATATCTCTGTTGAAAAACCTTTGCTATCCATTTCTGCATTAGAGTTTTGTGCTGTCTAATGTAATTGTGGGCTGCCAACATTATTGAATTGATTCCTTTAAACTGAGTTTATAAATTTCTTTTGCCCGTTTCATTTATATTTTGCATTTTACTTCCTCAATGCTCAGTTTGCCCTAATGAAGAATGAAAAAATATTATTATTTTTTTACATTGCTTTTAGTGTTCAGCATCCAATGTATTGTCCATTCATGGATACTAGCTGGATAAAGGTAAAGGTAAAGGGACCCCTGACCATTAGGTCCAGTCGTGACCGACTCTGGGGTTGCGCGCTCATCTCGCATTATTGGCCGAGGAAGCCGGCGTATAGCTTCCGGTCATGTGGACAGCATGACAAAGCCGCTTTTGGCAAACCAGAGCAGCACATGGAAACGCTGTTTACCTTCCCGCTGTAGCGGTTCCTATTTATCTACTTGCATTTTGACGTGCTTTCGAACTGCTAGGTTGGCAGGAGCTGGGACCGAACAACGGGAGCTCACCCCGTCACAGGGATTCGAACCGCCGACCTTCTGATCAGCAAGCCCTAGGCTCAGTGGTTTAACCACAGCGCCACCTGGGTCCCATAATGAAGAATGAAAAAATATTATTATTTTTTTACATTGCTTTTAGTGTTCAGCATCCAATGTATTGTCCATTCATGGATACTAGCTGGATATACAGGTATAATCTAAGTTTTCAGATTCTTTTCAGCAGCAATTGTTTAGGGAACATTTTGGTAGAGATAAAAGCATAATTTGACCAGCAGTATGCTACTCCACATGCAAGACAACTTGGTAGGCTTTCAAACATGGAGACAGGCAATGAATATTAATAATCATTTATTTTGTTTCAGCACTGCTAATTTGAATAAGTTACTGAGCTATGACTAAACCTATATGACAGCTATTTTGTTTTGTTCCCTGAATACAAACCTGTATATCAATAAAACATTTCATTTTTATCTTCCATTTTACAGTCAGGCATATGCTTTCAATATTAATGTTTTGAATATTCAAACACAAATATTTTATTTTTGCAGGGTCTGGTAGGTTATATCACAGTGCCTGGAATGAACTAGTTTGGTTTTACAAAGTTCACTGAGCTAGCTGGCAAAATCTCTGAACTACGCTTGAAAATAGTTCCCATAATTGCCAGGTGAAGTTATGAATGATGCAAGTTCAATTGGGGGTAGAACTTTGAGTTATTTCTGGTTCATCTTCAGGTTTGTTCTGTTACATGTACTTGGCGGCCAACTTGGATGTCTTAGGGAAATTCATGGAGGATATGGCTATCAGTGGCTACTATTGGTCATGAAGGCTCTCCGCTGCCTCCATGGTTGAAGGCAGAATGCATCTGAATGCCATTGCTGGAAATTGGAGAAGGGAAGAGTGCTCTAGCTTTGAGGTTCTGCTTGGGGGCATATGGTTGGCCACAGGATGCTGGACTAGATGGGATCCAACAGGCTTTTATGTTCTTAAGCATTTTTTTTCTCTTCAGGCACTTTGAGGATCTATTTATTTTCTTTTTTC